>NC_051065.1:145100486-145400486 GCF_004664715.2 Peromyscus leucopus
CCCATTTCCCAGAAATATCAACCAAACTCAGAATAGCAAGATGCAATAAGACTACGCATATACCCCTCATATCAAGGCTGAATGAGGCAACTCAGTAGGAAGAAAAGGTTCCCTCAAGCAGGCAAGAGAGTCAGAGACAGCTACCCTCCCACTAATAGGAGTTCAACAAAAACCCAAAGCTAATGAACCATAGCATGTATACAGAGGGCCTGGAACAGACCCATGTAGGCTCCATGGTTGCTGCTTCAGAGTCTGTGAGCCTCTATGAGCCCTGCTTAGTTGATTCTGTAGACAGTGTTCAGGTGTCCTCAACCCCTCTGGCTCCTACAATCCTTCCTCCTCTTCTTCTGCAAGGCTCTCCAGAGCTTCACCTAACATTTGGCCTTTAGTCTCTGTATCTGTTCCCACCAGCAGCTGGAGGAAGCCTCTGATGACGTGGGACTAGGCACCTATTCTATATGTATAGCAGACCATCAGTAGGAATCATCTCATTGACTTTTTTGTCACTTATGTTTAGTTCTTCCCCGGGTCTCTGAGCCATCCAGCTTCCTGATCCTGGCCATCTCTTTTCTGAAGGGAAACACAGGAGCAACAGATCTGGGGGAGAGGGAAGCGGGGGGATTTGGGAGAAAGGGAGGGAAGAGAGGCTGTGGTTTGGATGTATTGTATGAAAGAAGAATAAATAAAATCAAATCCCATTCCTTATTTTTTCACAATCTCCTTAGCTTCGCAATAAAACAAACAAAATGTCAGATAAAGGATTAGAAACAAGAGGTCCCAAACCTGAATTAATATAAAACAAAGGAGGAAAGAACGTCATATGAGGAAAAAAATATTCCTGGTAGATAAGGGGTACTAAGGGTCGAAAGAGTTTCCTTTTCGCTGTGGGATGACAGAGAATCAAGCGTGTTTCAGAGCTGGGAGAGGAATGAGCAATTAGATAGGGTGCAGTTGCAGAACTGGGGGCTTTGGTGAAAGAAGGTGTGGAAGGAGACTGTTGGGGAGGAGGCTCCTGGGAATTAGGAGCCACACATATGCTAACTGAAAAGATGGCGATCATGTCCTTGATACCAGAGAAAAGGTAGCCAGGGTGTCTATGGATGTGGAGAGAGTTTGACAAAGATGAAAAGGATGAAGACAATGATGTCTGAGGTGATCTTGAATGAATAGCTCCATGAAATGGAAATTAGCATTTCTCATGAGGTTGGGGGTTCAGGAGGGTGTAGGATTCTTGGAGGAAATGATGGCACACTGGCTTCCACCACTGAGGATTTGACAGTGGGAGCTCACCAGGTAACTTTGAAAACTGTGTCAGTGAGTACCCAGGCCCTGACTGATGATTCCAATTTTTAGCTCTAAGATTGTTCCAGAAAGGTGGGTGATGATTAGAGGAAGAATCCAGAGCCCTGAAATAGGATTGGATTGACACTCATCCTTGCCGGCTACAACTTCTCATCTTTGAGCTCCTACTGTCTGGCACAAAGCAGAGCTGTTTCTCCCAGTACTGTTCAACAGGGGTATGAAGTTTCTACACACTTGGATGATACGAAGTTTCCACTCCACTGAAATATTGTACAATGTGTACTTCATTTCTGGGCATAATCAATAAAACAGCAGACTGAATAAAGAACATCTATAACCCAAGAAACAGACTCATGTTTATACTCCTCTGCAGTTAAAAATGATGATAAATTTTATTTAAAATATCATAAATTGAAAAAAACTAAGCTAAACTAAAACTAGTATTCTTGCTCTCCATCTCTCATTGAGGAACTGGGGCATTTAATGGGTGCTTGGGGAGGAAGGGCGAATTTGGTCAGTGGTGCAGCCAAGAGTAAGTTGCCCATGTTCTAGTAAATAGCATCCACTTATGCTTGTGCAGGCAGCTATGAGTAAACTGAGTCAATGCACACACACACACACACAAGCACGCATACATACACACAACACATGCACACCCATGCACAGACACACAAAGTCAGAGGGGATTTGCTAGGAAGAAGTTTCAGCAAGGGAAAAGGGATGGTCTGGGTTGATGGGGCTGAAAACTATCTAATCCAGTATATATGTATATATGTATATGTGTATATGTGTGTCAAAAAATAAGAAAGAACAGTTTTAAAAGAAAAGCACAGGCATGTGGAGAAGTGGCTCAGAATTGAGAGCACTGGCTGCTCTTGTAGAGGACCTTGGTCTGGTTCCCAGCATCCACAGGGCTGCTCATAATCATCAGTAACTCCAGCTCCAGGAAATCTTACACCCTCTTCTGACCTTGGTGGGCACTAGGCACATATGTAGTGCATGTACATACATGCAGACAAGACATACATATAAAATCAAATAAACATGTTTTAATTTGTTTTGTTTTTGAGATTTTTTTTGGGGGGGGGTTGGGTTTCGAGACAGAGTTTCTCCATGTAGTTTTGGTGCCTGTCCTGGATCTCGCTCAGTAGACCAGGCTGGCCTCAAACTCAAAAAGATCCTCCTGGCTCTGCCTCCTGAGTGCTGGGATTAAAGGTGTGCACCACTACCAGTGCCCAGCTTTTTTTGAGATTTTAATATAATTACATGATTTCTCCCCTCCCTTTCCTCTCTCCAGGCCCTAGTATATGATCTTCCTGGCTCTCTTTCATACTCAAGGCCTGTGTTTCTTTTCAATGTTGCTACATGCCTATATGTATATCGACATATATTCCCAAGCATAAGGAGCTCAGCCTGCACAATGCCATTCACATACACTTTCTTGGGGCTGACCATTTGGTAGTGGATAACCAACTGGAGTGCTCTTTCCTAGAGAAGACAATATTTCCCATCATCAGCATTCCGTGATTGCCTGTAGTTCTTTGTGTAGTGTTGAAGCCTGTGGGCTTTACTCCACCTACTTGAGCATGTCTATTGATGTTGTCCTTGATTAGTTCATGTTTAGGCAGTCAAATTGGTAAAACTAGAAAAAAAAAACACATTCAGAATATTAAGAACTAAAAATATAAAGTAGATATGACAGTTAAGGACACCATGGGGCAGAAATGACTTCTGGAAACCCATGGAAGTTGGGAGCGAGAAAACCTATCCTGACCAGTCATAAAGTATACTTAGGAGTAAAGACATTAATAATATTAATGGTCCTTTAAATTCTTATCTTAAGAAAGAACAGCTGAATCTGACTAAATTCCCTCTGACTGGTTTTCTTCCTAACCATCATATACAATATGATAATATCATACCAAGTAAAGAGTACTAGCATTGGGAATATTTGAAGGTTTCAAAGTAAGTTTCTTTTCTTTAAAAAGCAAACCACAAAATTACTGTGCATTAGCAATGTGTGATGAGAGGGTTGGTTCCAAGTAGTGACAAGACTTAAATGAGGTCCCGGAGGCAAGACAAAAGCAGCCTGAGAACTTGGTTCCAGAGTGGAAGAAGACTGAGAAGTGTGTGGCCCTGTGAGATGGAGAACATAGTTTTCTTTATTTTTTTTTTTTTATAGTATGGATTAGGGGCACAGACTTCAAGCCAGCCCTTCAGGGTGCAAACCCTATCTGTCTTGGCACATGGATGCTCTTGGGAATATTAAAACTTCAGGCCTCATTTTCCTCTTCCATCAAGTGGACATGATAACAGCAGCAATGTTGTTGGGTTTCCTCCACCTCGAGTTAACATCTGTAAAATCTCAACATCCTGCTGAACATTTCATAAAACCCACATGATGTTTTTGTAATAATAAGTATGGTTGACTTTGTATCTCTAAGTCCTGATCAGGTTTTTGTTGTTGTTGTTGTTGTTGTTTTGTTTTGTCAACTTGACACAACCTGGAGTTATCCAGAAACAAGGACCTCAGTTAAAAATGTCTTCACCAGATAGACCTGTGGGAAAGTCCGTGGGGCATTTTCTTGATTGATGTTTCATGTGGGAGGATGGCCCAATGCACTGTGGACAGTGCCACCACGGAAAAGGTATAAAATAGCAGTCTGAGCAAGCCATGAGGAACAAGTTTATCAACAGTGTTTCTCCCTGGTCTCTGCTTCAGTTCCTGACTTCAGATTCTTGCCCCGACTTTCCCTTCAGGATGGACTGTAAGTTGTAAGCTGAAATGACCCATTTCTTCCCCAAAACCAAATTTGGGTCATAGCCTCTATCACAACAATAGAAATAAGTGGGATAGTTTGAGAATAGCTTGAATACATGACTTAATTCACCCATGGATTTTTTATTGGTGTTTGTTTTGTTTAATTAAATTTATTTATTTTACATCCTGACTGCAGTTTCCCCTCCCCCTCTCCTCCCTTTCGCTCTTCCCACCCCTCCTCTACCACCACCACCCCAATCCATTCCCCTTCTTCCCACCTCCCCTCTACCACCACCGGGTTATTCACTCTTCCTCTTTCTGCTCAGAAAAGGGCTGACCTCCCATGGGTATCAACAAGGCATGGCTTATCAAGTTGCTGTACGACCAAGCACCTCCCCTTGTCTTAAGGCTGGGCAAGGCTATCCAGAATGAAGAACAGGTTCTCAAAAGCCAACCAAAGCATTAGTTTTGTTTTATCATGACAAAACCTCAGCAATGTTCTTCCCAGAAAACAAAAAACTTTTTAATCATGTCTAAGTCTGTAAGAACTTACCCACTAAAATACAGCAATTTCACATTAGGATGGACAGAGAAGCTAGGGACCCTGAATGCAGCCCAGTATTGTAGTTGGACCATATCTACCACCTTTCCCTCCTCACCCAGCAGCCCAGGCACTCCCATCTCCAGATGCTCAGCCCATCTCAGCATGCCTGGTATTTTCAGAAGAAGAAGAAGAGGAGGAGGAGGAGGAGGAGGAGGAGGAAGAGAGGGGGGAATAGGGGAGGAAGAGAAGGAGGGGGAGGAGGAGGGGGAAGGAGGAGGAGGAAGAGGAGGAGGAGAAGGAGGAGGAGGAAGAGGGGGAGGAAGAAGGAGGAGGAGGAGAGGAGGAAGGAGGAGGAGGAGGAGGAGGAGGAGGAGGAGGAGGAGGAGGAGGAGAAGAGAAGAAGAAGAAGAAGAAGAAGAAGAAGAAGAAGAAGAAGAAGAAGAAGAAGAAGAAGAAGAAGAAGAAGAGCTCCATGAACCAGGCTTCCAGTAGTATTCTGGGATCAGAAGCTCTCGGGTTCTCCAAGGAGAGACCAGCTCCTATCTGCTCCTTCCACCCCTGGCATTCCCCACACAACAGCACCTTCAAAGGATCGCCTGGAAGGCTGGGCTTCCACCCACAGAGGCTTGGGCAGAATTACTGCAATTCCCTGCAAACCTCTTCTCTGAAGCAGGGTAATTTTCATAAGCTAGAATAAATCCTTCGCGTGACAATGAGTAATTTTTATGGTCTTTCTGCAGCCATCTAACTAATTGCATATCTCACATTTTATAATTCCCCTCCCCCACCAGCGTAAGAGTGGTGGTTAAGCAATGGCCTTGACCTCTTCTCCCTTAGAACCTGTTCAAAATCGTGACTGTTGGGGCGGGTGTGGAGGAGAGTGGGGAAGGGAGGCATGTGTAGCTGGGGTCTATGCAGAGAGCATCATTATGCTCTTCTCTGCTTCTTCTATAGCTCCTCCATCTATGTGTTTAAACCAGTCAGTGGTTGTGGAAAGCTTCTGTAGGATGGAAAATGAGGCTATATTTTTGACACATGGCTACCCCTTCCCACACCAACTCCAGCTGTCCTTTTTAAATACTGATTCCGCAACTCTTGAGTGAGGTACGTTTGAAGGTGCAGAAATGCACAGCCAGACACAGGTGCAACAAGGGAGACAGGCAATATGTGAATAAATACCCAGCAGTGAGACAAATGCACAGTTCCACTAGATCTTTAGGTTCAGTGGGAACCCTAACGAGGAAGCCTCATTCTTCAAGGGGTCAGGGGGCATGATATGGGAGTTAGATCTTGAAACCTGAATAGGAATTCTCCTCGAAGAGCTCCAGAGAAGTGAAATTACCTGTATAAAGTCTTACAATTGCATTGTGTGTTTGGGAAATTGCAAACGTTGCAAACTCACTTTGTTCACTAGGGGAGGGGACTGGGAAACAGCTCAGGAGTCCTAGTGGTAGGCACAGCCAGGCTCCTGAAGACCTTGTGGCTAGTCACGGAAGCTATTCAATGGGCAAAGCATTGTTGTTGTTGTTATCATTATTGTTGTTGTTGAAGCCCTGCAGAATTTTTGGTGACTGATGCCAATAGCATCGAAGGAGAGCAAAACAGATTGAAGAAAGCTGTAGAAGGAGCCTGTGCCAAAGACAGAGGCAGCAAGAACAGAGGTCAACATTCTTTCTGCCCCCTCTTCCTCAACGTTCCTGGGCCTTGTGGGGAGTGATATGAGTTCTTAATTTAGGATGGTGTATGAATCTATTTCATTTTCCTACAAGCCTAATAAATACTCAATAGAGTCTAAGAATTTTTAAACACACATGAAAGAATGTTTCTCACTTTTCCAGGCACTATTCCAATCCTCGTCTAAGTAAATGGAAGTTTAGGTTAGGGCTTTGGCTTCTGATGAGCTGTCAGCAAGTAAAGGGCTACTCCTCAGAACTATAAAATGTGACCTCTGACCCTGCAGAGTTACATCAGAGAGGAAGAGGGAAGAGTCCCAAACCATCACTGAATGTGGCCATTGAAGGGACCTCATACCAATGTCTCCACTCTAAAAACAGATAAGCTGAGTCCTAGATAAAAAGTGATTCATAATCATCTGTTTATTAGCATCTGAGGACAGATCAATGAGGAGCAGTAATAGCATGTCCAGAGAGCAAGATGTGACTAAGAGAAATGACACAATGTAATGCTAGCACAGAGGTGCATGTGGCTACGAAGACCAAAATAGGAGGGCTAAGGCTGATCTCCATCATTACATTGAGGGTGGACTCAAAAGCAGTTGCTTTTCTGATGGTAGGGAAGGGCAGAAGCCCAGACTTGTTAGTTTTTCTTTCTCTCCTCTGAGCTGTGAAGAGATGTCTAGGCAAAGCTTCCTGGAAAACAGATTGGGCCATTTGAGAGTCTGAGGGTCAGTGGGATGGAAGACACTAGGCAGGTTTTCTAGGTGTCAAATTAGTACAAAGTGCTATTGCCCCCGTTCAATAAATAAAAGCATTTCCATCCCTGCATCTAGTGATGGGAGTCCTGGTATATGCAGCCCATGGGTGTAGACTGGCTCCTTCAAATACTGCACTACTCATTCAGCTTCCCCTCCCTCATGCACTATGGGAACGGCTCCCCTTAATCAGTGTCTCTTCTGTCAATACAGAGTCCCCTGACCTCAACCCGCCCTTTTTCTTCTCTGACCTCAGTGACTTGAGCCTCGCACATACTTCCACCCATCTTGGGAGAGAAGGCGGCTTTATACACTTTCTACTTGGCTTAAAAGAGTCTTGAAAATCAGATATTTTATATCAAATGACAGGGCAACAACTAGAAACTTGAAACCCAGTGGGGGAAAAATCCTTTTGATGAAAAATCTCTTCCGTATGTTTGGAAACCAATCTGCTCTCATGTTAATTGAACATAACGAACATACATAAAGTAAAACAATTTCTTAAGATCTTCCTTTTATGGCCCTGGGTTCAAAAGCGTTGGATTCCAAAGTGTTTCTGCCGAGGCTCGGAGTGTTTTGCAGACGGTTGTGTACTCCTAGCTCAATCTGGCTCAACATTTTGGGCCAAGCTACTCCATTCTGTGAGTCATGTGATGTCCTTTGACATTTGAAATGTGTTCCACATCGCCGTGCCACGGAGAGCAGTAGAAATGCAGAAGGGAACATGTTGTGTGGCCATGATCTGGAAATTCAGGGGGAACCAGAGTTAGGGAGCATATGCTTGGTTTCAGAGTCACAATTACGGACCATAGGTCTAGTCCCCACTCCTGGTCAATTTTGTAACTTTGAAACAGACAAAATACACAATTATCAGGATGATTTTATGCATTCATCCCTCTGGGCCTTCTTTGTCACTCTTTCTGAATATTCAGGAGCAAAGGCATGTGCCCCGTTTTCTGACTAAAACAGATCAAAGGTAGCCAGGGTTTTAAAACTATCCATGAAGGTCCCATGTGCTTTCTTGGATACCAAGGTCATCAAGTAATTCTCAAACCTCAGGAGGTTGTGCTGCTCTTCTTGCTGTGGCTGCTCCACAGACAGTAGCTCTGACAAGTGACTCAGTATCAAAGGAGTTACCATCAACTCATATCTTCATGAGCACAATGCAGAGAGAGAGAGAGAGAGAGAGAGAGAGAGAGAGAGAGAGAGAGAGAGAGAGGGAGAGGAGAGGGAGAGGGAGAGGGAGAGAGAGAGAGAGAGAGAGAGAGAAGAGAAGAAGAAGAGAGAGAGAGAATGATTCTGAGAATATTTAATATCTGATCTTCAGATTCCACATATCTTCTTCCAGATTCCCAGATCTTTTCAGTTTCCACATCAAAGCTTCTTAGGTTCCAAGAATATGTGTCCTTGGACATGTGTCTTGTCCCCATGGTTGATTGGCCTGTCCATCTCTGTCCACCATCAAACACACACACACATACTCCTCTTTTTCTCTCTGAATTCAGCCTTAAATCCTCTCCATGTGGCCTTCCTGGTTACCTTGAAGTAACTGGCTCCTTCCCAATCCTTAGTACTCTCCTCTTTCATTAAAGCTCATATTAGTTGTCATTAGCTAGTAGCATCCCTGTAGCCCAGACTATGAGGTCCTTGAGGACAAAGATGGAATTATCTGTAGCATGAACCTTACCTTAATTAAACAAAGCCAGAGCCAGGTATTGGGGTGAACTGGAAGATCAGAGAACCAGAAGAAGCCACAGCTACCTCACCTCGCCGGATCCTTAGCTGGTCTTGTTTCCTCAGACTGGAGGCCTCTGAGTCCTCATATCTGAATGGCTCTCAGCTGAACTGTGCTACTCAAACCCTAAAAGCTTAACCAGCCAAATGCTTCTAGTTCCTGGTCCTCATACCTTATATATCTTTCCTTTCTACCATCACTCCCTGGGATTAAAGGCGTGAGTCACCATGCTTGACTGTATCCTTGAACAGATGGATTTCTGCCTCTGGAATGCTAGGATTAAAGGTGTGAGTGCCACCATTTTCTAGCCTCTGTATCTAGTGGCTGTCTGTTCTCTGACCCCAGATAAATTTATTAGGGTGCACAATATTTTGGGGAACACAACACCACCACAATTATCCATCTCTTAGTTTACAGAATCCTCCAGGACACCTGGCCTTGACCATTTGCTAACCATAAAGTCAGATGGAAGTGGGACAGTGACAGCTTGTAAGAAGGGTTGATGTCTCGGAACTCTTGTTAGGTAACATTAGAAAGTATATGTAATCTTAATAATCAAATAATATACTTAAAACAAAGTTAAAATATCATAACTTATCACAAAAGTGCTCCTTTTCTTTGTTGGCTGTACATTTGGGGTCACAGATGAGCATTTCCCAATTGTTGGCAGTGTAACCGTGCAGTCACACATCCCTGCCCAACCCCCATCATCAGTGATGTCGTGTCAGTGGCTTGAAGTTAGCAGCCATGATAAGACTGTTTACACACATCCTGGCAAATGATGTAAACCAGAGCTTGCTTTATTGTTTTGTTGATTGTATACACTTAAAACAACCGAAAACATGTTCATGCACATTTGATTTACAGTATTTATAATCATTGTATTCTGAATCACGCATACAGCTGAGGATTTGAAAACTGCCATTGAACTCAGCAGTCTCTCGTGTATCACTGAAAATGGACAGAAATGTGACATGCATCTTTGGAGTTTCACTTTACTTTGTTTGTTAAAATATCAACCAACACTTATGTCAGAGAAGGAGACTTGGTGAGGGGAAGTGGGTACCAACGCTCCATTGGGCAGAGCAGTACCAGCCAAGATGCAGAGATGGGAGAAGCTGAGCCTGTGTGGGAAGAAGTAAGGCATCTGGACTGCAGGCTTTGGGGGATGTGGCACAGAACAAGCCAGAAAGGGCTGGATTCCAGAAACCAATGCCAATGAAAAGGAGGAGAATTTGATTTAGCAGGTAACAAGGAACCATCCTTGGGTCTTGAAAGAAATGAGGATGAAAGAGGAACAGTGACTTTGGAGAATTAACAGGGCCACTGAGGTGCTCAGGATAGAATGAAAGGAGAAACTCACTCCAGTCCCTCCAAAAGCAGGGGGCTGAGGCATTTCAGGTGAGACAATGGATAACACAGCACCCACCCACCCCTGCATCTTCCCTTCACTATTTCCCCTCCCTCCATCAGCTCAGCCACATGCTCCTCCCTCGATCATTGCTATAGCAGCCCTTTTCTCTGGCATCTATGATTAATTTTGCCTTAAAAGTATGTGCTGATAGATCAAGGAGCATTTCATAGATTCTGTCTCTTTATGGTTTTAAAACTTCCTTTTGTCTCAATCAATTATGAAGTAATAAAATCTGACCTGAGACAGATCACACATCTATTCTTCATCTGAGATTCAGCCATAACCAGAAAAACCTAGAAATAAATGGGATTCTGTATTTAAGGAGCCCAGACATAAGATGCTAAATCAGCATTATCAGATGGTCTTTAAAGTCAACTGCATAAATTCTTCTCTTTTCATTTCATTATTTGTGGATTCTACACACACACACACACACACACACACACACACACACACACACACAGAGGAGATGATAGGTAGGTAGAGATAGATAGATAGATAGATAGATAGATAGATAGATAGATAGATAGATAGATAGATACTACACATATACACAGTCTCCTAGTATGCAGCAGTATGTCAGTTGGATATCTCTAGCCTACCATTTCTACTTACATGGACTGCTAAGAAAGAGGACTACTCCCAAAGGAGTCATTTTTAAAAAATAAATCCTAACATTGATAATCTTTCAAGGATTCTAGTTGCTTTAAGTCCACTGCTGGCACCTAAATAATAGTCTGACTCAAGAAATACATCTACCTCTTCATATTTAAGTCATCTAATTCAGCCATCATGTCACTCCAGGTGCAAAAAACATGCCTAATTCCATGGTTTCTGCATATACTCTAGCTGGTCAAGCACTAATTGAACAGTCTTTGAGTCACTAATAAGGCCTTGTGGGCTGGTGATACAAGATATTCCTGATGACTTCAACTTAATTGTCTCCTGTTTCTATGGTGACCTGCTTTTGTTTGCCGAGGCATATAGGGGATCACTGTGTTAGTCAGCTTTTCATCACTGTAATGAAATGCCAGTGATGGTCTACTGATGGAATAAAAAAGGTTTGTCTTGGTTTATAGTTGTAGAAGGTTCACACTCAAGATGAGGAAGTCCCACTGAGTTGGACCTCCAGGGATTGTAGCACATCATGAAAGGAGTGAATAGTGAGCAAGCCACTTACAACATGAGGCAAGATGGGAGAAACAGAGAAGACTGGCTCCCACAATCCCCTGGGAAGATATGTGTTGCCCCCCAATGATCTAAAGATCTCCCAGTTGGCTCTGTCTCTTAGTGGTCTACAGCAACTCTCAATACTACCCTCCTAGGAACTGAGCTCTTCTACAGAGATTTGGGGAGGAGGACCATTCATCCAAGCTATATCTATATCTGTATCTGTATCTACATTATCTCCCCCCCTCTCTCTCTGAGTGTGTGTGTGTGTGTGTGTGTGTGTGTGTGTGTGTGTGTGTGTGATGTGAACAATGGAATGATTCTTTGTAGAGAAGAAAGGCCTTTGTGTGGTTTTTACTTCTTCAGGAATATGATCTTACTACAAAACGAAGTACGAAATATATAATTAGGCTTTTTCTTCTTCCCAAATGTAGTCTTTTTTTTTCTAGAAGCTACCAGCACAGACCCTTGATCACATTCAACCATGCACATTCAAAGGCACGCATGGGGCGTTTCTGTTCTGTCTTTGAAATGCCAAGCCTGCAAACACTTCTGCCCAAATTACTCAGACACTTCAACTGCTCCTTTCCTCCTCGCGCCCTGTTGACAACCCACATGGACTTGGCTCCCTAATTTTTCTTCCTTCCAAGTATAAAAATAAAAAGACATAAATTCCAGAAATTTCTAGGGGCCTAGTCAGCGCCTTTTGATGGGTGACGTCTATGCTGGGCTCTGTCAGCATTCTGTCAAACCTCTGGCACTCAGCTCCATGGAAAGTCAAGCTGGGTTGGTGTCACCCATCACAGGCAATGGGTACCTGTCCATCTGTAGCATCGGTGTGGTCTTCTTTTCTTCTCTTTGTCTTTGTCGTTGAGAGGGGCAATTGCAAAATTCAGAGATGAGGTGGGTTTTTTTTTTCTACTTTTAAAGAAAGAGAAGCTAACATGTGCACAGCTATTTGAGAACAGCTCAGCACTGAACTGGGTGGTGCTAACCAGTGGAGACAGCGAGGCTGTCAACAAGTGCTTCATTTGGAGTCAGAAGTGTGAGCACTTCTGCCCATTTCCCCATCCCTCACAGCACACAGACTGGCCGGCAGGCTCTTCTGTGGCACTCAGTCATCTCTACGCCTAACCCGGTCTCACCCCTTGACCCCAAAAGATTGCCTGAATTAGTTATTCCATCAGGGTCCCTGGAGATGGGGACACTGATGTGCTACTTTCTATGTATGGGGATACATAGTGGGAGATGTCATAGACGCAGCTCTGCTAGTCAGGGCTGTGTTTCTTCTTCCCTGTGTGAAGAAACTGAACTCATACAGGGCTCTGATTTTCAGCAGGTGCCTAAAGCTGCAGCATAGGCTTGTCACTGGGGCCAAGCTAATGCTGCATTTGTTCCAGTCGACTCTCATACTCTCACTTTACTTCCATGAGAACATCCATCAACCTGTAGTTCTCCAGGGTTGCGGATTCTTGTTGGATTCTGAAAGTCTGGCAGCGTGAGGTCAGAAAGCTATTTATGTATTTACCCTGTTCGTCCTAGTTTTGTCTCCATAAGGAAAGAAGAACTTGTTCTATGTGTCAATCACGTCTAGAGTCTGTTGTTGCTTAGTAGTTTATGTTCTTCATGCTATAGGGTCATCTTACTTTCTTCTAAGATAATTATAAAATATCTACTCATTCAATTACATTCATCCAGTATATACTTTGTGAATGTTAACTCTATATCGGCCTTGCTGAGCATAATCCTGTCCAGGCACATGTGGTGTATTGTACTAAATCCCTATCCATGCCCAGACAAGGGAGTAAAAATGAGGATGAGGAAATAATTACTAGCTTTCCCTAAATAAGCACCATGATCACTGCATGAAGGAATGATTATACAATGTCATAGTTGTGTGTGTATATATACATATGCACACACATACAAACACAAGGACACACACAAACATCACATCACATGAGCTCTGCCTATTAACTCATAAATGAACTCAGCTATAGTGATAAATAAGTTTCACTTACCAAGTCCTTACTCAGTTTCAGGCACTCAGCAAAGACCATTTGATCCTAACAGCAAAACTGAGATGGGAGCTATGTGATTCCCAGTCTCCTGACAGGCAACTAGTGCTTTGAGGGACTGGAGAGAGGTCTAACGACACCATGCCCTTCATTGGGCTTTACTTCCATAGTGATTCCACGTTTCTCTTCCTTCAGTGAACATGGCAGACCTAAACCATTGGCTACCTCAACGCTTGGACAGATATGATTCTTCATGTCCAGTACAAATAAGGTCATACCTACTCTGCAGGTAGACCTTTGCTTTTCACACCCAGAGAAGCCACTGACAGTGGTTCCTTGGTCCCACTGTCCTACAAATGTGTTGTGTGATTTGGGAGCTGTCTAAAGGAAAGCCTGAAGGTAAGTTAGGACAAAATCAAGAACATCCCACCCACAACCAGGCCTGGTTTACCCGTTGGGAAGAGCTTCTTACTTAGAAAGTCTTGCTATCTGCTACAACATAAGATGGGGAGGAATGTGTGTCCTTACAGCCAGTGGGCATTGTCCTAGTTCTACCAGGAATAATAAGGAACTAGCCTTTGCAGTTGACACTCATGGGATTTGTAGAAAAGAAATAGAGTGAACCAAAAGAACTTCCTGAGGGAGTCCTGTAATTTTTAGAGAGACCCTTAAAAAGTATATATAAATTGCTGACCTAAGCACCACATGGCATTCTGTCCCTGACTAGTCACAGCTCCCCATTTACCAAGGAATTTTATAAATATTATAAAAATTAACAATTCTTCAAGTAGGTACAACTATACCCATGACCATAGGATAAATTACCTGAAGCTCTCTGAGTCCCATGGTTGGTCTGGCAGGTTGTCGATCCTTCCTGTAATACCTGCCTGTCCCTGGGAACGTCTTCCTCATTTTAGCATAGAAAAAACGAGCACTGATATTAGGACTTGATGAAAAATTGTAATGTGATGTCATAAGGGAAAAGACAAGACACAGCCTTGACCTAAAAACTTTGAAGGTAGATCTCAAGGAAAGAAACAGAACATTGGGCAACTTTCAAAACTCCCACAGAACTGGTAAGTTGACAAGATAAGAAAAGTTGTATTTCAACTCTTAAACTTAGAAGATGTGAGTGAAGTGGTGGGTTTCTCTGCCTGGTGGGGTGGTAGTACATGGAGCTAGTCACAGAATTTGGGGAGATTTCTATAGGACAGAGAGATACACACCCAAATGGTGAATGGGACAGTAAACAAAATAAGCAGAGAACTGGATGATTCTCCATGACATTCATACAGAGAGCCAGATGGATGGCAGCTCTTACCCCTCAGCCTAACTGAGGAGGACAGTTGACTCTAGTCAAGAATGGAAAGAAGCTATGCCCACTTCCTAGCAAATTAAATGGAAGATCAACATAGGCCATTCAGATCAAGCCTCAGCAAGACACAATGAAATAAATCAGCCATGGAAAACAACCAAGAGGGCACACCATTCAGAAGAACATCTTAGGGCAGAAGAAACAGAATCTAAAAAGGATTTTCTATCTTTGTGCTTCATAGTGTACAACATATGTAATTAGAGTTTGAGCTTAATTTTTTAAGGTTTCTTTATTTTTTATTTTATGTGTACGGGTATCTTGCCTGCATGTCAGATCTCCTAGAACTGGAATTATAGATGGTTGTGAGCCACTATATGGGTGCTGGGAACCAAACCCAAGTCCTCTTTGAGAACAAGTGTTCTTAACTGCCGAGCCATCTCTCCAGCCCCAGATCTTATTTAAAAAAAATACCTTGAAAATTTGTTGGTAAAGTCACAAAATGAGGTGTTTTCTGATCTAAAGGAAAATTCTGAGTAGAAACAGTATTACCAGAGACCAAAAAGGAAAGGAAGAAAAGAGCCGTTCTAGCTGGAAATCACAACATCAGTTCTCATGTTAAGATCTGATTGGGAATGTCCCCTACAGGTTAGGTGCCTAGTGTTTGGTCACCAACTGGTGGCACTATGTTACAGGCAATGTGGAAACTTAGAGAGGTCGATCCTCAATAAAGGGAATGGCCAAGCTATACCTGATTCTTAGTTTTCTCTTTGTTGTCCATGAGGCGAGCATTTTCTGCCATAGGCTCCTACCACCATGATGATCTACCTCATTATAGGCCCTGAGTGGGTGGCTATAAGGATCTCTCAAACCATGGGCCCAAATCAGTCTTTCCTCCCTGAAGTTACACCAGGTATTTCATCCTACGTAAACCATTCAAAGTCTTTTAACACAGTAGGACATGGGGTAAAGTCTCAAGAAAATCTCAGCAAATACAGAAGAAAAAATACAATGCTAGGTAATCAACTAGAATATAAATGATATGGTGGAAAGGGAAGAGCATCGAACGTGTTACTGATTTACATAACTGGGTGCCCTGAAGGAAGTCATTCAACAAAGGCAACAGAAAGTGATTGCATAAATGATGAGAGAAATCATCTCTGAAATGAAAGAGTCGAGTATCTGAGGGACCTGAAATGTCCACAATCACCAAGGCAATGTTTCAATTGTGAAAAACAACTGCCCAAACCAGGTTAAGGTTAAACGATGTGGTGGTGACCTCAGAAGATTCAGCCCAGACTCTGCTCAGCATCCCCAAACCCTGCTAGCCATCCTTATTCTGAGCCAAGTCTTAGTGCAAGGCTTCCTTGAACTCCAACAAGCCACCAACTCAGAGATAAAACACAACCTGAACTTGACATTGAGTGGGGATACAGAGAAAGAGGAAAGCAATGATACTGATCATCAAGACCTTCTCAGGTTCAGGGAGTTTTACCAACTTCTCTTTGGCAAGAGGCTGTAATCCCAACTATATTGGCTTAAGAACAAAACCCAGAGGAACTTTGGCTTAGATCCATTGGTGTCAAGTGCTCAATAAATCTCCATTCCTCTGTTCTTCCTTCTGTGTAGGCTCTGTTCTCAGGCAAGTTTCCTCCTGAAGGTAGAGGTTTGCCCATAGGAAGTATAGTTCTAAGTCCAAAAAATAAATAAAGTATTTCAAGTTAGACAGTCTGGAACTGAATCTCTTTAGATCTGATTGGTTCATGTGCCCACCACTGAACAAAGCCCTGTGGCTGGGAGACCTTATAGCTCTAATCAGCAAGGGTCAAATCAGTTCTGAAGCAAGTAGACTCAGCTCTGTTCATGGTTGTGAGTGGAAGAGGGCTACTGCCTAAAGGCTATGTGTGGGAATGTGAATGAAGGAGATGGATGTTAGCAAAGAAAAAGAAATAGATCCACTACATTGAAGACCAGAACACACACACAGACACACACACACACACACACACACACACACACACACACACACACACAGAGAGAGAGAGAGAGGGGGGGGGAAGGAGGAGGAGGAGGAAGGAGGGAGTCATAATTACACACTTTCGCATTCACAAAGCATACTACAAAACCATGACCTTAAGAGAAAGAATGAAAAAGGAGCCACCATTCAAATGGAAGATTCTAACACCTTAAGTTTCCATGTGTTCCACCAGCACTGTCACTGTCGCTATGAATAAGACAAATGAAACATCTTTTGTCACAGGTGTGCTGTAACCAGAACCATCCTATTAGAACAAATTGAAGATTTTCTTTCTTGCTAAAGGCTCACCTTGTAAAATAGGCCAAATGTGGGGAGAACTGAGTACAAAGAAATGGAGGGCAGGTAAAAGGTCTGGAGCTCATCTGAGAACAGACACATAGATATCACAGAACATTGATTGATGCATTCTTCACGTATGCCTGTGTCTCCTGGGTGTGAGGCAACACCATCTGCTCTACAGCTACATCTCCCACCTTAGAGAGCTAGAGGGCAATTTTGCCAAGATTATGTCTTATAGAAGAGGATACTAAGTCCAGAACTGGTAAGTAACATTGCTAAGGCCATGATGCCAATCAACATCTAGAACTGGAATGGCTACCATCCAAGCATCCACATTCTTGGACTGTGAAATAACATGAACTTGGAAATCAGCATAACTGGGGTGCACAGTTGACTCTGTCATGAACTAGATGTGAGAAGCCCATTTTCTCTACCCTCCCTTGATCACATGCTATACGTAGAGAATCAGGTGAGCTGGGCTGCCTCTGCCTGCAGACATCTGCTTTGTGAGCTCAGAAGTATTTCACAGTGATGATTCCCCAGACAGGTTTATAGCTGGTCTTGGCTCAGTGCCTTGGAAACACTCACCACGTGATGAAGCAAGAATGTCATCCTGCAGACCATCAATAAACCACCCTGGCCTTCCCACTACACCATCACTCCACTCTCACAGTTTCCCTTCCCTGCAGCCAGCTCCCTCCCCACATCCCAAAGACACACTCACCATCTCATTAGAAAGCAGCCTCCAACAGGATTCACTGCTGAGGATTAGAAGCGGCCAGCGTCTGTCTGCAGCTTTCAGACACTTTACTGTATGGTGTTGAAAGCTTGATGATGAGCATGTACAGTGCCAAAGCAAAGCGAGTTTGAGTTAGAAAACCCATGAAGCATCCATTAGAGGGCTATGCCAGATCGCAGAACAAGCCCTCAGTTCTTGCCTGCAATGGCATACTACAGACTTGAAAAAGGCCTGCCCTTTGGATTCAATCCCAGGCGGTTCATCCTGGGCTTTCCCTGCCTCGGGCAAGAGTGGATTTTCCTGAAGAAATGGCACCTTGGCTTGAGTTCCCAGAGTGCAAGGGTGAGATGGATGCCATTGTGTTGAAGTCTAGCCATCCCTAGCCCTTCAGAGATGCTGGAGGGAAGTAAAAGGTTCAGCAAAGCCTTCAAGGAATGTAACACAGTGCTTTCCTAGCGCCTTCAAATAAAAAAAAAAATCAACCTTGTCTGCAAACTTGTTATTCACTCACTTTGTCCAAGGCACAAGTGTTATTGGTGGTCTCTGTCTAGAGGAGGCTTTTTCAGGTTCTTGGAATCTTGTTCAAGGAACTGAAGAAGCACACACAAATAGTAAGTCAACCCAGAGTTTTATTCAGAAATAAAATGCACTTACTGGTGAGATGTTCTACAAAGGCTCAGTGTGTCCTGAGCAGGAATGCATGTCAAGGGCACCTGTTACTGCCCAGGATTTCCTGTTGTAGGTCTAGGAGGAAGAAGACATTGCTAGGGGCAGTGTACAGGTGGTCTTTTCTTTGACTGACAGGCTTGGCTTATGAAGACCTTGCTTCACTGTGTGTGCCCTTTCCAAAGATGCTCCTGATTTTAATCACATGCATGCCCAATTATACATAGGCATAAGAGAGTAAATAGACAGGGTCTCCCCTGGGGAGTCAGTCCAGCCTGGTAGACTCAGCCAAGGCAGGTCCTCTCCTCCTACACCAGGGCTGAGCAAAGTGTCCCAGGGGGGTGGGAGGAGGGAGGACGGGGGAATCCGTGGCTGATATGTGAAATTAAGTTAATTATAAAATAAAAATATTTTTTAAAATTTTTGAAAAAGAGAGAGTAAATAGGAGTTTTGCCTTAAAAGCTCATTTTGAGGACACAGTCTTACTGTGCATGCACCCCAAACTAGTCTGGGCTGAATAGGTGTGATGCCCCTTCTTCCAGCATGTGTGTCAGAATGGGTTTGGTCACAAAGGGGGAGTCACCAAGGGTCACTGGGAAATGATAGGTAGGAGTGACTACTTTGTTTGGGGGAGCGGGTGCAGCTCAACGCACATAGAAGTCCCAGGTTGCTAAAGGGTGTGGCTTTGGACAGGAGCATCACTCAAGCCAAGCAGGGTCCTGATTTGCTTAGCCCTCCCTATACCACCTGGCTCACAGGCCCTGGTATGTGCGTCTGGGTCACTCCCTAGGCATGTAGAGGGAGCGACTGTTTCCCAAGAAGTAGGCAAAGTCATAAAGAGATTAAAGCACATTCACAGCCGGGGAGAAAACGCACAACCTTAAATTATGAAAGTTCAGAGCAGCAGAGGCTCAAAGAACTATCCAGCTAGGAGACACTGACACCACTAAACAACCAATACTGTTTGAAAGTAAGACTCAATTAACCAGCATTTTCTTCCAGCCAGGCCAAAGAGAAGCATGCCCTTTGCAAACCACCCTACATCCACCGACATCATGGCCAAGTATGAAACTGGCTCTGAGTTAGGACCTGGCAATGCCATACCCTTGACTTCCTTATTTCTCGGGAGGACAGGGCAACTTCTCAGCGCGTCAGTTGTGGGGGTAACAGTGCCACTTCTTAGGTTTACTGTTTGAAACAAATATAATGATGATTGTCAAGAAACAAAATCAGCACTGATTTAAGGCATCTGACATGGAATTGAGTGGGCTTCTTTAGTCTGGTCTCAAACACTAACACAGCCCAGCCTTTGATCTAAGCCACAGCTGGTCCACCCTCCATGTGGGCAGACCTTCACATTGAATCAAACATAGCTTCCTGATGCCTTGTCTACTATCCCTGATGAGCAGGTCAGCAGACTCCTTCCACTAAGCCACCCAGGGACAGTGACCACGCCCAACCCCTCCGACAACACACCATTTTACCAGCACCCATCATAATGCCTGACTAACAGGTGAGGCAACTTCCAACTTCCCTTGCTATAAATACACCTGCCATTTTGTCAAACCTGAGAGCATATTTTCTGGACTGCATGAATCTGTGTTTCCCAGATTGCAATCCTAATTAGCCCCAGATACATGTAATGTTGCTTGTGTTCAGTTAGATTGATCTTAATTCTGACAAGATAGATTTGAGAGAATCTTGAATAATTGTGGAGAACTGCCAGTATTCCAGCCATTGATATTTCTTGTCCATCTTCTATTTTTGTATCCTGTTGATAAAACTAAGCACTTAGGGTCTGTCTTCCATTTAGAATGTATACTTTTTGATGCAAGGACTTAGGCTTCCTTTTGTGTAATTGGTGTTCTAAAGGGTTTTTTTTAAATGTATTTATTTGTGTGGTGGAGGATGTGCCATAGCATGCATGTGCAAGTCAGAGGACAGTTTTTAGAAATAGGTTCTTCCCTTTGCCATTTGGGTCCAGGTGACAGCACTCGGGTGGCCAGACTTGGCAGCAAGCACCATTACCTGCTGAGCCATCTCTCCAGCCCCCTCCACAGGGGTTCTGATGAATGAGTAAGGAAGGAATGATGGACTGCTACAGTTCACAGTCCTCTCTGTGCTGTCCCAGGAGCATGCGTCTGTGCCTGCTTCAATTCACACCTGGTGGCCCTGGGCCAGGCGATGGTACCAATTGCACAGGGCTACACTGGGCTGGAGTTCAGCAGCCTGTCTTTGCTCTGGCTGCCCATCTGTTCTGTGACCAAAGCCAGCACTAAACTTAGCTGTAGTGACTCATGGACACAGGGCTGCTCTAGGCCTCACAAGCCTCTCAACAAGCCACCTGGCTGTGGTCAACACCCTCTCCCTTCTTCTCTGCTCCTATTATCCCTAGGGAAATTCTCTGACTTACCTTTCCCAAGCAACTGAGCCAGTCCAGGTCTGAGATTTGGGGCTGAAAGACCAAGCCCATGGAGATGGCCCTCTCTTCCAACTCACTCTCCCTAAGCTGTTGTGGAAATGGTCAGTGACTCCCTTGGAGAATCATCTTGGTAGAGTAAGGAGGTATTGAACAGCCACTGAGAGATGAGAATGGTGGGCAGCGTGTTTGGACTGTGGTGGGAACACTTACTGAGCATCTTTCCTGTGCTTTCTCCATGTTTGAGTTCTACACTAAGTGTAACTGTAACTTCTCACTGCTTCTTGGAGCCTGCAGAGCATCAGGGAGAACCGCAAAGAGAAACTGTTATCCCTTCATTTTTGTCAGTCAGAAGCACCTGATCTACTTATTCTGGCTTGATTAACCACAAGGTGAACTGAAAAGGTACCACGGGCTACATCAGCTCAGACTGCAGAAAAGACAGAAGGAGAAGCCTTCCCTGCAAGTGGTAAGAGATGTGACGTAAGCGGGGAATTTAAGAACTGTGATGAAACGGATTCAAAGTCAGCCTGGCTGTTGTCATGGCTATGGGCTACAAATTCTAGAAATGGAGAGCTGGAGGGATGGCTCAACAGGGAAAGCATGAGGAACTAAGTTTACTTCCCCTGAATCCATGTTAAATATTTTTTTTTATTTAGTGTGGCAGCAAGTGCCTGGCCTAGAGCTGGGGGAGCAGATACTGGGGCTGGCTGGCCAGCCAGTCTGGCCAAATCAGTGAGCTCAGGGTTCAGAGAGAAATGTTGTCTCAAAAATTAAGGAGGCTAGCAATTTAAGAAGATACTCCATACCAAGCTCTGGACTCCAAACAGACACACAGGTACCTCATGTGTATACACACTGATTATTATGCTTACATACATCACACACACACATTCTAGAAATGAGTGAATTAGTCCTAAATTCTCTATTCAACTTCAACACAACCCTAAGCAACACTTGTCATTCGTGAAGTCAGCCAGCAAACACTTTCAAAGCATCTCTTAGGAGAAGGATGTTGTCCCGAAGGCTACAGTTAGATCTCATGGCTCTGGCGGCTGCCCCTGGCTCTCAGGCTCTTGCACAGAGTTCCCCAAGTCATAACAAATTGGACTGTTGCTACACTTGCCTGAAGATGGAAGGAACAGAGGAGGATTACAGCTCAGCAAAGGGAAACCGAACATCATTGTCAACAACCACAGCTGCTTGAACACACTTTCCCTGTTCTCTCTCCATATTCTCCCTTCCCATGCCCTGCAGGGTATTCCTCCTCTGTGGTACCATGGCTCCACCATGATAGACCACATGATCACTTCCAACTTTCCGGACACCTGTGCCGAGCGTCTTAGTTCCACATCCATTGCTGACTTAAGGTTCTCTCTTTTGTGCTCACATCCCAAAGCACGAAAATGAAAGTCGTTAAGCACAGTCCACTCTCAGCGGCATCTGTAGATCAGTCATTCAGGCTGTATCCAAGAGATTAGTGAGAAGGAGACAGACAGACTTGGTGAGAATTAGAACCAAGGGATTCCACAGCCGTCTGGTGTCTGCATTGTGTTGCATCTACAGAGAGAAATGAACATAGGAAGAACTCCAGAGATCTTTCAGACCCTTTCTTTGAGGTCACAGTCAACTGCCACAAGGTAATATGCTGGGTTATTTTATGCTAAGCAATGATCTGCATAGATTCCTCTACGTGCACAATAAGCCTTAAGTCGCAGATCCTTGGAAATCTGTTGTCTTAGGGTTTCAGTTGTTATGAAGAGACACCATGACCACAGCAGCTTTTATAGAGGAAAACTTTTAAATTGGGTGGCTTAGAGTTTCAGAGATTTAGTGCAACAGGCTTTTTCTTTTGGGCCACTAACCAGCTCCCAAATCATAACATGGAGACTTATTATTAGTTTTGAATGTTCTGCCTTAGCTTAGCTCTTATTTTAATCTGTTTCTCTTTATCTACATTTTTGCCTCCAGGCTTTTTACCTTCCTTTCTATATGTCCTACTCTCTGTCTATTGACTGGTGGCTGCCTGGCTGGCCCTGGGCATCTCCCTCTCTTTCTCTCTCTTCTTCTTCATTCTTCTCCCCTCTCTCATTCTTTTTTCCATCCTATATACCTCATACTATTTATTCTCTTTGCCTGCCAGCCCCACCTATCCTTTTCCTGCCTAGATATTGGCCATTCAGCTTTTTATTAGACCAATCAGGTGCCTTAGGCAGGCAAGGTAAAACAGCAACACATCTTTACATAGTTAAACAAATGCAGCATAAACAAATGTAACACATCTTTACATAGTCAAAGTAATTTCCACAACAGCTTAGTCCATTATCACCATGGCTGGAAACATGGTGGCATAGATGCAGGAATGGTGCTGGAGAAGTAGCTAAGAGTTCTACATCTTGATCCTCAGGCAACAGGAAGGGCACTGTGACTCTGGACATAGCTTGAGCACAGGAGACCTCAAAGCCCACCCCTACATTGACACACTTCCTCCAACAAGACCACACATACTCCAACAAAGCTATACCTCCTGATAGTGCACACTCCCTTTTGGGACTATTTTCTTTCAAGTCACCACATCTGTAGAGCCAATGATACTTCTGCCCCATTTCTCAGCTTCAGCATTTTATAGTGAGCTACACAGGGACACACAGCACAATGTCAGTCCGTCATCATCTCACAAAGTCCAGTTGGCTTTAGTGAGAAAGTGGGAAAGGTGGTATCAGTCAGGCCATGAAACGTGTGGGCTGGGCTAGGATTATATTGGAAGAATGAGTAGCAAGGATTCTGGGGACATCTCTCTCCTTCAGTACTTGGGTGGTCTTCTTTTTGTTCAGCTTCTTTTTCTTCTTTTCCTTAAGATTCTTGCCTTTGAGACTAAGCGTTGGCCCCATGCTCACACCCTCTCTCCTTTCCTTTTGCTTCCTCATGTCCCTGCCACAGTCCTGTTTCTTCTAGATTCATCCACAGTGTGACATTTACTTTTCTTTTTTATTTTTGTTTTGTTTTGTTTTTAGAGACAGGGTTTCTCTGTATAGCTTTGTGCCTTTCCTGGAACTCGTTTTGGAGACCAGGCTGGCCTCGAACTCACAGAGATCCACCTGCCTCTGCCTCCCGAGTGCTGCGATTAAAGGCGTGCACCACCACTGCCCAGTGACATTTACTTTTAAAAAAAGAAAGCAACAAATGAATGTCACATTAAAGAGTTTAATCTCAACATACTTAAAGTCTTTTAAGGGCTTTCCCAAGACACCTGCTGTAAGAGCTTTAGTGTGCCCCCATGATTTGAGGTTCTTAAACCGTACTACTATAGTAGGCCACTTTAGCAGCTTGGTGAAGTTTATGGTTGGAGCAATCCTCTCAAATGCATAAAATAAAAATACATGGAGTTAAAATGGATACTAGTTTAATTGATGCACAGGTGTCAATACAACAATAAAATAAATTGATTCACTCACAGCTATGCTTTTTGTAACACATGAAATAACAAGTTGCAGCAAGATTGAATGACTTTAATTCTGAATCGGAGAAGGGAATAAAGAATTTTTCTTATCTTCAAAGGGTATACTATGCATAGAAACGTTTTATTGATGTCAATGTCACTTACTGCTAATACATTGTTGCCTATTTAATAATTGAAGGGATTGCTGAATTTAGGTTAGAGATTAGTGATAAAAGTGTGTCACTTTCATAAAGTAATATTAATAGTCTCTTGAATTGTCTGAGAGAACAAATTTTTTCTCACCACATTAAGTGCTGAATGCAGACAGCGTTTTGAATAACAATTGCTACAGTGTGAATGTGTTCCCAAAGCCTGCATGTAGGAATTCAATCCCCAGTGTGTTAAGGTGGGATCTTGCTGTCTGGAGTGTTGAGAATAAGGGGCAGTTGAGTACTTAGCCCTGAACCATTCATTTAGGCCAGCCCTTCTAAGGCTCAGGGGATACCCAGGAAGAGGCAGAGTCCACAATGTCAGAGCCAGAAGGCAAGGAGGACTAAGAGATTTCCTGGGAGTGAGACAGCCATTGCAATGAGGATTTCACAGCAGGCGGGGCTGCCTATACTGAGCCTGCACAAGACTGGGCCTGTCAGATGTCAATCATGGATCAGGGAGGGTTCACTGGGCCCTCCCCTCTTCCAGTTGAACCATTGGCTACATGAAGGAGTGGCAGTCATTGTTGCAACTGTGTGCATTATACATATATGAAATTGTTCAAGAACAAATCTAATTAACAAGAAAGAAGTGTGACCTTGAATAGGGGAGCAGTGTATGATGAATGGATTGTTCTAGTCACCACTGGAGCCAGTCACTGTAAGAGTGGGTTCAGGGTTGACAAGATGGCTCAGCAGGTAAAGGTGCTTGTTGCTCAGGCCTGGCAACCTGAGGATGTTCCCTGGAACTCAGGTGAAAGTAGGAGAGAAATGTCTCTAGAAAGATGTCCATACAAGTTTCTTAGCATGTGAATCTCCATGACACACATAGTATACACACACACACACACACACACACACACACACACACACACACTAATAATAATAATAATAATAAATCTACAAGAAAAGCAGATTCTGTCCCCTCTTGTTCTCTTGCCCTCTGGCATAGATGCTGTAGTAGAAGGACCCTAATCACACATGAGACCCTCAGTCTTGGAGTTCCCTACCTCCAGAAATTTAGGAAGGAAATCTCTGTTCTCTGTAAGTGACCCAGCCTTGAGCATTGTGCTTACAAAGGCACAAAGCAGAGTAGGCATCGTTCTTTGTTGGAAGCTCCTATTAGAAGTACAGTAATGGAGGCAAGCACATGGTTCCAGGTGCACCAGCAGCCTCTGCTCCCTTCAGATCCTGTCCTGACCTTTCAACCCCACAGCAACCAGCCTCAACTGCCATTTTCTTCCCGTCTATTGGGCCCTGGGAGTGGAGGTCCTTGAGTATTCCTTCTCTGACAGCCCAGTCTCTCCGGGGTTGGGTGAGTCTCAATAACTCTAATAACACCATCAGCCAGAATCAACTAACAGATTGAGAGTAAGAAAGCTAGAGGAGCTCCAGCCATGAAACTCAGTCACTGGGAACTTGATTTCTGAGCTCTACACAGTCTCAAGTTCCTTGTTTGTTAATGTTGATAGCGACCTCTGCTCTACTTGTGTGCAGGGCATTGTGAGGATCCAATTAGATCACATAAATTCTGCTCAATTGCAAATGCTATTATAAGAAGTTTGGTAAGTCAATGGCAGCAGATAGTGCTGGCCCTGGTTCAATAACAGAGCCAGCGAGGCCCAGAGAGGAGAGAGTACAGAATCCTCAGACAGACTTTTCTGCCTTCCCTGTGGTCTCTTGTGAGACTGCACATACAGATGATAAGTTGAGTAAGATAGCAAGCTACAGTTCACCCTTCCCCCTGCTTCTGCACCCCACTGGCTCTCTGAGAACCACAGTGAAGAGGACCAAGCCTAAGCCCTCTCAGACTCAGCCTGAAGCTTTCAAAGGGAGGAGTGCCACCGAATTCCTATGGAGACTAGGGAAAGGCTACACCGTAAGTCAGCAACACCACGGACTCTGAGCTTTGAGAGAGGATAGCTGTGAAGGGGACAGGGGGCCTGTTCAGGGCCATGGCATCAGGCAGGAAGGAGCCAGCTTCCTAAAATAACTTCCTGGATACTTTCCTGGTGCAATACTTGCTCAATAGCACCCACTCTACAGACTCAGACACTTCACTACCTTTCCATTGCCACTGAATTGTTCTGTGTGCCTCTCATTGATGACTTGTCCCAAGGAGCTTCATTTCATTCATTTAGAAAAGAAGAAACTAAGGTACAGAGGAAGAACACAGTGTATCCTCAGTCATGAGAGTCATTAGGACAAATAAGTGCATCCTCTTCAGTCCAAGGTCAAAGTCATCCAGCTCTTTTTCTTCTCTATCCACTTAGACCCAACCCACTTAGACTCTATATTCCAGCCAGGCCATACTCTTTCTTGTCCCTTTCTTGACAATCTCATTGTTCTAACCATAACTGTGGTGGTATTGTGTTCCTGAAATATTGCGCATGCTAATAAACTTTTCTGGAGTCAGAGAACAGAACAGCCACAATATTAAACATAGAGGATAGGCAGTGGTAGCACGTGCCTTTAATCCTAGCATTCCAGAGGCAGAGATCTACTTGGATCTCTGTGTGTTCAAGGATACAGCCAAGCATGGTGATTCACACCTTTTAATCCCAGAAAGTGATCTTTTAATACCAGGGAGTGATGGCAGAAAGCAGAAAGGTATACAAGGCGTGAAGATCAGAAACTAGAAGCTTTTAGCTGGTTAAGCATTCAAGCTTTCGAGAAGCAGTTCAGCTGAGAGCCATTGGAATGAGGACACAGAAGCTTCCAGTCTGAGGAAACAGGATCAGCTGAGGAACTGGCAAGGTGAGGTAGCTGTGGCTTGTTCTGCTACTCTGATCTTCCAGCATTCACCCCAATACCTGGCTCCTGAGTTTGTTTTTATTAATAAGTACCTTTAAGATTCCTGATACACATAACCTCCATCCTAAGGACTCCTAGTTTTGAAACTTCAGTCAGTCTCACCTTTGAAGGAAAAGTACAGTCTGTGTTACCTCAGAGGTCAAGTTAGTTTATATCTCATACTGGAAGCTAAGTCATCTTGCACTTCAGTTTTCCATGGTGACTTAAGGATCATTATACATCCCACCAATTCGGCATCTACAACTGATCATCCAGGCAGATTATTTGCCTCTCCAACACAGCTATTATTTTTGCAGTTCAGGTCATCTAGTGTTCTAGGTCTAGTGTTCTAGGATGCACTAGTTTGGGGTCTTCTCTTCCCATCTTGCATCCTTTACCTTATCCATGTGTGTGAGCAGGGGAGGTATTATTCCATCCCTATGCAGGCTCGGTAACCCACCAAATACAGTGCTCCATCTGATGCCAGCACATCCTCCCAAGCATAAAGGCCACTACTCCCCATCACCGGTTTTGCCTAAACTTCATCCAACTTGTATCATTTGCCACATCAACCGTTCAGCAGCCAACAATCCCTGCTGCTTCCGATGGCTGTATACTTGAGATCTAAAGAGAATGCCGTGTCAAGAGTCTCCAAGTTCTTCTAAGGGATGCTGGTCTGAAAGTCTGCATCCTTTGAGGTCATTTCTCTTTGCCTCTGCATTTCATCTTGTGACTCAGATTCATCTTCATCATGTTGTGTGTCCCTAAGAGTATCAACATGGGAGGTAGTCAATAAACACACTGAGTGGACAGACCACATGTTTAGCTGTTGATTCAAAAATAAATATCCACATGTTAACTTTTTGACTGTTACTTGCATTAATTATTGTATTCATCATGTAACAGAATACCCAATGGAAGCAATTAAGAGAAGAGAGGTTCATTTTGAGTCATGGTTTAAGGGAACACAGTCTAACATGGTAGGGAAAACGAGACAGTTGGAGTGTGTTTCACAGCTTGTTCACATCACAGCCACTGAACAGAAATCAGGTCTCAAGCTGGAACCTGTCCCATCCATAACACTCTGGCCTTGCCCCTATGATTTTTGTGCCTCCTTTCCAGGTCCCATGTCCAAAAGGATCCACAACTCTCAGGCCATCCACTGGGGACCCAGTACTCACACACCTGAGTCTGTGGAGGACAGTTCACATTCAAGCCACAGAACTGCTCTATTGTGTCCCCACCCCTCCAAACCTTTAACTGCTTTAGACAAATGTGACAGATAAAGAAAAGGAAACAAATAGTGTGTTTTAAAAAGCAGAAAAATAAAACCAGTAAAGCAAACAGGGAAAGATTACCTATAAACAAAGCAATGATAAGCACGAAAGAATAAATTACATATATTGTCTTTTATTACAGAGAAACTGTGCCTCTTCTTTAAAAGTAATTAAGTCTCTCCCTGAAAGGGTTAAGTGCACCTTGACCCACATGTCTCAGACAACAGGAACCTGCCACACATGTTCTGTGCCAGCCTCACCCACTTCTGTGAAGCAGTGTGTCCTGCTGAACTGATCAATGTTTTCAGAGACCCCCTAAGACCTTCCTGAAAGCAAGGTACTTCCAGTTTCAACGAACCACTAACAGGAGACTGTAAGTGACATGAATCACATCTTAGGATGCATTGATGCTGTGGATGTCTCAGTGTGAGGCATTGCACCTCAGTCCCATGGAACCATGGACCCATATCTCTGTCCCTTGTCTTCATCTCCCAAAGACTACAATGTCCAATGTTGATGCTCATGTCACTTCCTGAGGATGGTTTCACATTTGTGGACAGCCTTGGAGCAGGACGCTCCTTTGCACTGACTCTCTATTCCCCCATGCCCAGAGAAATGCAAGAAGTCAGATGGTGAGGGTGAAGAAACTATGTTTTTCTTAAAAAAAAATACCTTTTTGGTTGGTGTTTTTATTCTGTTTTAGTTTTTGTTTGCTTGTTTGTTTTTGAGACAAGATTACTCTATGTAGCATTGACCAGCTTCAAGTTTTCTATGTAGCCCAGAATGGCCTCAAACTCTTGGCAACTCTCCTGCCTTAACCCCACACGTGTTAGGAATACATGCATGAGCCTCCATCCACCACATATTTGTGCAAATTAAAAATGAAAGCCTAAGACTGTAGACAAGAATTAGATCAGTTTCCCAAGTGATTGCCTAGCATATATGAGAAGGTTCCAGTCCCAGCATGAAAAGAAAGGTAGAGAGAGAAACAGAGGGGCACTTTTTGCAAATATACTAATGTTAAAGACCCGAGGGTAAGAGTATCCAAATTTCATGGACAAGAGTTCATATGAGAGGCCAGGAACCAGGCATGTGGCCAGGCGAAGACAAAAGCCATAAAATCAAGCTGCCACAGACGAAGAGAACCTCAGGTTTCTTGAAGCCACGAAGGGCAATGAACAGGCAAGAGTATTTCCCTTCTGAAGTCTTTGGTAGAAATTGTGATTTCAGACTCCTGGTTTCCAGGACGGTAATACAACGTATCTATCTTCTTCAAAAATGGCGAGTTTGAAGTCATGCATTATGATAGCCATACAGACCCACATACAGAGAAGATACACATGGGACTGGGACATTTCTGTATTACTAAACACACCAGGGTGTGAGAGAGACTCAGACTTGGATTTCAACTATGCCATTTCTCAAAGAATGTTCTCGGATGAGTTGCAAAGCTCCTTCTGAAGGAAGATGAGACAAGGTTTGTCTTGGTACAGATGCCAAGGAAATGCTGCTTTTCCTCTTCACTTCTTCTTCTCTTCCTTCTGCTCAGAAAGCTGTGCTGGGTCTCCTGGTGACTTATAACATCAAGTCCAAATGTTGTTCAGGACCCATGCAGTTTGGGGCTCTCATTTCCAACAATGTCTCTCCAGACACCTCTTCTTCAGGCACTTACTTCTGCCTGGCTACGGTCCCAAATGTCTTCCTTCCAAGTTGTCAGATGTGTTTACCTGTCCCTGATGTTATGCTAGCTGTACCCTCTTAATCACATCCCTCCCTCTAGATCCCCTGCATCACTTCCTCAGTGCTCCAGTGTTGGAATGAATGACCTCAATCCTGCCATGGGGACCAGGATTGGCATGATAGGGAAAAGATGTGTCTGCTTTTGTGTCTTCATCCCACTGGCTCCTCTGTTGGTCTCCTTCCTTTTCCCAGCATTAACTTGTCCCTAATGAGTTCTGCTCCTCCCTTTGCTTTTTCACACTATGCTGTTAAATAATGACAAAGACATAAACTACAGCTCAATGAAGAGGCTCAAAATCCTAAACATAAGTAAGAAACTTGGTGTATCATCAAACATGGAGATAATGGAGATGATGGAGGTGATGGGGATGATGGAGATGGATGGTGGTACAAAGAGAGATGTGGTCCTTAACCACACTCAGCTGGCCCTGCCCTCCAGGTACTCCTGTTAGGACTATGAGACAGCCTCTCCCACTCCATGCCTTACCTCTGTTGCTGGGATTATAAGCCGACATTGAGATTTAAACATCACTGTCTTAACGCCAGACTTGGTTTCTCTTTCTCAGCCCAGCCTTTTCCCTCCTATTTTTTTCCTGCTATTTCATGTTCTAATTGCTCTTTGGGGGAACCATTCATCTTGCTCACTGGGTATTCAATTAGAGCAAACCTTAGCAGCCCATCTTCCTTCCCCCTCCCTCCCAACATGCTACCCTTCAGGAAGCAATATATAACACCTTCCATCCACAGCAGCCTACTGGCCTCCCGCCATCTCCACCCCAAGTCCCCATTAGCTTCACAGAGGCAACTGAACAAATAAATCTCTCAGAAGGAAAAAAAAAGGGAGGAAGTGCTGGTTCAGAACTAATGAAGGTCACCTCCCAGCCAGACTTCCCACTCCCACTCCTATGAAATGGAGCCCAGGACTAAGGAGGCAACTTCCTCCTCAGACAAGAATCCAGCATGCATCCATCAGTGCATGTGTGCCCTGGGTCCCTTCCAGGATTGCAGTGTATTGTCATAGCCCTGCTCCTGAGAACATGGCTGGATTTGGCCTTCACTCACAGCGAGAGCTTAGGGCTTGAAAGGCACACTGACTCTTCCTGAGGTAGAGAACACCTGCTCAGAGGCTCAGGCAGGCGGTGCACTTACTGGTGTGGCAGAGAGGAGTCAGTGTGCCACTGTGGCCTGGAAACTGGAATGGTACTATCATCATGACAAGGGAGGGAAAATTGTCCCACCCAAGACTAGAGGTGATGAGAAGCCAAATCTATTTTTTTGACTTGGATTTTTACTCATTGACATTTCTCAGAAAGGGAACACACAACTCTAGGCATGCTTGGTTTTCTGCCAGGAGCAGGTGAGAGACCAGAATGTCAAGAGGACATTTCTTGGCTGGTCAATTTCCTTTGCTCTAAATAATTTGAGATAACTTATTACTAATGATGTCAATATGCCTATATTATAGCTACATATTTTTTTTTTGCAATATGTCCTATATACACAGAAAACAGAGAAACATATGGCTGGGGCGATGGCTCAGCAGGTAAGAGTACTAGCTACTCTTTCGGAGGGCCTGAGGTCAGTTCCTGGCATCTACGTGGCAGCTCACAACTGTTGGTAACTCCAGTTCCTCTTTTGGCTTCTGCAGGTACCAAGTAGACTTACATACATGCAAGTAAACACTCATGCACATAAAAATAAATACAATTTTAAAAGTAGAAAAATATTTGTATCTCATTTTGATTTAAAAAAAAAAGCATGCAAGCAAGCAATTGCTGGCTGTTTTTTCTCTACAGCAGGAGGAAAGCACAGGTTTCCCAGGGATGCCTGCTCACTCTTCCCTGACTTACTGACCAGTAGCCCTGGGCTACTCCAGTGAAGAGAGTGAAACCCATAGTCATTCCATTTACTAATGAGCAATGGTGTGGCTGTGGGAGCTCACTAAGAGCAGGCCTAGCCTAATTCCTTTCCTTGGTCATTCTTCAACTGTAGTAAGTCTTCACTAAGCCCACCTTGAGCATCACCTTTACTTGCCCCCTTCAATGGGTCCCTCATCATAGTTCAGACCACATTGTTTCTTGTCTGAATGACTACAACCAATTCATAGCCTTTCCTCCTGAATCATGTTTGCTTCTCCCATCCATTCTTTTTTTTTTTTTTAAAGCTTTAATTGCTTTATTTCAAGTGTATGAGTGTTTGCCTGCATCCATTTGTGCACCACGTGCAAGCCTAGTTCCCATGGTGGTCAGAAGAGGGCATCATACCTCCTGGAACTGGAGTTATGGGTGGTGTGAGCCACCACGTGAGTGCTGGGAACTGAACCTCAGGTCTCCTGCAAGTGCAAAGAGTACTCTTAACCTCTGAGCCATCTCCAGCCCCATCTCCCCATCCATTCTCCGTATACCATCAAAAGAGGCCTCCTAAAATATAAACCATTGACCTCCTTCCCAAAGATGCACTCTGCTGAGATAAAGAAGCAAACGTAACAGCTCCAAGGCACTGCACAGCCTGACCTGTGCCTTCCAGACCACCTTCAGTGCCTTATAGCTCTCCTGCCCTCACCAAGCTCCAGGCTGGTCACCTTCCTATGCCTTCAGCATGCCAAGCCCCCCCTGCTGCAAGACCCTTAGGTAAGCCACTCCCTCAGCCTGGAGACCCCTTCCTACCCTCTGCTTCTGTCTTTCTACATAACCTAATGCAGCCAGGAGGCTCAGTCTTCCTCCATGGAATCTTCCCAGGTCTCCCAGTTGAAGCCAATGATGTCTCCCATTGTACTCCCTCGTGACATTGGCCTAGCGGTCCTTAGCCTGTTCTGCACATGTGAAGTTACTCTTATTGATGTTTTTATTTGTCCTATTGTCAACGTGCATAACTCTTTTTGCTTGAGAAGGTCCTTAAGGACACAGACCACATCTGTTTAGCTCAGCTTTGAGTATAATACTACCAACAGCCTAGGACCTGCCTCTTAAAAGGTGTTCAACATTATTTTTGATAAACGAGTGAATGAATAAATGAATTGCCTATGAGTGCCATCTTGACTGCATGGGTTTCATCAACCACAGTCCTAACACCTTTTAAACATGAAGTATAAGTAGAAACTGAGGATCAGCAGGGAGGGGATGGTGGCCTGGGCCATCTTACTCAATAGGAATGGTCAGTGTTTATTGCAAATTTTAAGGAAATTTATATGTCATAGGCCTTTTTATCAGCTAGATTTGAGTACCAGTACTGGATTTGACATTTACTCATTCAAAGCCTCAATTTCCCTAAAATAAAATAACCAAGTACCTAAGTTGTAAAGTAATTACAAGCATTAAATATTAAAATACTCAGCCAAGCCTTTGGCTTTCATCACACAGTCAGGAAAGATAGCTGTGTTTGCCTTTCTTATAAGTAAGGCTCAAAATAATACATAGTTTTTCAGCCACTGAGCTAGCATAGGTCAAATACCCAGCCACTTATTTTTCATTTGTTTTAATAATAGACCCAATAGCACAACTTTCCCCCAAAACACACACACACACACACACACACACACACACACACACACACACACACACACACACACAGTAGATAAGAATAGCCAGCGACTCAAGCGTATGTCAATGAAATGTAAGAAAATGACACACGTGATTTCCATGCCACTGGGCTAAAGGCATTTCCTGACTTCACTTCTCTTCTGGAAGAGAGACACAGTCAGGATCGGTTCCTAGTTCCTAGCATGCAGAGCAGGACCATACCCTGGGAAGTGGCCTAGCTGTAATAGGAGAAGGATCTGGGTTTCACATGCCCTGGAAGTCACAGCTGCCCTGCCAGAGTCACCTGCTGGGCACTGGACTATTGAGAGTAGAGAAGCCACTTCTCTCTTATTCAAGAGATATGGCTTCAGATTACCTCCTGATGGCACATAGCCTGAGTCATTGGACTTCTTACTTTGAAAATGCTTGGGATCTAAGAACAACAGTACTGGGACCCACAATTCTTTCACTTGAACTCCGTTTTTCACACTGTGGTATTAAGGAATGTTGTAAGGAAGGTATTAGTCGTTCTCTTGTTACCTGCCCCGAACATTAAAAATGTCCATTCATTTTAATCTGCATCTGAAGTCCATCAACAAAACTGAACCTCACTCTCCCATAGAACCATAGAATCTTGGCAGGTCACTCTAATTACTGAGCCTCAGTTGACCCATCCTTAAGAAGGAGTTGTATTATTCTTCGAAGCCTCACACATTTTTGAGTAGCCTGTGAGGGAGCAGTGAGCTGGAACGTGCCATGCACTGAGGGATGTCCACGACACTCTGCATCCCATCCCTGCTCTAATCCTCTGAAACCTCGAGGGAGCTGGCTCTCACTCACGGGCCCCAGCAGTGAGAGGGAAAACAGGCATTTCTTTCAAAACCCATGGTTACCTGAGCTGTGCCCGCTTGCCTTGCCTTTCTTCCAGCTGCTTAAGCTCTTTCTAATGAGGATGCCACCCTGGAGCAGATCACAGTGTGAACTTGCAAAGCGGCTCCTGGAACATATTTTCCAAGTTGGGAGCCAAGGTGAAAGATGTTCCCTGGGGAACACACCAGAACAGGGGGGTGATAGAAAAACACTTAGCCTCTGGAATCCAGCTCTAGCCCTGACGCTGGGGCATTCTCTGACCATTTACCCCACTTACACTATCTCTAAACTCCATTCTAGAAAGTCACATGGGTTGAATCAGGTAATTTGGAAGTTTCTTTTCTGGTTCTACAATTCTGTATGGTTCTGGTGCACTACGGAGAAAAGAATTTACCAGACGATGGGGACTCGTTTACTCATAGGCTTGTTTATTTTCTTTAGTAGGACCCCATTGGTCCTACTAAAGCACTCTGTGGGTGAGAAAGAAGGGACCAATCAATTTCCTAGGGACTGAAGGCGAAGGACCACTATCAGCCTGACACTAAAAGAAACCAAAAAAAAAAATACATGAAAACTAGAGGTTTGTCACTGTATAGTTAATTATATCCCTGGAGGTAGTCACACAGCACACTTGGGTGTCTGATTCAATGACTCTATTCATTCATCTGTTTTTCAACATGACCCTGAAGCAATAATGGCTGAAATAAGAGAAATCACCAATGTTTAAAAATAAATGATGGCTACAAACCTCAGCTTGTTGAATTGCGAAGACCAGAGAATTTCCATGTAAGAACCAAAACGATAAGACAATAACATGTGCACGGTAGAGTTTGAACCAGACATCTGGGTTGTTGCCCACGATCTGTCACTAGTTGTGAGATCTATGTAACTCTGACCAAAGTGTATTCCCTCTTTGAGCCTTGGTTTCCTGTCCTTTAAAGTTTGGGTTGAACTCGGTGGTCTCCAGGGACACTTCGGGGTCTGATGTTAGACGATGCTGCCCCTGATGTTATCCCAGGAGGTACTGCTCCCTTCTAATAACAGCAAAATAAGAGCACCTGAAAGCCAAGTGCAACACATGGGCTTCCTATGCATGCCTGATTGAATTACTAAAAGCCAAGCAGGTCCTTACTGGGGAGTCTAGGAAATTGTGGGAGATCCTGGAGAGATTTCTGAGGTTAGTGTGTAGTTGTCCTTGGCTCACATGCACAACCCTCCAGAGTTCCCTTGGCGTTGTGATAAAGTGTGATGAAGTTCAGCTTTGCAGAAAACAAGCCTGAGCTCCCTCAGGCAAAACGCTCCTCAGCAAAGGAGCCCTTTCCTGTGTCAAGTGAGGGAAGTGAATTCATTCTTGGATTCTGTGGGGTTTTTTTCCTCTGTAGTCATTTTTTTTAAGAATTGTATAGAGTTATAGAAGCAAACCTGAAAAAAAGGTCTTGAGTTTCATCTGACAGTTATAGGTTATTTGTATTATACTGGGGACTTCCTGGGACCCTCTGGCAATGGTGTGTGTGTGTGTGTGTGTGTGTGTGTGTGTGTGTGTGTGTGTGTGTGTATACAGACATGCTCATGTATTGTTTTTGAGAGAAGAACTTGGTTGGAAATCTCCTTCTCTGAGGTCTTCTGAGATGATGGGACCTATGAAGTATGTCACACAAGGACTCCCAGCATTTTGCTTTAACTGGCCTTTAAGTCTACATAAAAGCCAGTTAGAGCCAGGATGTCAATCACGATACAAAGAAGATAATGTGCATTTGGTTCATTCAAACTCAGGACTGAAATTGGGAGGACACAGAAGTTAGTCATCATCAGAAACCTATTTATGCTCTACCTACGGAGATAAGAACTTCTTAGGTATTTTCTTGTCCTTCAGATTCATTTTTCTGTTTCTTAACTAAGTATATGTATTTGTGTCTGAATGTGGGCATGTGCAGATGACTACAGTTTTCCTCAGAGACTAGAGGTGTTTTGTGATGACTGACCCAATCACTAACAATAATAGATTAAGGAAGGGTAGGCTGATTTTGGCTAATGGTTCAGAGGTTTCCTTTGGTCCATGTTTGCTTGGTCTCATGTGTTTGCAAAGAACATCTTGGTTGTGATAATCTGTGATATGGAAAGTCTTTATTCATGACAAACAGGAAACGGAGATAAAAATCAAAGGACCATTGAGAAGCTACCCTTGAAGACCCACCCCTAGTTATCTACTACCTCCATTTAGATGCTGCCTTCCAAAGTTTCCAGCACCTCCCAAACAGAGTCATCAAATAAAGATCAAACCTTTTGTACACTAGGTTTTTTTTAGGAGTATGATTTCTATCTACATCATAACATCACATTTACACATGCATTTGTTTATAACTCAGGTTATGCCTATTTGTGTCGATTTTATAAATAAGGAAAACAGAACTTAGAGATGTGATCTGACATTTATAAAAGAAAACAATTGCAACTCATCCCCTACTGACTTGTAAGCCTGAGTTTTTCTGCAAAATCAAGCCATTGTACAATGAATGTGTGGGACACAAATTGGAAGGAACCACAGACATCACTGCATCAATGATAAAAAGACTATCTGAGCTGTCCAAGACCGTGAGAAAAACTGACGAGAAAGGAAGGCAGAATGTCATATTTTACATTTACACATACTTTACTGAATGTGGCATGCCCTCACCTAGAAGCGTTAAAATTAAGAGGCCAATTCTTAGCCTTGTCTCTCCAGCCTCTTATTTCTGAGCCCAGCAGATTTTGACTTCTCCGTATTTCAAGGCCATGTCAGCGTCTCCTTGAGAAAACAAAAACAAAGGTGCTCGGTAAGTAAGTAGATGGTAAATGAATGAATTACCATAAGCCATTCATTCCAGGTTCATTAATTACTGTTGCCTCATTCATCAGCTGTGCTGCCTAATTTACTTTAGAGGGTCAGCTGTCATCAACTCCCGAGAGTTTACACAGGATTGAGATAATTAGTCCCCAAGCCTGGAGGGATATGGAGACTGTCTTGCTCTCTTGAAAAACTGTGCCCAACAAGCCTGGAAGCCAGCATCAAAATGAACTATTGCTTGAACATGGGTGGAGGGATAGACCCTTATGCAATTCTGGACCTGCACAGATCTAGAAGAGGGTATGCTTTGAAAAGATGAGATGAGATGGTCCCTTCACCGTGTTGAAGACATGAATCTAATTAGTCTTCTCTCCAAATTCTCACTAAGGTAGAAGAAATCTTGTGACAAGCTGTCCACAGCCCAATGCAGTAAACCCAGGCAGCCCACCGCACAGGAAATACCCCTGGTACAGTCTAAGGAAGCCCCCTTCCCGTTTGCCCCTGACAGCAGTTGGCTGGAAAGTCACTGCTTTGGGCTTCAGTTTTATTGTTGTTCTGGAACAGAGGCAATTGATGGATTAAGAACTAGTGAAAGGCGAGTTCCAATGGCACTGAAAAGGATTTGCAGCCCAGAACATGAAGACCTGGGCATGTTCGGAGATCACACCAGCACTAATGGGCGGTTGCCTGGTAAACATCTCAAACTGTTTCTCTCTCTCTCTCTCTCTCTCTCTCTCTCTCTCTCTCTCTCTCTCCTCTCTCTCCTCTCCTCCCTCTCCTCTCCCTCTCCCTCTCCCTCTCCCTCTCCCTCTCCCTCTCCCTCTCTCTCTCCCTCTCCCTCTCCCTCTCCCTCTCCCTCTCTTTCCTCCATCCTCCACACAGAAGCACACACACAAATAATTACGCATTCTCCACTCCTCATTGCTAACATGCCACACGCTCACTTGCCCGGTAGAGTCTCTGCAACATGTCCCCCACCTGTATGGAGAATCACTTGAAAGCACAGTACATAGACCTCAGAAATTCAGCAAGCTAGCAAACTAGCTCCAGAAACCCCAGTGGGGATCATGGGCTGGCAGACCAAGCCCAGAACAGAACTGGAAGTTAAGAGGTTTCTGTCTGGCTCCTTCAGTGGTGGTGAATAACCTTTGCTCCTCAGCAGTGTTTGATGACTGTTGTGGTTATTTTTTTAGCAGCTTGACACAAGCTGGGGTCATCTGAGAAGAGGGAACCGCAACAGAGGAAATGCCTCTGTCTGATTGGGCTGTGGGCAGCTCCTTGGTTAGTGATTGGTGTGGGAGGGCCTAGCCCATATGGGCAGCTCCGTCCCTGGGTAAGTGGTCCTAGGTTGTATATAGAATCAGGATGAGTGATCCATGGTCTCTGCTTCAGTTCCTATGTTAAGGTTCCTGCCTTGAGCTCCCATCATGACTTCTCTCAGTGATGGATGACTGTGATCAGAAAGTCCAAACAGATAAGCCCTTTCCTTCCCAAGTTGCTTGGCATCAGAGTGCTTTAAAATCACAGCACTAGAAAGCAAAGTAAGGCAATGGCCCCCCTTGGGAGCATCTCTGTTCAATCCTTTCCATGGTGTCTTGAGGATATACATTGAACCAAGTCAGAATGCTTTTAGCTGTAGGCAAAACACAGAACTAGGGTGGGTACACAGACCTAGGTAACGGTGTGTGTGTCACGCTGTTCACCTGTGGCCATCGGATGCTACACTAAAGCGTCACCTTAAAACAAAGTTATCTGTGAGGCTGCTTTGAACACACTAACCTGTATATAAACTAGAGGAACTCACAAGCCTGCACAAGTGAACTCAGGGTAAGGACAGATGTAAAAGAACATTATAATAGGCAGGGTGAAATAGGAACAGCAATCCCAGAACACATTCTGGAAATGTTATAGTTTGAGGAGGAAGAGAGGGAAAGGTCACTCTGGGCATAATTTGGCTTCAACATCAATTTTCCTTCTAGTAGAAGTTGGCCAAGTCAAAAACAGAGTCCTCGCTCTTCCCCTATAAATGGGCTGGGATCTTTCCCCAAAGCACCATTATGCCTTCAAACATTCTTTTACTATATTTATGTGGGAAAGAAAGAAAATAATTCACAGCCTCCCCAGTTCTTTTTCTCGCTGCTCTCCATTTGTCTGTGTTGCTGGCATGTTATTTCACTGGAGAGGAATGTCCTATTTTAAGGGGTGGAAGGCAGTATGTGGGGTGGAGGTTATGCTAATAAATTTTGACATGGAAAGAAAAGAGTCCTTTGCTTGTTTCCTTATGATAAAGGGAAATGAAGTCAAGAATTTTGAAACCCAATGTCATCACAAAGTGATGTGAGGACCTTCAGGAAGGAGGACATGTCTCAGAGGATGCCAAGCATGTGCTAGGATGGCAGGAGGGGACAGAAGAGCCCAGAGTCATCCTCCCCCCATTTCATTAATGCCCTAGATCAGTGTTGATCTTCTAGAACTCCTCTGCTATTTCCTTCTCCCCAGGATGCAGTGCCTCTCTGTAACTCACTTGGGATGATGCCCATCACAGGTTCTCTCTACCATTTGCTGTAGATGCCTTGATTGTTTCCAGGGTTCTGTGAAACTTGAAGTATTCAAAGATTAATTAAGAGAAGTTTTCCAGTAGTTTAAATGTATTGATTTGCTAGGGCTACTACAGAAAACATCACAGACCCGGTGACTTAGCTAAGGAGGCTGGGAATTAAAAACGGAAGTGTTGGCAGGTTTGGTTTCTATGAGAGTCCCCTCCTGCAGAGGACTGCCTTCTTGCTACACACTTGTGTGGCCTTTCTTTGTGTGCATGCACCCCTGGTTTCCTTCTCTATATACAAATTTCCTCATCTTCTTAAATGTGTGCGCGCATTTAATGTGTGTTAGGCAGGCAGGCAAGCATTGTACCACTGAGCCTCATCTCCCTCCTTTTTAAAAAAGTATTACTATTTTTGAATTTGAGACAGTGTCTTGTTACATTTCCCAGGCTGGCTTCGAATAGGCTGTGTAGCACTGGCAATCCCTGAACTCACAGCTAGTCGCTCAGGAGGCTGATTACAGGGTTGTTCTATTTGCCTGGCCCCTATTTCCTCTGCTTGTAAAGATCTAAGGCAGAGTGGATAAGGCCCATTCTAAGGCTCTCATTTTAACTCAGCCATCCTTTAAAAATCATCTTCAGCCAAACATGTCACATTCTGAGCTCCAACATTAGGACTCCAATGCACAGGTTAAAAAAGGGCACAATTCAACACGGTGACATCAAAGAAACTCCCCACACTCAGAACAATGGACATCTTCAGCCAACTCACATGAAAAAAGAAAACAAAAAGCCTCAGCCCTATGTGAAGAGCCAACAGGTGGAATGAATCTTCTGGGGAGGAGTGGGTGTTTCACACAAATTCAGTGATGATATCCCCACAATTCCCGACAATTTCTGATTATATTGGATGTTTAGTGTGCAACAACAGTTCCACACAGAGAGAATAGTAGATGCAAAACTCAGAGAGAACCCCATGAGAGGGCTGGGGGTTAAACAGTGTCTTGTAGGGGATAGTGGGAGCTGGAACACTAGGTTGGGTACAGATGGTGAAACCAGCCTAGTGTCTGGACATGTGCTAATGATCCACATTTTACCCTCTTTATGTAGTGGAGCTGGGGCTTTGAGCCCAAGTGCCTCCAACTCTCTAGGCTGGCTTACGTGTATAGCTGTATGAGAAGTGGACCAAAGAATGGGAAGACTTAGACAGGGCCCTTGTTTAGCGAGTGACCCACAGGGTGCAGATTAAGGGCAAGGGTCTCCCCTCACTGCAAAGGTGTCTAGCTGGCACTCTTATTATCTCAGGACAAAGGCCAGTGAAGTCAGAGTTTGGGAAAGTCATCAAATGGAGATGATACACCCTTTTCTGTAGAAGCCAACAGACACAGTGCCATCAGTTTCCCTTATATTTGAACTAAAACCATATACAGTAAAAAGGAATGAAATCAAAGGCCCCTAACATCTGTGTGGAGAATCTCCATGGCCATGTGAGTGTTTGGAATTAAATTGCTTCTTGGGAAAGTGTCATATAATTTCTCTTTCTTGTATAGCATTCTTGGGAGAGAAATGTGGGCCCTCTACTACATATTAGCTCAATCTAATTCTAAGCATCAAGGCCAAGTGCTAAAACCAGGCTTTGAGGCTCATTTGTCTAGATGAGACTAGACTCCTCTACTTCTAAAAACAAACCCTGTCTTCTGGGAATTTCTGTGCTTCATCTTGTATGTGTTGATGCCAATGGAACAATGATGACTATGAGTCTCAGGGCTCTGGCTTTGTGGTAGGCATCAGGCAGATATAAATGGATGACATAACGAATCCTGGCATGAAGGTCCTGTTGAACCTGCCTACCAAAGGACCCGAGGAAGAGCCACACTTGATCAGTGGCTGTCGTTAGACAAAGGATGTAACAGTTTTTGTGGAGCAGTGATCCTTCTAGATGCAAAGGCCAAAGAACTATTGACTGACCTGTGCAGGCACCTGGAACTTCAGTTCACCCACTTAGAATATCCATGTACCTAGAGTATATTGTGATGGCTAATCTTGGTTGTCAATGTGACCACATCTGGAATCAACAAAATTCCAAGTTGTTGGATGCATCAGTGAGAGATGCTCTTGACTAGATTGCTTGATGTAGGCCCTATCTTCTAGTGGCAGCCCATATAAAACACATGGAAGAGGAAAGCTTTTGTTCTTTGCCTGCTTCCCCTCAATCTTACCGGCAAGTTTGTCTATCCTATTGCTGCAGGAGACAATAAATGCACCTTCTTCAGAATTCTAACATAGCCTGAAAACAGCAGCTCTTCAGGAAACCTCCCAGACTCCAGCACCATATCAGGACTCCAGAGATATCCAGCTTGGAAGACTGAACAGGATTCTTGGCCTTTCTGTTATGAAACAGCCATTGTTAGACTAGCTGGACCATAGCCTGTTAAGCAGTCTAACAAATCCCCTATCTATATTTGTTATATTATATTATATTATATCATATATCATATCATATCATATCATATCATATCATATCATATCATATCATATCATATCATGTGGTGGTATTGTGTTCCCCAAAATATTGTGCAACCTAATAAACTTATCTGGGGTCAAAGACAGAACAGCCACTAGATACAAAGGCTAGAAAATGGTGTCACTCACACCTTTAACCCTAGCATTCCAGAGACAGAAATCCCTCTGGATCTCTGTGAGTTCAAGGCCACATTGGAAACAGCCAGGCATGGTGACACACACCTTTAATACCAAGAAGTGAGGCTTTAATCCCAGGGAGTGATGGCAAAAACAGAAAGATATATAAGGCGTGAAGACCAGAAACTAGAAGCTTTTAGCTGGTTAAGGTTTCAGGCTTTGGAGCAGCAGTTCAGCTGAGATTCATTCTGAATGAGGACTCAGAGGCATCCAATCTGAGGAAACAGGATCAGCTGTGGAACTGGCGAGGAGAGGTAGCTGTGCCTTGTTCTGCTTCTCTGACCTTCCAGCATTCACCCCAATAACTGGCCTCAGGTTTGATTCATTAATAAGACTATTTAAGATTCCTGCTACAATATCAAATTCATTCTGTCAGTTGTTTCTTTAGAGAACCCTAACTACTAAAGGTATGAAAAGACAGAATTGACAGGCAATCCATTTACCACCCAAACATGTTGACTATTGTGTAAAGTGAACTGAAATTCAGCATTATGGGGGATATGGGACACAGTCAAAATGAGAAGAGAAAGGAAAAAAAGTCATGGCGTTGGCCTCGTTAGCGCTTAGACACTACATGGAGTATTTGACCCACACCATCTAATTCTGAAAGGAAGCCATGGCTTCCTCTACCGCACACGAACTGAGGAACTGACATTACATAAATCGTGCAGGTTCATGTAGGCATTCAGAGGCAAGGCCTTGGAATTTCAAGCCCACTTTTAGTATATGACTTCTGGTATTCCAGTGAAAGTATCAGGGTTATGTTTGATAACAAAAGGGAGAAGAGCAGGAAAAGCCTTGCCCTCGAGGGGAAGCAATAGCCTGGATCTACAGTGAGAACTGTAGAGTCCACTGTGCCCACTACAGCTAATCACACAGAAGTGTGCCCACCAAGCATTGTGTTTGTATTCTTACTGGAGCCTTAGAGTTGTAGTCTTACTTTTTTTTTCATTGCTGTGACCAAATTGCTGACAAGAAGCAATATAAGGTTAAGTTATTTATTTGGGCTTACCCTTTAGGAAAGAATACAGACCATCAGGAAACAGAAGACATAGAGAGGTGCCTGAGGCAGACAGTTCCATTTTTGTCCCCAGCCAAGGAGGAGAGAACAGACAAGATGGGCCCAGGCTATTCAATCTCAAGGCCTGCCAGAGGGGCCTGCTTCTACCAGCAAGGCTCCACCCACCTCCTAAAATTACACAATCTTCAACACAGCATCCTCTAGCTGGGGACCAGGTGTTCAAACACATGAGCCCAGTGGGGCACATTTAACACGCAAACCCCAGCACTGGGTCTGTGGACTGCTATAGACATGTCTATATTGTACTCATCTTCATGTGTTACTACTTTGTAGCAGTTGTGCTTGTTAGGATTGCCAAAATAAACATCTATGTGAAAGAACTGTTGAAGAGCTTGTTCTTATCCTGAGCATTCTCAGTCAATGGCTATTAGCAGGTCAGTTGCTTTCTGAACAAGATAACAATGCTTTTTATGAATTTTGACATCAGAACAGTGGTCTCATTTTGCAAGAGGCTATTTGTCAAAGGCCTAGGTCAATGGTATGGTTTCCTTCCGTTAGTGTTTATCGGGCTTACACAGTGTGCCAGATATGATGGCCACAGCCTTGTGTTGGAATCTTATACTAGCAGCACCACAATTCTGTAAGTACAGCACACCACCTTTAGTTTGCATATGAGAGAACCAACTCGGGGCAGGTGTGTGACTACCTCAAGGCTGCAGAGCTATTCTAAGCACTTTAGCTTATTGTCTCATTGAGACAGAGCTCAGCGAAAGGATGGACTATTATCACCCTCCTCTCGATGATTTGCCCTACACCATCCGGCTGAGCTGGAATTTGGCCCAATGCCTGCCAACCTCATCTCTTCATCTAAGTCTCTTGTCAGTCTAGATGATGGCTTCCGGTCAGAGCCTGCCTGCCTTCCGAGAGTATGAAAAGGACCCACCTCCTTATCCCCTGAGTCAGAAAGCACCTTGCTTCTGAAAGCTCATCTGTGTTGCTTCTAAGATGCTTTCAGGAAGAGGCATTCAGTAAACAGGGCCACTTTCAGTTTGGTTCATTTACCATTCTAATGAACTTATGCACTGAACATATTCATACATGAGATAACTTAACCAGGGGGCAGAAGAGGAAATTCCTTGCCTTCAAAGCTAAAAGGCATCAAAATGGAACTCTGGAGTTTTAAGGACCCTTTGCTAACTGATTGTGGGGGATCTGGGTCCCAGAGACCACTGCTGGGAGGTTAGCCCTAGCTCCAACATTCCTGGCTAGCTCAGGGTTCCCAGGGATCAGCTTCCAGTCAGTGGACTTGAAGTTCTTTCAATGCAGCCAAAGACCATGTTTGCTTCAGCCTGGGTCTTCTACAATCTGCTCATTTCCAGGGGGGGGGGTGCTCACCATCCAGGCAGCCTGCTACATACCCTGCCTACCAGAAGTGCCTTTTCAATCTAAGCCTAGATTTGGAAGTTTTACCTTTTTGTCTCATTTTAGTTTGATGCTGCTAGTTTTTATGCCCCACATTACAAATCTCAAAAATATTTTTAATACTATACCTGTAATTCACTATATTCCTATTTCTAAGAACTGAGCAATCTACAAGCATAGAAATCAGAAACTCTGTTCTTCTTTCAAGAACCTGATGAAAAGTAAGAAACACAGACACACATTCAGGCTTCTATAGATGTTGCTCAGCACCTGACACAGGCTGGCCTCAGCCTTTGAGACAGCCCAGCCTCAAGCCAGTCTGTCTTCTATGGCACATTTTCTAGGGGACACTTTCTAGATCTGGAGACCTACGCCTTCTAGGCTAAGGACTAGGAACCACCTGATTAACCATCTAGTCCAGAAGAGACCTACAACATCTGCTTCTTTCTCTCATCAGGAACAGACTCAGAACAGTCAATAACATTCTAGTATATTCACCAACATGTAATATAATATTTAGCTATTTAATTCTGCCTGTGATTATCTTTCTCCCTATTTGCCCATTTCCAGGACCCATTCAATTTTGTGGGACACTTCAAAGCTTGCAAGATTCTAACCCCTGATTCACTCAGTATGTTGATAGGTACTTTATCAGATCAGGTCTGAATTTAAATAGAGCCTGGCTGTTCTTGTGGCTGTTTGTCTATTCTTCCATGGAGGGCTCAAGTAGACACATTTGGAGTCTATTAATTGGACTCCGTCTCACACGCAACACACATGGAAACTTCCCCTCCTCCTTAATCTGTTTCTGGGGAACACAAAGTTGTACTCCTCTCGAGACCACCCAGTGAGGTCAGCAGGCAGCATCCTCCTGTCAAGTCATGTCCCTCACACCTTCATTAGCTTAGACCCTGAAACCAATTAGCAACTTTTAAAAGACTGTACAATTTCAGAAGTGGGAGGGGATTCTGAGAGTCTTGGTGCAGGTCTCAGTACCAGTCTCTTTGGCCTGACCCCTGGCAGGTGGTCCTCAACACACACGAGCAATTTGCTAACCCTTAGTAGTTGGCCTGTTGGACATAGTTCAGTGAGGGAAGGCTTTGAAGCACAAGTCTGTGTTTGATTCCCAGGTCCCAGGGGAAGGAGAGACTCAGCTCCCAAAGGCTGTCTGTCCTCTGACCTCCGTGTGCTCAACCATGGCACATGTACTGTGGCCGGGCCATGTCTGCATCCACAGACACACACATCAGACACAAACACAGAGACCTACTAAATAGAATAGCAATTAAAACTTGGTTGTATATTAGAAGACATTATCAACGAGGCAACTGATTTTGGTTGAGCAGTAGTGACATTTTAGGTAACTCTGCCTTAACGGCACTCTAAGTCAGGGACCTGAATCAGAAGCAAGCACAGCTCTTAAAGATTCTGTTGTGCTAAGCTTGGCCCTGGCTCCTCCCCCTTGTCATTCCTCCAATCACCCTAGTTCCTCCTTACTAGAGTAACAACTCGGAATGGCGGGTGCTGTTCTTGGGTTCTTGAATGAAATAATCTATGTACTCTTCATAATATTCTTATAAAATAAGCACTATTATAATCATTTCTCTTTTATAGATATGGAAACTGGGGCACAGAAAAAGGTCAGGAAGTGTTCTAAACCTACATAGTGCTAAAGGGATTCCTCCCCCAAAGGCAAGGCTCCTAATGTTGTGATTTTAACTGTGAGGGAAAATGCTCCCTCTTCCTCACAAGTGACTTGGAAGGATGTCCTTATCAATGTGTCTGCCTCTTCCAACAGAATATACCTCCTTCAGCTGATGCAGCTGAGTTGATAAGTTTCTGGGCACTAAGGAAGGTAAAATGAGCTACCCCTCTGAGAGGGTGTCCTTTGGCAGGGACTGCTGGAGCAGAAGTCTCTGCGTGAACTTCTCAGTCAGCCTTGTTCATGGACAGGTGCCATGCGGAACATAGTAAAGATTTTTCTCAAGAGAGCTAACCTTGTCCTCTTTCTTGCACAGTGATGCCACATGCCCAGTGTTCCAGGAATAATAAGACCCTGTGCCGAGATGACCTGATGACCATTTCTTTCTTCTTGTATCCCTCCATGCAAGCAATTTCATACTGAGGTAATGCAGAACCTTCAACTCAGTGGTACCCAGGTGTAGACCAAAGCCTCACGTATGTAGTCCTCCTTAGTGACCACAGATTGCTTTTACAACCTCATTTCACACCTGAGGAAACATCTCAGAGAGTCAACTACATGTTATCGTTATCAAACATCTCCACCAAGAGCCAGTTTGTTTGGTTTTAAAACCCTGCTTTCTCTCCCCTCTTCTTTCCTCTCATTCCCCACCACCTCCTCCCTCCCTCTCTTCTCCCCACTGCCCCTGCCCCTGTCTGCTCCTCTGCCTTGATTTTGCAATTATCTTATATTCTCTCACATCTATTAGCCTATTTTAGGGTATGGATCCTCCAGGAGGGAATGGTGTAGGCATTTCACAGGAGCCAGATGAAGGGTGATGGAATATACTATATTCATCAGGCTTTACTGGAAGTTAACTAGAATGAGGACTAGACTTAGATTCTGGAGATGTGCAGCATCCTTAGAAAGGTACCCTGTTGCTGAGTGCCCATATCCATATCTGTAAGTTAGAGGAACTCAATGGAGCTAGGACCTTTTCTGGAAGTTTGTGTATTTCACATAAGTTTTCAAATGCATTGATAACATCCTGTCCACCATGTCTTCTTAATTGTATTCAAATTACTTAGAATTGAAGACTTTCCTTTTTTACTCCAGATAGTATTAATGCATGTCTTACATGGCTTTATTAATGAGCTTTGCCAAGATCAAGTATATCTAATATCAACTATATTAGTCATTTATTAAGATGTTTAAGGAAATCATTTAAAAAATTTAACTTCTCTGTAGTAAGTTTATTTTCTTCATCATTAATTTCAGCTCTTAGGTTATGATTTTATTGCTTCTCTTTTTATTCAATTGGTCCTTTGTTTTCTGACTTCTTGAGATAGTATTAGATTAAGTTAATTTTAGCTTTGATTCTTTCCTAATATATATTCAAGGCTATATATATTTGCCTTTATTTGTTGACTTGGTTGAGTCTCACATATTTTCTTATTGTTTAATAGTTAGTTTAAAATGTTTAACTCATTGTGTGAGTTATACAAAAGTATATGAATTAATATTCAAAGTTTCTTCACTATTTGATATAGATTTGTCTCACATGAAAATGTAATGGATAATTTTAAACTGTAGAAATTTCTGAATCTTGCTTTGTGGTCCAACATGTGATCAATTTTAATTACTTGCTACATGTATGCTTGAAAGTAACTATTGGATGCTGTACTAGTCAGTTCCAGTTTTGTAACTAAAATTCCTCCCCAGCAACATCAACCCCTTCTCCTTAGGTCCCAAGAACAAATCAGGGCACTATTCCACTAAAGTTCACTCCAGGGAACAAGTGAGTTTGTTGGGCTTTCTTACAGAGCACAGGTGAAGGGTTACTTACAGGATGCAAGTGCTCCTCCCCACGCCTAAACAGGTTGCACCCAAAAATCCTCACCCAGCAGGGATGAGGGCTTTCCCATAGTTACATAAATGCATCTCTGACTTTGGTCTTCTACAGCCTGTCTACTCCAGCCTCTTCTCCAGCCATGTGCAATTAAGACAGAGTTGAAAGCAACCGGATGCTCAAAGGAAGATCTCCTTACCCTCTCTGGCCCTCTACAGTGGGGTGCAAACTATCAACAAGCTTATTTGGAATCATCTTTTTCATAGATGAATGCCCCAAGATGGCAGTCATGTAGCTCATAGGGCAGTCACTCATGACAAGTAGTCATAGTAAAACACCATAAACTATGTTACTTAAGATAACAGGAATATATTTTTCCACAGTTCAAGAGGCTAGAATTCCATGGTTAGGTTCTTCTGGCAAAGGCTCTCCTGGTTCCAAGTAGCTGCCTTCTCCTCATATGGTCCTATGGCGTTGGAGAGAAAGGGCTTCTTTCTGAGAACATCATCTAAATCTGCTAGCCCTTCAAAAATCTCATCTCTGTGGCCAGGCGGTGGTGGCGCATGCCTTTAATCCCAGCACTTGGGAGACAGAGGCAGGCGGATCTCTGTGAGTTCAAGGCCAGCCTGGGATACCAAATGAGTTCCAGGAAAGGCGCAAAGCTACATAGAGAAACCCTGTCTCGAAAAACCAAAATAAAAAAAAAATCTCATCTCCAAATCCCACACTGATGGATGGAACTTTATCACAGGACACCGAGTTAGAGCTGGTTCACTTCAGTTCCACACACAGCAGTCACAGTATTTTTAAAATGTGTTGCCAGTAAGTCAATATGAGTTGCTGAATTATGCAAATCTTTCATAACTTTACCATTTTTTTCTACTTGCTTTATGGATTTTGGAGAAAGGCATATTAAAGTCTTACATACTGTCATTTGGTTTTTCTGTTTTGTTTGTTGTCTTTCTTCTTTCTGTCTGAGTTTTGTTCTCTCTGTTATATTCCCTGTCAATACACATGTAGTACCAAGTGTTTGGGTTTTAGTTAGATCAAACTTTGTCCTGCATTCTCCCTCCTCCTTTCCAGTCTTGCTGGGCTATCGCATCTGGTGTCTATATAGGGGCACCATCTTTCTTTGGATTAATGTTTTAATATTATATAGGGTTTTTATATACTTTTGCTAGCACCTTTTGGGTCAGTCCTGAGTCCTTTAGACTCCTTTATCTCATTATATTCATTTATATATTAGTAAATATATAGATAACTAATGAGTGTCTTTGGATTTGTCTCATCTGTACTAGGTTCTCCTTTGTCTCTTTCCTGGCATTCTTCAGAATTGATTGATATTTTCCTGTCCTCTGGGTTAACATCTTAAACACTCCTCTTTTAGTCAATCTGTGACTGTCATAGAGACAACACACAAACTCAAATTTTTAAAACATTATTATTCATTTTATTTGTGTAAGCGTTTCTCCTCCAGTATTTATGTGTGTCATGTGTGTTCCTGGTACACACAAAGCCACAAGAATGTTCAAACACCCTCTAAAACTGGCCTTACAGTGAGTCTCCAAGTGGGTGCTGCAAACTGAACCCTGAACCTGGGTTCTCTTCAAAAGCAGTAAATGTTCCTAACCACTGAGCCTTCTCTCCAGTCCCCTAAACTCCAATGTTTGAAGTCTAATATGTACAAGTGTTTTTATTATTTTCCAAAGAATGCAAGGATGTCGGGATCCTTCATCTATTCACAGCTCACATGTCTTTCAGGCTATGATGGTAATGGTGATTTAATTTTACAAGACACGGCACAGCCCCACTGTTAATACACAGTCATATTCCTCTCAAACTAAAGTTTTATGTTGCCTTCTGTCACTTTTTTTCTCATCTCTATTTTTCATATGAAATCGTTTTCCCCATGCTGGAACAACTGCCATTAACATTCCATTACTGCACATCTTTCAATAATGAACTACTCAAATTTCAATAGTCTGAAAGTAACTTTATTTCAGCTATTTTGAGGAATATGTCTTCCTAGATAAAAGATTTGAGATAGCCAGCCATTTTCTGCTGTATGTTAACGCCCTGCCTGCAGGGCTTCAACGGGTTCTCAACCACCCTAAGGAGGGAATGTAGGGGCAGGAGATACAAAGGAAAAGACACCAAGTCTGGATTCTGATCAAGGTGCCACTTTATTTCCTTCCACAAGGGTTTATATAGTTCCACAGGGCGGGGGGAGCAAGAAGCTGTCATCTGCATAAGGAGGGGCAAACTAACAGGATGTTTGTATAGGATGTTTACAGGGTGAGAGGGTCAAGGGCTCTGACTCAATGTCCTGTTGCTAGGCAACCTGACTGTAAGATGATCTTGTTCCCCGTCTTATTGGGGGTCTGTATTTTTCCACTAACTAGAGATTCTGTCCTTGTCCCTGACACGTTAATGCTCCATTGTTGCCTCACCACCATATCTTCTGGCAGTAACTGAATATAAGGTATGTTTTACCTTTGTGTTTTTCTTTCTATTTTTGTTTCCAATGAATTTGCTACAATTTACCATAAAGAATGCACTTTTTTTATTTATACAAATCCAGTTTTACTTAATTCCTTGGGTATGTGAATTGGTGTCTTTCATCAATTTTGGAACACTTTGATACTGTTTCATTGCCTTTCCTGGTGGGACTCCAATTACACATGTGTTAGCTCTTCACTCAGTGTATCATGTTTTGTGTTCTCATTTGTATTTACCAGCATTGTTGTGTCATATATTTGCCAGGATATTTTCTACTGATCTTCCTCCCATTGACTAATCCTTATTTTGTGTTACAATATAATAATAATGGTTAATTTCTGTTGGAGTTTTTCAGTTATGATATTTACATTTTGTTATTGTTTAGATAAATGTTTCCCCGAAGAGCCGCATATTAAAGAATGGGTCTGAGAGTGGGGATAGTGAAAGGTGGTGAAGACTTTAAGGAGTGAGGACTAACTGAAGACCCTAGGTCACTGGGAGCCTAACCCCCTCTTTATTCATTTACATGGTTTCTTGAAGTAAGCAGTTTTGTTCAACCACACACTCCTGCTGTGATCTGATGTCTCACCATAACCCAAGGGCTATGGAGATAGAAAACTGAACAGCACACAGTTCTTATTCTCATTAAACTCATTATTTTGTTCTACTCAGATTTTCAACATGATAATTTATTTTAAAGTCTGTGTGTAATGAATTCAGTATGGGACTATCCTGAGTATACTTTTGGTTTTGTGGGTTTTTTTTCTTTACACCTTTGATTATTTGAACATATTTCTTGATGATTTATAGCTAAGGATAGAGATTGCATAGAAAGAATTGTACAAATCATTTGAAGCATGGTGTTCTTTGTTTTTTTAACAATAAAGATTTTCTTTTGTCTTTAGCATGCAATCAGACTGAGAAAAGTTCATCTTTGGATTAATACCTGAATTTCTTCCATTGTAAAAGTATTTCTGCTTTGTTTCCCTGCTGGCACTAAGGGAGGCCTCTTGATATTCAGTACCAAGAGCTATTCCTCCTCAGTGAAGCTTAACTCCAATTTTCATGTCTAGAACCTGGGAAGACTGTTCAAGGCTCATGTCCTTTGTGTGTTCTCAGCCACCACTTACAAATCGGCTGTGTGGTGAAGCTGACCCTCTATCTTCTTGCTCCTCCCCTTTCTAAAGCTCCTGGCCTCTCACATTCACGTCTTTGGCTGCTACCTGGTTATTTCAAAATGCTCTCATCTTCATTCAACTCTTAATTGTGGGAATTTCAACACAAGGAATGGTTATATTATAGTGATCAGTCATATCCAAGACCAGACTCCACCATTTGAATTTTATAATTCTTGATTTCTTATATGCCTCTCCATCTACTTATCCCTCTGTTCACCAATTCATCTCATTTTTTGGTGAATTTCAGGATAAAGGACATTCCTCTTTAAATACTTCTGCAGTGCATTTAATTAAGTTGAGTTCAATATTGCTTAATGGATATTTCTCATTAGATGCAACAAATACATAAAATAAATTGCATAAACCTTAGATGAACATTGACTGTTTTGACAAATGTGTACATTATAATCTAAGGCTCTATCATTCCAGGAAGTTCTTTAGTACCTCTTTCCAGTTAATACTCACTCCTCACACCACAGATGTAAAAACATAATATTTTTGTCAATAGATTCCTCCTGTTGCATACCATAGGACTTCCTAGGTATGACATCAGGAAGGCTAGAGATGGTTCAGAAGTTAAGACCATGTGCTATTTTCACAGAAGAATCAAGTTTAATTCCCAGTACCCACACCAGGCAGCTCACATCCACCTGTAAATTCCAGCTGCAGAAGATCTAGCGCCCTCTTCTGGTCTCCATAGACACCTTCACTCCCACATGCACATACCTACACACATGCAAACATATACACACATAATTTTTTAAAACTAGTTTAAAAAAGAATGGGGTCAGATATTTTCCATAAAATATCTTTAACTGGGCATAGTATCTTTCGAAATTCACTCTCATTATTCTGTGTATTGATAGTTTTCCTCATTATTGCTGAGAAAGTTTTCTATTCCTCAACATCTAAGAGCTTGTTTTTCCTTTCCTCCTCTTATGGGTTTCTAACTTAATTCTATATTCATTCTTTGAATTGACTGGGATATGATCCCTGTCCAGCACTCAGCTTGTTGTGCTGAACAGACCACACATCCTTTATGTGTATTTTGCACAAATCAGTGTAGCATTCCTGCAAATGGCCATTAAATCAGAATTGCACTTGGACCACCTTTTTATTTACTGACATTTTTTTATTTTTTGTTCTCATTTACTAAAGAGGACTACTGAAAGCTCAAGTAGGACTGGAATTTTATTTTTCTTCCTCATCTTAAGTTTTTGCTACTTCATGTGGTCCCAACCATGGCCTGCTCTTAAACTAGAAACCTAAAACCCTTTACCACAAAACAAAGACAAAGACAAAAGGAACTTTCACCCTGTACTGGTTTCTTTGAAATGTCAGCCCCTTTGCAGAGTCTATTTACCTTCACCCTCAAGTCCTCGGACATAGTTTTTAACTGCTGGAGAATTGGTCTTCTAGAGCTTCTGCAGCCAAGCCATAAGTGGAACCTTCAAATCATTTTAAAAGTATTTTCCCAGCTTTAAAAGATATTCTTGATGGAAAGATTTCATGTATTACAAATTGGCCTCCATAGCCAGAAGTCAAGTTTCACAGTAAATTTAGTCAAGGAAAGTTTTGTATCTCCACAAATAGATATAATGCATTAACATAACCTAAGTATCACTATTAAATTTAAAAATGTTTATCCATGCACAGCCAAAAATAGTTTTACATAACATCAGTGGCACAGACTTTGAGAAAGTACCCACGTACTGAAGGGATTGGGTCACTAACTGTGAATCTCATATTCAGAAGGTATCTTGAAGACCAAGCTCCAGAGTTCTAGTCAATGAGAGAGAGAGGAGGGATTCTATGAGCAAGGGACATTGAGATTCATGATAGGGAACTGTACAGAGATGGCTAAGCCAAACTCGTGGGAACTCATGAACCGTGGACCAATAGCTGAGGAGCCCCCATGGGACTGGACTCTACATAGGTGAGACAGTTGTTTAGTTTGAACTGTTTAGGGGGCCCCTGGCAGTAAGATTGAGACTCATCCCTGGTGCATGAGTGAGCTTTTTAGAGCCCAGTGCCTATGGTGTGGCACCTTGTGCAGCCTTGGTGCAGAGGGAGGGGTTTGGACCTGCCTCAACTGAGTGTACCAGGCTCTGCTGACTGCCCATGGGAGACCTAGCCTTGGAGGAGGTGGGAATAAGGGGGTGGGTTGGGGGGAAAGGCTGAGGGGTGGAAGGAGGGAAGAGAGGGGGATCTGTGGTTGGTATGTAAAATGAATAGAAAATTTCTTAATAATTAAAAAAAAAGAAAAGAAAAGAAGGTATCTTGACAGATGAGTTAACCAAACAACCCTGAACCCCTTACACACATCACTTCAAGGCAGTTTTTGTTTGTTTGTTTGTTTAATAATTTATTTGTTTTTATTCTATGTGCATTGGTGTTTTTGCCTGCATGCATGTCTGTGTGAGGATGTCAAATCTTGAACAGTTGTTAGGTGCCACATGGGTTCTGGGAATTGAACCCCAGTCCTCTGGAAGAGCAGTCAGTGCTCTTAACCACTGAGCCATCTCTCCAGTCCCTCGAGGCATTTTGATGCCTAAGATCACTCAGTGGCAGAGAACAACTCAAGAGCTGTGGAGGAGGCAAGTGGTTCTATTTTGGGAAATTCTGCATATCAGAAACACCACCTCTGACTTCACTTGGCATCAGCACCCCGGAGCTCCCTCCCACCTACCTGAGCCCCACCCTGGAGATCTTGTAGATCAGCCAGCTTTTGTTGGAAAATTAAACTAAAAGTTCTACCAAATATTCCTTTAGTAACATGGATCTTTTGGTCATTTTTTTAAATATAAAGAAGAGAAGATGAAGAAGCACAAGACAACAATGGTTGAAGGTGTTGTTGTTTGGGTTTTTTTGTTTTGTTTTGTTGGGAACCTTCTAAGGTCATCTGATATAACTATCAACAAATTGACAGAGGTCATCTAAGGGGAGAGAGCCCCACTTATCTAAGGTTCTGCTTTGCTCAGTTGTAGTCACAGCCAACAACAATCTGAGCATCTTAGATGGAAAATTCCAGAAATACAAAACTCGTAAATTTGAAATAGCTTTTATGATAGTCCATTGCTCTGATTGTTCTGGTTTGTTACTGGTTATTAATCTTACTGGATTTTATTTCCGTGTTAAATTTTATCATGGGCATATGTGCATAGAAAACAACACATGCACATGTCCTTTGAGGTTTTGGGCATCCTCTAGGGGCCTTGGAATTCCAGAGAAGGGGGAAGGACCACTGTTTTCAGGAAGAGCTAACCCTGTGCCACCAGCCCTAAGACGGCAGCCACTTCACGTTTAAAGCTATCTTTTCACCTCCTCTGATCAAAACCCTTCCGGTTCCCACTCTAACCTTGCCTTCTACATTCTAAGTTACTCTTTTCATTTCTGGCCAGTAGTTCACAGTGAGAACAACATAAAGGAAATGAAACGTTAAAATAACTTGCGATAAGTAAAAGAAGGGAGTAAACAGAAATGGCTGGAGATCAAGAGTGGTACACAGAATGTACCCTGGAGGAAACAGCCCTGCGTCTCTAGGGGCTGTATGGGAAGAACAGAGAGCATTCTGGGTGTCAGGATCATGGGTACCACACACTCACGTGATGAGTCTGATTCTCTGTGTGTTCTCAGGCAAGTCCCTTCATTTTCCTGTATGATACTGACTTCCAATGTGAAACGGAGGACTGGACCAGGGAACTCTCAGCCTCCTTCCAACTCTGAAAGAATGCAAGCCATTCATGCGCCGGTTCCACATGGCAGCCAGTCTCTGTTTTCCAACTTGAGATAAGGGGTGTGGACCAGTGTGTCATCTTGTGATCCCCTGCCAGGTCTGATTCCATTGTCATTAACCACAGACTCCCTGCTAGCTCTGGGAAAAAGTCATTGCTTTGATTTATGAATGTCTGTGTAGAAAACTGAGTATTTCCAATTCTGCTGTTTGGCTCTCCTGGTTGCTTTATCTGAAAGGTGTCCCTGGGGTCGGATGGGGAGGTGAACGGTGAAGAGACAACTGCTGTTGTCATTTGCTAAGTGACTCTCTCCACTTCAAAGGATCTAATGTCTAATTTTTGGACTTGTTATTGCAAATTGCTTGTGGGAGAGCTCACAGAGTGAGAAAAGAACCAGTAGAGGTTTCTCATCCTTGTTTGGAGGCAGAGAAGAGGATGTGATGAAGCAGTGACATGCAAACCGTGTGCTCTCTGGTTGTTACCTGGAAGCAGCTCCAAATTTTGAATCTTGGACACAGGAAGACTTCAAATGCTGACATTTAAGTCTGTGTCTATACTGGACGGACAGACATTTGTATGAGTGACCAGTTGCTACTGGATGGGATTCAAATGGTAACACATGTGACAAAACATGCATTGTCCACAGGTTCAGGTTCAAATTGTATTGTTCTGGGTAGGCATGCACTTATTGCAGTCTCGAGACTCAACCACTTTCTTCCTCCATGCCTTGATTCTGAAAATGCAAGTCGTTTTGATTTAAATGTCTTTCCAACCATTGGAGCAAAGCCAATGGTCTAACCCCTGAGACAAATTTATGAGAACTCTGGCACGAAAGGCTTTGTCTAGCACGCCTGAGAGCTCTCTTACCCTAGCTGTCGTGAACAGTTACGTAGGTGTGTCTTTCACAGTGAAACCAACAGGGTGGATGGCTCCATGCTGAAATCACTCTTTCTTCTGCAGGTCAAGTCAGTGCCCTGGACACATTCACCTATCTGGCCCATAGGTAGACTGGACCAAATCCCACTCACAGCCTCTATTGCCCTTCTCTCGTACTCCCAGACAACCTTGAGCCCTGACACACTGCTTCTAACATTTCTATAACACTCCCTTCTGGCCCCCATGGGTACTTGTTCATATGCATACACACACAGACACCCAAATAAAAATATATCTAAAAAGAAGTTTGTAAAAGAAACTCTACATGACACTGTATAGTAAGTACTTTTCTGGTTGCTGTGACAAAATATTTCAGGATTACTACTCTATTGTTATAAGAAGGAACTGAGCCTTAAGCTCTCTCAACCTACATCCTTTCTGGTTCCTTCTAAGTGTTCAAGGTATTCCTCAGCTGACAGACATCTCTCACAGAAAAGACCATTAAGTTAGGGATTTAAAAATTAGCTGTCTCTATCGATTCAACCCTCAGGCCTCACCTGTCTATGAGGTTGCACCAAAGTTCTTGGAGCCTGAGTCCATAGTGATCAAAAGCATTGCACATGTTTCAAAACATCTAAATTGATGCAACTTTCCCCTTTCATCTTGACATTTGGTGGCCTCTAAATACAACTAGTGGAAGGCTCAGGTTAGCATGCTCAGAGTGGATACAGCTCAGCAGTTGACTAGAAGGCTCGGGGTTTCTCCGTTTGCATAATCGAATCTGCGAAAAGAAACACTGGCATCCATGATAGGACAGTCTATGGGGCATTTTATTGACCAAAGATGGAATTAATGGCAATGCCACATCTATGTCAAACACACACAGTAAAACTTTATGGTTCCTCTCCATGAAATATTCTGTTTATGTCACATGGGTCTAATCTAATGTTTTTTTTTTTTTCTTTTTGGTTTTTACATTTTTCTTCCCCTCCCCCACTCTCTTCCCTGTCCTCTTTGTCTCCTGAGACCTATTCCCTTTGGAAATGCATTAGTTACCTAGGAAACCTTAATGTCATTTTTTTTTAATGAGTGGAGTTTGGTACAACATAAAGCTAATTTATAGGGTGGTTAGGAATTCGTGTCGTAACTAGTGAAACAGGAGACTTCATTATGACTTCTAGATCCACCTGTGTGGCAGGGATACATACCTCCACTCTATCATTACGGGTAATTTTTTGAGGCCTAATTATAAATATGCATTCTATTTCACAAAGTGAGTTGATTCATTGTTGTTCCATGTAATGCATTAGATTGTTCAGCATAAGCCCCAGAACATAATTAGTGATCACAACAGGACAGCAACACACTAAGAAATCTGTTAACAGTAGAAGGATGTGCTGGAATTTCCTCTTAAATGATGAGGTGATTCTGCCCCAGAGGCGAGGAAGGAAAGAGGATTTTAAACCCTTCATCTATGTCTCTCGTGAGGTCCACATTCAAAAATTAAATGAATTCTAAGTATGTCCACATCTTCATTCTGCTCATTTCCTACTGTCTGAGAACACACACACACACACACACACACACACACACACACACGAAGTTATATTGATGAAATATGGATGGAACACAAATAATAGGCATTTTTCTTTCTAATGACCGGCACACTCACCACTCACCAGTGGGGGTGTCAAGACGTCAGTGTGAGGACTGCAGAATTCGGATCTGGGCTGTGCACTATACCAAGCACTGTGTGGTGAGTTTTAAATCACTGGGTTCATTTGGTCTTCATAGTGCACCTGTGGGGTGGACACCATTTCACCAACTCAGGATGGGCTTTGATCACCGAGGAACCCTGCCTAAAAACACATCTAGTAGGTTGAGGGAACAGCAACAGCATGAAACTCAGATTTGTCCGACTACAAAACTGACCCTTTCAATGAATTCTACTTCCTGGTCTCTTTGTGTGATCTTTTGTTTGCTTGAGTATTTTCTGTCCCTCTAAAGAAAGTCACTGAAAAACTAGGGAACTGAGTTTCTTCAGTGACTGCATGTAGGGAGGAGTCTGAGAAGATGTTAGAGTATTGTAATATGTTCACTGTGTTGAAATTGGTCCTTGAAGCAAAGATGGGCTTGAAAGACCTCTTAGAGCTAAGCTTACTGAATAAGTATAGACACATCATCCAGTTTCCAGGGACAACTGATCTCCTTTGGGGGAAAAAAAGAAAAGAATCCCGGCAAATAATGTCTCATAAATGCTCCAGGACATTTGGGAAGAGCTGCTAACCGGCAGGTTAACCTATATGCTTACTGCTTAACAAAGGTGTAGCTGTGTATTGCGTGGGGAGCCAAGATAACATGATGCATCACATTCCCCTGACCCTAAGTTCCCATTTCTAATTCAAACGCCTTTTGCATTCACTTTGTTTTAGAACTGTAGACTTTCTGACTCCATCATCTGGAACAGCTGTCTGTATGAGTGGGGGTGGGGACTGAGACCAAAAGCAAGCACGGGGGCTCTAGCTAGTCAGCCCTAGTACCCTCCAGCAACACAGGCAACTTGCAGATATTTTAGGATCAGACAAGGTATACCATTTATACAAAGGCAAGTAAAAGAACTGCAGTAAAGGCTACCATGTGAGCCAAGGCTAGCTGCATAAAGAAGCTTATCTTTGTCTCGTGTATAGTCAAACAGGACCATTAGGTCCCATACATTCATTTCCGGGGTCAATATTTCACTGTGAATTAACCATATGCTATTGCTGCATGAGGGATCCTTTCCACCCTAGATAAGCATAAGGCATTCACTGAGCTGAAACAAGAGAAAATGCCATTTTCCAGGAGGCTCAGATTCATTTCCACCTTTTCATTTTGTTTCTGTTTTGCGTTTCAACCACACTGTGGCGCTATTACAAAAGATAAAGGTAGGCCAAAGGCAAGCTCTAGGAATTCGCCTTAGGAGAGAGTTGAAAGGGGGCTTTCAAAAAACTGAACAGGGCTTCTGCTCTCACAGACTGCTCTCGGGACCGGCACCTCAGATACAATAGGGAGAAAAGGCAAATTCTTTGACCCAAAGGTGCTGTCACAGGTTGGTGGCCAAAAGCAGGGAGTCTGCTTAGAAAGGCCACTACCTAGCTAGCTAAGACCGGACTCTGTGGAGGGAGCACACTCCACAGCTTCTTGCCCTGTCTTCTCAAAACTCTAGCTATCTATAGGGCTCTTAGCTCTGGCCGTTCTGCAAAAAAACTCTCTATTTAGAAACCTGGGTTTGCCTAGAAGTCACTAGGACTCTGACGGGCTTTTATCTACCTGTAAGCGAATGTGCCTTTCTGCCTCTTTTTCTGCCCAGCATCCTCTTTAGACATCTGAGCTCCTACAAGTCCACGATGCCTTTGCATCTGCCAAGAGAAGGGAGGACCTTTAGCTTTTCAGTGGAAAGAAACAAGGAAGGAGAAGATTGACTGCCTGCTGGGGGAAGAAAATCCTCAGATAGGTCTTGCATAAAGAAAAGGACAACCGTTCTCCACACGGGTGGGGGTTGATGGGGGCGGATCAGTTCTCCTAGGAAAGTGCGTTTTCCCCCCTGCTCTTGCCTGGGTCTCTCCCTGCTCCCCTCCCCCCTCAACACACACACACACACACACACACACACACACACACACACACGACACCGCACATATTTGGCAAGATTAAGGTGTCACCTCTCATATTACAAGGCCTGTTGACTGCAGGCGGAGACAGACCCTCCTGCACCCTTGAGGTGGAAACAATGCACTCTCCCAGCCGTCGCCCAGGTCTGGCAAAGGGAGGCAGCCAGCCAGTGCACCGCATCTGCAGAACAAATCGGAGTCTTGAACTCTGCAGCCTTTTCTTCTGACTGTTCATATTTAAGCTTGCCCCTCTTAGACCCCTCCTCCCTCCAGACCGCCAGTGACCGGGGAGCAGCCGGCTGAGCAGCCCACACGTGTATTTAACCCGTTCCTCCCTGCCTGGCAGTCAAGCACCACTTTGGTTGCAGTCTGTGGAGCCCCGGGACCAGGAGCTTGAGAAATGAGCCCCTAGAACTCGGCCGGCAGCGAGACTGAAGGGAAAGGAGGGGGAAGCAGGGGGGAGAGAGGCAAGTGCGGGAAGTGGGGGAGGGCAGGGGCGGGCCAGAGGACCTCGAGAAAACCAGAACCCCACAGAGCACGCCCAAGCCAAACCTCCAAAGTGCTGTGTGGCAGGGCGAGAGAGAAACTCTGCCGCCCGATCGGATCTGGAGGAGGAAGGAGATATTTTGGCCGGAGGGGAGCCTTGAAGGAGGACTCAGGCCTTCTGAGGGGACCGTTGGAGGTGACGTCCTTGGGCCTCCGTGGGTGCTGCAGGCCATTTTCGATGTGGCAGCCCCCGTCAGCCAGGATAATGATGAGGCAGGTACAATCTATCTAGTATGCAGCCCCCCCAGACTCTCCATCCTTTCTGGCCTCCCTTCGCCCTGCAGCTTCTCTTGGCCTCAACCGGTGGGTGCAATTCTGGTGCTCCTGGGTGTGGACCAAACGCACACAACTCCAAGGAATTTTCAGGTTTTGAACCTGGAACCTTGCTGAACTACACTGCGGGTTGCTTATCAGACACTTTAATGGGGAAACAAGGAAGAGGTGGACTTTTAAACCGCGCGTGTGAGTCAAATGTCCTGACAAGAGGCGACTTGAAGAGTGGTTGCGGTGATGGGGGCAGGGTGGGGAGGGCGCTTGGACTTTGAATTCCACCTTGCAAGAATCAGGGAAGGAGTGAAGGAGCAATACTCTACTCTCGGGGTCTCCATTTCTCCTTACCGCTAGGATCACTTCCCCACCCCACTCCCCTGCACTTCTCTTGGACAGCGATAGAGCAAAATCTAGATGCACTGACCAGTGTAACTTCTGAGAGAACCAGCTCTGAACAAATGGGGTCTAATGGGTAGCTAAAATTATCTCCAAATAAGACCTCTGCCTGAGATCCTTGCTCAAATGAATCTAGCGGTTGTGGAAGGGAGCGTCGATACTTTCGGGAAGTCGGGAAGAGAGGTGTGTTGCTTGCCTTTTTTCTTCTGGACGAGCTGTTTTTGTGCAGAGCGGCGGCGAGTCCTGGGCGAGTGCTCAGCTCCAGGGGCCCGGGTCCTACTTTGGAAGGAAGGGGTAGAGAAGTTGGAGACTGCGTAAAATGCGGGGCTTGGCCTCACGCCTCTAGTTTTCTTTCACGCACGCGCCGCCGCGCACGCAAACCAACCCCTCCCTTGGTTGCTCAGGACCCCCACCCCCACCTTACCTCTGTGATTTAACCTCCCTAGACAGCATGCACTGCGCCTTGGTCCCCAAGACTGGCGAGTTCAGTCCTGAGAGAGCAATTGTTCTTGGGCGGGTTCCTGTGGTGGGGGTGGGGGTAGTGGCGATAGGGGGTGGGGAGAGATTCAAAGCAGAAGGGTCTGAGGTTTGGAGGTAGAGTTTAAGGTTGAGACTCAAGCTTTCCTGAAGCAAGGGGCAAAAAAGGCCTTCTGCCTCGTTAAGAGAGAGAGAGAGAGAGAGAGAGAGAGAGAGAGAAAAGAAAGATAATAGAATCTTAAAAGAAAAAATTCAAAAAGAAAAATTTCAAGAATAAGACAGATCGAAGATACTAACGTGTAAAACATAATGATAAATTAAATATTTTCTATGACTCCTCCCCATCTCTAAAAGGGAAATCAAATATAGGAGGTACTGGGGGATAGGCTATTTTGGAAGGGTTTGTTTGTTTGTTCGTTCGTTCGTTTGTTTTCCTTTAAAGGGGACTAGGAGAATTGACCTGGTCTCCCGGTTGGTCTCAAGAGCAAACTCCAAAGTGCTGGGGCACCGGCCTGCGAATCACGGCGGGCGGGGCTCGGGGGCGAGGGCTTGGCGCGGAAGGGGTTAAGGCGCTGAGCGCAGAGCCATCTGGCCGGGTTGGCTGGTTATAACCACGCAGATTATGTTCACGGGACTCAGAGTTGAAGGCTCCTCTCCTTACCCAGCAGCTCCGCGCACCGCCCCGCGAGAGAGCCCGGCACAACTTTCTTCTCTCTTTCTTCCTCTCGTTTTTTCCCACCGCTGGGTAGTGGCTGCGGCAGGGGTGGGCGAGACTGAATGACCGAACTCGAGTCCACCTTTCTCTTCATGTCGACGTCCCTGGAAATAGTCACACGGATGCCATGGTTACTTCTGCCACGGTAAGGGGAGGTGGCGGGCACGCTGGGTGGGCAGATCCGGGAGGGGGTGGGGGATCGCGTGGGGGAAGATTTTTCTTGAGGATCCGCGTGGGGGGTCCCCAACTCTGCACCGAGCCCCACCCCCACCGTGCAACAAGCTTTTAACTTTACGGATCTTGTGCCTTCTTTAAAGTTTGCAGTGGGATCTGCCCAGGCCTAGGCGCAATCACCACCAGCCTCCTTCCACATGCACGCACACGCTCGCGCGCGGATATGGCTCCCCACCTCCTCCTCCTTCTAGTCCCCTGGCTGCCCAAGAAACCGCCCTCAGTCTGGGAAAGTGATCAGGTTTAAGAAACCTGCAATTGAAAAGGGAGGGAGGTGGAGGAGAGGCAAAATGGGGACCACGAAAAGGCAAGAAAGGGTTTCTGCATCCCCTGCCCCTCCACCTCATGCATACACACCTCCAGCCCTCCTACCTAGTTCTCCCAAAAGACTCCCGCGCATCCTATAACAAAAGGAGGTAGCAGACAAAACCGGGGCTAGGAAGAGGCCAGGATCCCGGCATTCGCCCTGCACCCCGCTGACCACCGGGCACAGTTCGACAGCTCCACGGCACAGCCAAGCAGGGCGTGGGCTGGGGGAGGGGACGCAAAGCTCTGGACCCGCGTGGTCACTTCTAAGGTTCGGGGAGTTGGGATTCCCAGCCCAGTAGTGCGTACCTGCGTTCGTGTCCCACATAAGCCTTTTCTCTGAGACGCTCCCCAGCCCCGGGCTACTCTGGCCAGCACCTACTCAACGGCTACCCACCCCGGGTCTTCGCGCAGATGTTGAAACAAGCGCTCAGCCCGCCAGTCTGGGACCCCGCCAGGGAACGGTGGGTACTGGGGCGGGGTCATCGGTAGGGATTTGGTAGCAGTTCCTCTGAGCCCATTTTAGTCGTCTCCCCAACCCCCGCCAGAGGTGGTGCAGGAAGGCCGAGAGCATAGACCCTCAGAGCTAGGTAGGAGTTAAAAGAACCCACAGCGGACTGTTTCTATTGCCACGGGGCTCTGCACAGTGGTGGATACTTCTAATGAAATTTGGCACGCTTGGGAACTGAAGGTGCGGAATGGGAAGCTGGTGTGGGGAGCGAGCGGGGAGGACCGCTCTGCTTGTCGCTTTCGGGCGTGAGTGGGTGTGCATCCAAGAGGCGCTACTGCTTTGCGCAATTTTGGCGTTCTTCCGCAGCTCTCAGATGCGCCTCACTGGGACCCCAGCATCAAATGGTGTGGACGCAGTTGATTAGAGAAGTCGCAGGCGGGAACTGGAATCGAGGCTCGCGTTTTCCAGGTGGGGGAAGCACCCACCTGGTTGACCCCGACCTCTGGCGGCCGGCGGGCAGCAGGTTGAGAGTCAGAGTGGAGGCTGCTCTAGGACGCGGTCCTAGCCAGCGCAGGCTGCTAGCACGGAGAGCTGGAGCCCCTGAGCCCGGACTTGTTTATGAGTGTGAAGAGGTTGGGGGCGGGGACCTGCTGGGGGAGGAGAAGGAAGGCTGTAAGGGTGTGTGTTACTCGCTGAGTCTGATGTTGGGAATTCTGCGGGTTACGGAGTGTGCTGGCAAACCTGCTTTTCAGTAAAGGGATGCCTTCCCTCTGCAAGCCAGCGAGCGAGGAAATACCTAAGCACAGTGCCCTGAACGTCAGGATGAAAAAAAGAGTGTACCAGACGGGTGGCTTGTACAGGGGAGCTTTACAATCGGTTCTGTTTTCTAAATAGTCTGAACTTGACCAGCTTACTCAGCCTCCCCTGATGCTGACTGTTGCTCAAAGAAATTTGAGAGGTGGAATCCAGAAGATAGAGTCCAACTACCTCCGCCTTAGGCTCAAACAGACCCGAGTGTAGCCTTGGGAGAGTGGAGAAAGGGAGGGAAAAAAAAGCAGGCTGTGGGCTGCTGTATCTAGCTGTATGTAGGGACAGAACAAAGTTTACCGGCAGCGTTCGCCTCGGGGACAGCAAGTAGACTTGCGCTTTGGTGAGGACTGTGTAGAAGATGGCCTTGAAAAAAAACTGTGTCTATATGAATCGGGTCTGATTTCCCAAGGAGGGAGACTGATCCTTGGGTGGCCAGGGAACGACTGGGAGGGCCCTCTCAAGTCTCAGTGAGAGAGGGGTTGGGGGTGGGAGAATAGGGAAAGAGGTGGAGCTCGCTCCAGCTTCCTCCAGCCCGGCTGGCCCTGGAGGGGTGGGGAGCCCGTGTGATGGGCATCTGTGTGCATAGCAGGAGATGAGAGCTTGTGGGAACATAGGTGTAGCTAATGAGAAATCTGCGCCTGCGAAGGGTGTCGGAGCTGGAGAAGTACAGTGTGCTGAAGACAGATGGCTTGTGCGTGCCTGCACAGACACATGGGGTGGGTGTGGTGTGGGAGGGCGGCTGGGCTCTGTGTGTGTGTGTGTGTGGAGGAGGGGGTTAAAGGTGGACATGTGTGGGAGCTGGACGCCTGAAGATTACCAAAGGGATGTGGAGGGGAGAGGATCTGAAGAGAGTGGAGTGTTAACTTTATGAGCATGTGCAGCCCTGGGATTTGACTGGAAGGGCATTGGGGCACATGGGAGATAAAGAAGTATAGACTCTGGCATTCTTGCAGAGATAGTGCAAGAGAGGGTGGCTTTTGCCTCTCCCCCTTCCCCGCCTTCCGGTGAAGGGACGGGAAAAGGCTTAGGATGAGGGTTGCACATTTAAGGGGAAAGTTCTTGTGTGCTGGCACAGGGTCCAGTGACAGAGAGTGCTGTGTGCACAAGACTCCTGAGTAAATGAATACATTTGCATGCCAAGTGGCAAGGATGCACATCGTGATAATATCATGTCACAGGCTCCTTTTAGTCGAAGGACACACTACCGCCAGTTGATTACTATGAAAAAAATTAATGGGATGCCTACTAGATGCTCAGCTCGTTGTCGGGTGCTGGGACATGGCACACAGCCTTGGAAAAATTCCTTCTCCGTGCTCAGCTGACTGTTGCTAACTGTTGCGGTGGTGCCAGGAATAGGGAGTGCGGTGCCTGTTGAGGTTTCTTCTAGAGTTGTTCATGGATCAGGGGAGCCAAGGGGAAGCTGACTTGAAATACATCTGTGGCTTTGTCAGAAGGATTCGATAAAGGTAAAGATGATGGATACATCGGTGGGTGGGAAGGGAGCTGGAGGGTGTTACTGCTGCTTAACCTGGGCACAGGCTAAGGTGGGAATTGAAGGTGATGCATTCCAGGATAGAATGTGCCAGAATGAATCTTGATAGATGGGCCTGAGGAAAGATACAGGGATGCAAAGGACAGGCTGGGCTGGTAGTGTTTGCTCATCTTTGAGGCTTCTGCACTGTGTCTGAATCTAAAGCTACGCTGAGTATGTGCTGATGCTTTTGTCTGGGGACTTGCTGGGGGCTAAAGCAACGATGAGAAAACTAGCCAATGGGGTGGAGAAATGCACGTGGCTATATGGCCCCAGTGAAGGAATAGGCAGTGTGTTTTTGCAGGAATTCTGTGGGTCTGGGGAAGGGAGAAGCTGGTCTTGGATGTTTAGACATGTGTCTTAAGTGAACATAGGTGTGGTTAGAGGAAGAGCTGTGGGTCCCAGGGAGTGAGCACAAGGAGAAGCTCCTTGAGTTCACTGAGGTGTGAGCTAACTGGGACAAAGCAAGAAGAAGGTTATATACTTTATGGGTACACACATCTGCCCACCTGGGCCAGGTGACAAGGAAACCCTTTTGATCGTGGGAAGCCATCTGGGTAGGACAGTATTCGGTTAATGGCAGTCTTGCTTCATGAAAGTAAGCTGTACTATTTTGAGGTTCTCCCTCAATGTTTCAGAGAAGTCCATCTCTCTGAGAAATAGCTGATGTTAGGCAGAGCTGGTGCCCACTGTTCTCTGAGCACAATAACGAGGTAGGAGACTCCCAGCTGGAAATGTCTGCATTTAGTCTGCCACTTTGGAACAGTGGAACTCTAAAGTTTTCTGATGTCTAGGACTCTCCACATCCCTCTCTGTAGAGTGACTGTATTGATGAGGACTGAGTAAGAAGGGAAATGCATTCCTCTTTACCCAACACAGCTCAAAGGGAGTAGTTGTAAAAGCTATACAGAGATGCAATCTACTTGGACACAGGTGCGGGCATATGTCAGTCACTGGGAAAATGGGATCTTTGTCTGTCTGTCTGCAAGACAAGTCATAAGTCTGGATAGCAATCACATCTCCACTCCTTACCCACTGTAGAAACAACAACAACAACTTCCCATGGCTGCCTCAGTTTACTACTTATCCATCCACAAACTGGAGGCAGCTAAACTTAGATTTTCATTTATGGAAGTCTGACAGGTCTCTGAATTACTCAAGAAGAGAGGCAATACAGAAATCAGTTATTAATTTTCAGAAAAACTTTATTTTAGCATCAGCTATGCAAACCACAATGACAAAACAAATGCGACTTTGAAAGCACAAAGCATAGTAATTGTCCTTGGCATAGGCATAGTTTGTGTAAGAGGGAAGCAAAGTCCAGCCGCCCTGCGTTACTGTCAAGGTCTGTGTTTTTCTAGCCGATAAGTCCTTGGCAGGCCCCAGCCTGCCTGGAGAGAAGAACCCTGGGGCGCAGCGTTGTGAAATGCAGCATGCCCAGTGCAGCAAGTTGGGCACAGCCACTTTCCTCGGAGACAAGGATGGAGGCCCAGAGGCTCTGAAACATCCCAGTCCTCCCAGAAGTTAGCACACGCTGTCAACTCCTGGCTGAGAGTCAAGGCTCCCATCCTTGAGTTCAGTGGCCATAAATAGTCAGGAGCTAAGCTATTTCCATGAGGCACTAAACCAATTCTTTTGCTTTTTTTGGCGAGATTGGGCCAATTAAGTTGATTGGAAGAGGTCACTGCTGATGGGTCTCACATTCCCCAAGCAGGACAGGCCAGCAGAGTTTAATTACATAACATTTCCCATCCCTGCCATTGCACTCCCAGATGGATCAGATGTTCAGGCCTTTCCTCTTTCCTTCCATTCAGGATGTCTAATTGAGCAGGCTGCTTCTGCTGCAGGCTCCTCCAGACCTCTTCCTGAGCAGTTCCAAGGAGCCAACCCTAAGCAGAGGGGCTGCAAACCCAGGTGCTGGCTGCAAGGGAGAGGGGGTTTGGACCGACATGGAAGGTCGTTTAAACCCACCACTCTGTTTCAAGACCTCAGCAGCTGCTGTTGTACTCATTAATGAGGCAGGCACTTTCTGACACTGGGAATACTGAACTAATGACTGTTGGATTGAGTTTTATATAAGACTGATTTTGTTGGAAAAGGACCAAATCTTTTACTGGAGAAAAGCCTATGACCCATGTGGGGTTGCTGATAAGGCCAGTGGATACACTTTGTGCATGGGCAAGCATGTGGAGATGAGATCACTGTGTGTGTGTGTGTGTGTGTGTGTGTGTGTGTGTGTGTGTGTGTGTGTGTGTGTGTGTTGGAAGATACATGAACACAGGAGCTGTCCTGGAAGGGCAAGAAGCATCATAGAGTTTATGTATATTGGTAGGCAGGTATGTGGGAACTGGCTCAGTTTCCATTGTCATCAAATTGCTTCTCATGGGTGGGCCAACCATTTATTTATTGTGGAAAAAATAAGGACAGTTTCTTTCAGGTCAGTTGAATATGGGGTTTGTGAGTTTTCAAGTGTGAGGCCAATGTCAACACTACCTCACCCTTCCTCATCCTTGCCTGGAAAGATTTCTAAGATCAAAAGGAGAGAGAGAGAGAGAGAGAGAGAGAGAGAGAGAGAGAGAGAGAGAGAGAGAGAGAAGGGAGGAAGGAGGAAGGAGAAAGAAGTATATGCATTCAGAATTCTCACTTTCAAACTATGAACATACATGTAGATAGTTCAAGAGTTTTTGACAGTTTTCTTTGAAGCCAACTTTGATTTTACCTACAAATACTTGGAGCTAAATAGAGATAGTAATTTCATGTGGTCAGAATACACTTGCTGTTTATTCATATCCTTATCTGTCACACTGCTGTCTCTAACAGTATTGATTAGGAACCGAGGTCTCTGGGACTCTAAGCATACTCACAGGACAGACGTTTGACTCAGAGTGGTTAACAGATTTTCACTCGAAATTTGGTGTGACCTGTTAACTAACAACATCACCAAAGAAAATATTTGAGTAAGTGATGTTCAAATGAAGCAAAGAACTAAATAGCTTACTGATCTCAAAAGACTTCATTCAGTCCAAGGTGATCTGAAGCAGCATGAGGTAGCAGATGGCCTGCTGACATGGAGGTAGGGATCAGGCTTTCAACTGAGCTCTGTCACTAATTAGCTGTTGCTATGTCACGCTGGACATTCTCTTCAGGCTGTGGTTTCCCTGACTATAAATGAAGGGCTTGAATTAGTAGACCTCAAAGCCCGGTTCCAGCTCCACCACCCTAAGATTCTACATTAATCCTGTCCTATCTAATCTTTGCTAATCTGCCTTACTTGGAGCGTGCCTTGGCATAGTCCAAGGGGCTCCTGTTTTTATCTTCAGGGAAAGGCAGAAAGGCATGCAAAGAATTTACCAGAATATATTTTTTTTTTTTGGCCAAGAATGCTCAAGATGTTGGCTTGGTCTGTACAGTATGCAGTACATAGAGCTGATAATAGTTGCGTTTGGCTTTCTGGTAGACCTGGTGCTAATCATTCAGCAGCTTCTTCTCAAATACCTTTCATTGTCAACATTTCTAATAAAGATAAGTACCCATCTTTAAGACAATGATAGTATTGAGGTAGCTAGTGGGTGCCAGGCATTATGGCAAATATTATATGAAATTATCTCAATATCCCCAGATAATCCCATGTGAACTGGGGACACTGAATTCATGTGAAGCTAAGGGATAGGTCCATAGTTGCACAACAGAATGCTGATGTACTTTCCTTCCTGGGCCCAATGTCCACCAGATTGTGTTTTCTGTGTTCTGTGATGTCATCCAGGAGCTGGTTCTGTAGCCCTTTGCTGAAGTTTGTCACCCCACAGGATAGCCTGCTCCACCAGAAGCTTCCTTTTCATGTGCAAGACAAATGTTTAGGTTTTCTAGCCACCTGCTGGCAAGCATGTGTCCAATCTGTCAGAGCTTCCATCAGCCCTCTCCATTTACTCCCCTTACTGTTGACAAGGGAGTTTGCCCTTCCAGCACACAGGTATTGATTTAAGCCACAACTGCCTCCTTGTAAACTCTCGAAGAGTGGAGCTGGACATCTGGTTTTGATCCACACATCCATAAGAGGTGGTGGGTCCTGGCATTCCTGAGTCCTGGGATGAGGACTGCACAAACTGTAAACTTTGATGGAGAGCAGGGTATCTCTTGAGAGTTTGGAAGACGCCTTTCTTTGATAGGCTAGAGAACTCAACCATTTAGACTCAGGCTTCGACTAGGCAGATTTCTTGCTGGAGGGTTGGGAAACATGAGTTGCTCTAAAGGACTGAGTCCCCAAGCTATGTTTGATACAGAGTAAAGCAGTCCTTCATGTCCTCCAGCCCTGGTATCTGTCTCTACATCTCACTCTCTGGGCAGAAGTACTTGCAAGAATAGGGAAACAAAAGGCTTCTTGGAGGGAACTCTTATCCTCTTCGAAGGGTATGGCTGAATGATGCTCTTGATATCTCCTCCCCTTATCTCCCCACTACAACTAACACACACACACACACACACACACACACACACATACACAAGGCCAATAGAGAGGTGACTTTGTTGTGTTGCTTGAAGGTATTTTCACTGTGCAGCAGAAAACACTGACCAAATGCCCATTAGATTGTTTTACAATATTTATGCTCCAAATACATTTATTTATTTTGTTTTAAACTTTTCACATTTAGGGTGATGCATTTCTTCTCTACAGAAGAGATATTCTCTCTCTCTCTCTCTCTCTCTCTCTCTCTCTCTCTCTCTCTCTCTCTCTTTAAGTGATTGCCAAGAACTTGAAACTTACTACAATTTACTGTTCCCTTCTGTTTCTAGACCTAAGCCTTCATCATTTAAAAATATCCTCCCTCCCCCTCTGGCTCCCCAGTGTCCCTTGAGGAATGTATTTCAAGTTCTCAGTCTGGGATTAGTTCCATCCTGTGTCTAGCAGACCTGTTCCTGCTGGTTTATAAGGTACTTCCACTGGGTTCAAGAGGGAGACGCAGCTGTAAAACTCACCTGATTCCCCAACAGGTGTGTCCCACCACTGAGAAGTAGCTTGGCCAGCCTGACACCCAGTAGGTTATCTAGAACAGCTTGTAGCTTTTCTCCCCGCATAGGACTCAGACTAATGGTGAATTTTAAACAGAACCTTTTCCTTCCATGAGCCTCTGTTTCCTGGTCTGGAAAAGAAGGGAATTGGAGTCACTGGCTGATCAAAAGGAGCCTGAAGGCTGTGACTATTCAGATGTTCCATGGCTCTGCTGTTCCCTCTGCCTTACCATGGTCCATGCCTGGGATTTCCAGGTACTCCTTCTGGCCTGGAGTACTTATGTACAGAAATGTGGAGGGGGTGGAGGAGGAAATTAAGTTATGTGATGCCAGATAAGTTATTGAACATATGGATGAGTGAATGTTTATAGAGTGCTGAAGAAGCAAGCTTGCCAGATTTGTGGCGGATCTTGGATTGCTAGCTGGGAGCATGGGGGAGAGGTTTATGTGGGATAAAATTGTCTGTGGGTAGCTGAATTCAGTAAGCCAAATCCGAATGATCCCCAACTATGCTCTGTGAGACAGTCCTGCCTCTGACACTACCAGAGACCGGTTGCAAGTTAGACATCCTGGGTCTTGCTTTTCTTGCCTATTAAATGGCAGAGTTAAGAACTTGGATGAGTGCTAAAGTCTTTCCTGCCTTCTCATTAGACCGTGGGAATTTAGGGCTAGAAGAAAAACCTATATAGATGGATGGATGGATGGATGGATGGATGGATGGATGGATGCATGCATGCATGCATGCATGGATACATGGATGCATGGATGGATGCATGGGTGGGTGGATGGAGAAAAGGACACTTTCAAATAGGTGTTATGGGAAATAGTCCGATGGAAAATGGATAGGAGTGGTCAAAATATGCATCTGTTTTTGAGTTGGAGATGACGACAGAACATGTGGTGTGTATATTTGTGTTGCATCTGAATGCTCACCTCTCCATCTCCACCAACAATATTAAAATCATCCAATACATGTTTGTTTCTCCATTACCTTTCTTGGGAAGCCTCCCTGTGTGCCCGCCTCCCCCAGAGCCTGGGGCTCCCTTCCCAGCCTTCTTTATGTTATAGCACTTAGCAGCCTCTGCTGCATTTGCATTCCTGTCTTCTGACTAGAGGATGAAACCCTTGAAGAGGGGTCTGTCATCTTTGTGTTCACCAACACCTGGGCTAGTGTCTGCCATGGAAATGCGTCAAGTGCATGTATGATCTTACGAGGGAATCATCGGTGAGTTCAGTAGTAGATGACACAGGAACTGGCCTCAGAGATGCACAGGAACTGGCCTCAGAGATGCGATGCACCTCGCCAAGGGCTCAAAGCTATCTCCTCTGTTTCTCTTTTGCTTTGCCCCAAAGGTTAGGTCATAAATGCTGCCTGCTGACTTGCCAGGAAAGGTTTCTGGCTCTCCTTTGGACCCTGTCCCTCATGTCCTAATATACATAGTTCTGCATATCTGGGCTCTTGGTCTTGGGAACTGGGTGCCACTGGGCATGAATTGGAGTAATCCCCCTTAAGACACTCTGAAGATCTTAAGACACACTTAAGATCTGAATACATGTATAAAGATGATTCAATACATGTCCTGTTGGTGGCTCTATGCTAGATGTTAGAGAAGATGTACAGATGGATGAGGCTCTGGACTGGAGGGCTAGAAGTGGGTAGGGACAAGTCACCTGATAACTGGGCTCCAAGAGAGAGAAAGGTGAATATTGAAGATGGAAGTCAGGCTCTCTGAGTGTGGATTTTTAATGTGAACAAGACAGGGAGTCCTCTCAGTTCAGGAGCTGGCTGGCCTTCAGTTCTGTGTGGCAGGGGTTTTATTGCTTCTGAATTTCTGGTACCAGGCTGGGGTTAAGAGGAGGATGCTCAGAGCCTTTGGTTCTTCCTGGCAATTGTGGTTAGTTGAAGAGGCAGTGCTTATGGGGATGTATGAGCTCACAAGATTACGTTTAGAAGTGTCTCCATTCATTGATACCAGCATAATGAGAAGGAAGTGGGAAGGAGGTGGATCCTCCTCTAAGAATTGTTTTCCCCTGCCCCCTCCCTATGCATTATCTCTGTGGCCACTTCTCTCACAGGAACAGACTGCCATCTACTGTCCACTTCTGTCCTCTGAGTCCCTCCTGCTCAGCCAGCTCCTTGTCATCCCCTGCCACACATATCCCATTTTAATGGGTGCAGATACCAAGAAGAAATAGACAGTAGGTGCTTGTTCATCAGTTTCTGCAGAACTTAGAAGGAAGCCTTTCTAAAAACATAACATGTTAAGTGGTTCGCCTCTCTACTTCATGACATGACATTTGAAGGGGACTGCCTGGCATCTCCCGAGTCTTCTAGGGCTCGGTGGCAGGGGTTCCAGGTGAAAGGCAAGGTCTCGCCATCAGTGACCTTGCGGTATCCTTGGGAGTACAGAGAGCTAGCCGGTAGGATGAAGTACCATGGGTCTGAAAAAATGCAGAGAACAGCAAGGACTGTAGTGGCTGTGGGGTTTACAGGAAGGTCCTTGAAGGGAAAAGATATGTGGACATCTTGTCCTGCATCTCCACTCAGTAACCCGAATGTTAGGAAAGAGGGTCCTGGAAGCTTGTGGTGTCCTGCGATAGTCGCCGAGGCAGCCACTGTTTGACTTCCCTGGCCTGCAGGGGAGTTTGAGCACTAAGTAGAAGGAGTGAACTTTTCAGTGCTGCTCCTTTGTACCCCTTCTGTCTCTCCGTGGCCTCTTTTCAAAATCACACCTGCCCAGTGCTGGAATCAGAGCTTCTCTTAAAGAAACTACATCCAGGTCCTGACTCAAGTCTAAGATTCTTCCATGCTAGAATTCATGTCCCCCCAGTAAGTATCCGAGATATTGCTGGTGTTTCCTTTAGGCTTGTTGTTTGTTTATTTGATTTTTTTTTTCTTTGAGACAGGACTTCTTTCTAGCCCAGAGTGGCAAGGACTCACTTTGTAGCTGAGGATGGCCTTGAATTCATGGCAATCCTTCTGTCTCAGCTCTCAGGCACTGGGGTTATAGGCATGTACCATCCTGCCTGGCCTGTGTCTTTTGGTGGGGGTGACTTTTCAGTAAGTCTTTGTCTTATTCTCCAGGTGCTTCTTTCTTAGTGTTTATCACCACTGTGGAAATTTCCAGTGTTTATCTCATGTTCTTGTCCTTAGATATGAATGTGTGCACGTGACAGAGGGCGGGGCTGGGCAGGACAGGAAGAGAGGGTATATTCTATTGAGGTATAGAATTCCACTTCATTTTGAGGATTGGGTTACCAATTAAGAGATCTCAGAGCCTCACTACAGTCCTCTCACATTCTCTTTTTCTTTTTTGGCTCCCCCAGTAACTGTCAGTGCTGATATCTCCTTTTGGTTCTGCTAGAGAGTCCCTTCTCCATACAAATGTCCCAAATTTTGAGCGGACCATTTGACAGAGATAAAGTCGACCACAGGACCATTGGAAAAGGCCAAGTTTTTAAATTTATCGATTTTCATGTATGTATGAGTGTTTTGCCTGCATGTATGTCTGTGTACCATGTGCATGTGGTGCTCACAGAAGACAGAGGGAGGTGTTGGGTCCTTCTGGGATTGGAGTTACAGAGAGTTGTAAATCACCATGTGGGAGCTGGGACTTGAACCCAGGTCCTCTGAAAGAGCAGGAAGTACTCTTAAGTGATGAGCCATCTCTCCTGCCCCAAAGATTAAGGTTTTGATCAAGGGGGTGGGGGGCTGTGAGAGGGTTAGAGCAGGATTCCAGGTGTTTATCATGTGGCATAATGGTTATCTGTGATTACTGTTGAAAAGAGATAGCGAGCCAGGGTTGGGGTAGAGATAAAGGGGACATTCTCTCAGACCAACTAATGTAGTGCGAGATAATCAGTTCCCAACAAAAACTTGGCCATTTCTTCTTCTGGGGAGATGATGCCAGCCTTGGAGAACAGGGAATGATACAAATGATTAGGGTGTTGCTAGCTGCATGGATCGGAGTTATGAGAGTAACTCTAGTACTGAGTCTAGGGAGCTGACAGAGAGGGCCGATCAGTCATTTGCCTCGTGTGTTTTCTCACCCTAATTTGATTTCATTCAAGATCAGAGGGAAAAAAATGGCTTTGGGGGTTACAACTAGAAATTTTGAAACTGAAACTGTGGCTGTGACTTGCTCCAGAGAAGGCCACTTGTACTGTGGGTCCTTTCTAGGCTCATGGTGAAATATGGCTTTGGGGACACCCGAAAGGCTCTCAGATTCCTAGTTTTCAGATTCATCCATGGGTGATTCCTATGGAATGAAGTGTGTGTGTGTGTGTGTGTGTGTGTGTGTGTGTGTGTGAGAGAGAGAGAGAGAGAGAGAGAGAGAGAGAGAGAGAGAGACAGAGACAGAGACAGAGACAGACAGAGACAGAGACAGACAGAGAGAGAGATGAGACAAAGACAGAGAGATGGGATAGACAGACAGAAACAAAGAGGGAGACAGAGATAGAAACAGAGACACATGGAGAGAGAGAGAGAGGGAGGAGAGAAGAGAAGAGAAGAGAGAGAAGAGAAGAGAAGAGAAGAGAGAGAGAGAGAAGAGAAGAGAGAAGTTTTAAATCCCACAGAATCTCTTTTTCAGTACTAGCTCACATGGAAACTTCTTTGCAAGGTCACATTATTTACTATGTGTAAGATAAGTATGCATGACAGTCATATATCATATGACATATGGCACCCAACATATCACCCAGCAACTTTGGAGGTAGGAATATTAGAACTCTCCTTGGTGAAGCCAGCGAGAGACAAAGATGAATCTTGGACACCTAGTGTCATCTTCAAGGATTTTGCCCAACAAGAACTCCAATATTCTGCCTAGTCCGTTCTCACCTTACACTCCAGGATCTGTGAACTCTAGCTGATAGTGCTCACTCAGCTTATTATTCAGTCCAGTTAAGTCTGCATGCTAAGAGTGTGTAAAGATCATCAGGTGACCCTCCTGTGCAGCCCAGATCAGGGGCCACTATCTTACAGAACTAAGCAACTGTGCCTGCACCCTAACTCCCTGCAGCCTTGCTGGGCATCTGAGCTCTTCTGGCCCTTGGTGCACTTTAGAACTCATTTTGTTAAGAATGCCAAGCTGAGTTTGGGATTTGGGCCGAGCCCTCTGCCTACTTACTCATCCAGTGTTTGCCTTAGAAATCAGAAGATGGACAGGTTCTCAGCATATTCTAAAGTGCTACCCTTACCATCTACTGGAAGGTGTGCTGAGCGTGAATGGTGGGGTAGAGATGAAGGGAAAAAAGAAAGCAGACCAAGTGTGCAACAAGTTATGCTAACCCAATGGATGGTTGTTCAGGAGACTAGAAATGGTGATACCGCCATGACCTGTAGGGTGGGCAGAGAGGCTGGAACACTGTTGCCCTGAAGGAGGGACTGCTGTGGAAACTACACATCACAGAGACAAGTTCTACAAAGGGCCGTGGAGTCAGGAGAAGCCAGGACTGTCTCTTCTGTATGTTGTGCAGACTGTACCAAAGCCTTCTTGGCTAGGAGTGCTAACTTTCTCCTGGTTCCAAATCTATAACAATCACCTGCAGGAGTGACCTTTGTCCTTCTTTTCTTTCAATCCCTGAATTTTGTTTTGTTTTGTTTTGTTTAGAGGATTGTGATGCTTCCAGGAGCAGTGAAGGGAGATGGGTGGAAGCGACCACTCTCAATGCTAGGTGATTTACTTTGTTTTATAGGGGCTAATATAGGACATGTTGAGAAGGACCACAACCTAAGAGGAAGTTGGCTGTAGTGTCGAGGAATAGCAGGTGCATGCCTGTGACGGTTTATATGAATGATTCTCTTATAACTCACCTATTGGATCATTCCCAGACAGGGAAGCACAAGTGTTCTTTGGACTGTTTGTGCCTTAAGCTAATAGTGAAGGAGTCTAAGCCTCACAGAGAAAGATCTGGAAATCTAAGAGTCAAACCAAGGAGCTCAGACTCTTCCTCTTGTACTGCTCATTAATAGTCCCAACTTCTTAGAGCTTCAGTTTTATCTTGTGGGGAAAAAAATGATATAATAAAATAATCCCTATCTATACAACATTAAGTGGAGTTTCAGATGAGATCATATACAGAAAAGGGCTTTGCGAACTTCAGATTGCAGATACATGTGATGGTTTAACCTGATACATTGTTGTGTGTTTATGGCTAGTTAGCTTCCTACTGCTGTGATAAAGGCCAGTTACCAAAACTAATCTGGAGAGGAACGGGTTTATCTGATCTTATCCTTTACAGTCTGTCATTGAGGAAAGCTAAAGCAGGAACTCAGGAGTCTGGAGGCAGGAACTGAAGCTGGGATTGACGGGGATGCTGCTCACTGGCTTGCTCTTCATGGCTTGCTCAGTTTGCTTTCTTAAAGCACCCAGGACCACCTGCCCAGGAGTGGCGCCACCCACAATGGGCCTTCTCACATCAATTCTTAACCAAGAAAATGACCCACAGACTTGCCTATAGGCCACTGTGATGGGGGGCATTCCCTCAACTGACATCCCCTCTCGGATGACCCTAGCTTATGTCAAGTTGACAAAACAAAAAACAAATAAAAAACCAAACATCACGGAACCCAGGACTTGGTGCATGTTAGTTAAGAACTCTACCATTTAGCTACAGTCTCACTGAGCTTAACCTAGTACTTTCTTATACAAATAGCACATGAATGTTTTCCCCTAAAGCAAGCTGGGAAAACATTGCCTGAGGAGACCCTGCAGTTCTAGGTATGCCTGAAACAGTTTCAGGAGGAATCTTAGAAGTGGGAAGAACTTTTGCTACTGTCCTGAAAGGCAACACATTACTCTGCCTCTTTCTGACAGCATCCCTGGGAGTTAGGGCTTGGAATTCTGCCCTCAGTGAGGGGCGCACATGGCCAAGATGCTCAGAGGGGCCTGTGCTGGATGGGAAATGGGCCACTCAGCAAACCTGGATATACTTCAATATGGACCAACCATCACTTCTGCAAAGTCCAGGGCTTTGCCTCCAGCTGCGTTTGTATTCCCAGAAGTCACTTAGTACCTGTAGAACAGAATTCCCTTCCAGCACCAAAGCACATCCAATGGTATTTCTAATAAACAAACCTCTCCCCTGTTCTGATGGCTACCTTCTTTAGTTTCTTTTCTCCTTGAAAGTCCATGTTCTCATTTCTATATATGCAGCGCTCCTGTGTCTTTGAGATGATTAAGTATTGAAATTCCTTCTTGATGGCTCTTCTAATGTTGTTGGGGTTGAGTTTTTGGAGTACAGTTTCCTATGTATTCACAAGACTGGCTTTCTTGGATGGACAGCTGCTTATTCTGATTTCAGCTGGCCTTATGGGACACATGTTCTGTGATGTACTGAGTGTGGCTTCAGTGTTTGGTGTCAGCTTATTGAATTGTCAGTGGCTTCTTGAATGTTACTGTCTGAGTTAAGGTTTCTATTGCTGCCATGAAACACCATAACCAAAAAGCAAGTTGGGGAGGAAAGGGTGTATTCAGCTTACACTTCCACAGCACTGTTCCTCATTGAAGGAAGTCAGGACAGGAACTCAAACAGGGTGGGAACTTGGAGGCAGGAGCTGATGCAGAGGCCATGAAGGGGTGCTGCTTTCTGGCTTGTTCAGCCTGCTTTCTTATAGAACCCAGGACTACCAGCCCAGGGATGGAACCACCTATAATAGGCTGGGCCCTCCCACATCGATCACTAATTAAGAAAATGCCTTACAGCATTTTCTTCTCTTAAGGAGGCATTCTCTCAATTGCAGTTCCTGCCTTTCAGATGACTCTAGTTTGTGTGTCAAGTTGACATAAGATTAGCCAATCCAGTAAACATCTTGTAGGGATCCCCTCAGGCAGTGAAAAATCCTTCTTGTTTCTAAGCTTAGGCAGTTAGAAATTTATTTTTAGTGTATTTTCGTGTGTGTGTGTGTGTGTGTGTGTGTGTGTGTGTGTGTGTGTGTGTGTTTGTGTGCAGAAACGGATGAACTGTAGTGAGCATTCAGCATGCTTGGTTGACATTTGACATGCGAATCTCTTCAAAGTTCTTAAGAAGGTTCTGTCACATAAGAAACGAAAGCTGTCTGTCACAGTAGGAGGAGGCATGGCATGAAAAGCTGAACCCTTTCCACAGTGCCTGTCCCATTGCAGAGCCTGGATTAAGAGTGATAAAACTACATAGTTAGATTTACATTGTTGCAATTTTTAAAATACCTAATTTTTATTTATGCATATGTGTGCCTGCACAAATTTTTCTGCATCATGTGCTTGCAGGTTCATAAAGAGGTCAGAGGGCATTGAATCCCTGGAAATAGGGGGTTGTGAGCCTTCTGATGTGGATGCTGGGAATGGTACCCAGGTCCTCTGCAAAAGCAGTTAGCCCTCCTAACTGGCCAGCCACACATTGTTATATTTTAAGACAGAAGTGCCGTTGAGCATCAGCCTGGGTTTAAATCTCACTCTGCCCTCTTCTTAGAGGTGGGACATGGACAGCAGTTTCAAGATTCAGTCAGTGTTTCTAAGTATAAAGTGACATGAGGCCAGATAATAGTTGTGCTTGTCCCAGCATATAGATACATGAGTTCTCAACAAGATAGAGTCACAATAGCTTCTAAGTCTGGAATGTGGTTGGGATTCGAGGGATTCTAGCCAACACTGTCCTGGGATGACTGTCTAGAATATTATGAGTAAACCTAAAGAGAAAATAAAGGATCTGGTGCCAACTTAAGAAATACAAAGACAGGAACTTCAGAGACTTCATAAGAGGCTAAATCAGAAACCAGGACACCATAGTCCACCTGCATAATAGTGTGTGCTCCAAGCTCTGCATCCATCTGCCTGTCTGGTTCTAAGAATTTTGACTGATTCTCCCAGAATCCTGAATTCCAAATCCCTTGCGAAGAGATTCTGATTGGCCCAGCCTGAGTCAGAGACTCACACTAGTTCATCAAGCTGTGGACCAGAGAAACAACCCATCTATACTACCATCAAAATAGATGTTTGCTTCAGGAACCCACCTTTCAACTAATGGGCAGTTGTTCTTCATGTGTAGCTGGTAGGATCAGAATGCCCCACAACTTTTCATGTTAAAATGATGTCATAACCGGAAGCAGATGTGGGTGCTAGGAAGATTCTCAGGTGAGGTTAAATAGGGGTAGCCTGAAGGAAGCCAGTCTTTCCTGGGCTGCACGCAAGTGCCCATGTGGAACTGTAAGGCAGGGCCTTTGCTTCTTAGCTGATTCTACCCAAAGGATAGTAGGGGCCCTGACCAAGACACAGACCAATATAGGCTAGAGCTTCTAGCCAGGAAGGGGAAAGATTAGCCTGCAGGGCTTCAGCTGTTACTGAGCCTTACTTAAGGCATAACAAGATTGTCCCTGTCCTTGACCTCTTGATGATGATTTGGTCAGGGCCATTGCCTGTCAGGACCTTTATGGGGTAAATCAGCCCAGAATGAGTTCTGCATAGTAGTTTAGAAAGGCTAGGCTGCCCCATGAGACTCTCTAAGGACAGCAGATCCAAAACTCAGGACTCCCTGGCTCAAGGCAGCTCCTTTATTATGGGCCTTCATTTTTCATATGCACGTTTTATGTTCTTCTTTAGAAAATGCTCTGAGCCCTACCACTTAAGTTCCAAAAGTACTACAATCCTCATTGTAGACATGCCGTTGCCAACCTGTATGAACCTTCTGTTAACTCCCTGTAGTTTTCAAGCTAAACAGTAGCTTAAACAATGGAAGCCTCGGGGAGAGCCCAAACAATAAAGATTTAGATCCTTAAATCCTAGGCAATTTGATCATCAGTCTGATCCAATATGATGGTTTTTAATGTGATAATTTTTTTAAAATCTGTTTAGGATTTACCGGTTTATTTATTTGCATATGAGGCCCTGAGTCCTGGTTATTGCACTGTGGTAAGTGTCTTACGTGCATAAGTTCAGCCCCACAGCTCCTCTGTAAGGCAGGCTTTATGTCTTTAAGCTAGGGAGCAGAATGCTGGAAATACTAACAAGTTCTGCTGTGAGTTAGGCACTGTTCTGAATGAATGCAATGGACAGAGTAGCAAACTCCAGTCACCCTCAGCCCTTGTGAAACTCACCTTCCAGTAGGCAGCATTCATAAATACAAGCATATAAATAGATACACACATTTTTCCTTGTGGGGGTTGGTACCATGCTGAAAAGTCAAACAGTGGGAAAAAAGACTGGGACACAGCAGAAGGCTGTGTGGCTGAGACAGAAAGGCAGAGAGGTAGGCTGGGTGGTAGAAAACGTGTTCTTTGCTGCATCTTGTTGGCTGTGATGAACTGAGGCCTAGGGTAGGGAAGCTGGCAGCCTCCACCCAGCTGGCTCCCTTCTACAGACCAGGAAGCCAGTGGTTTATCCTCCTCTCAAATATGACAGGAAGCAATTATTGGAGCAAATAAAAGTGAGAATAATGCCATTTGATTAACATCTTTGAAAGGTCCCTTGGCTTCCTTTGCCAGAGATGGGCTGTGGAACAGTTAGACTAGTTTATGCCAATAGAATGCTGAAGATAAAACAATGATCTTGACTTGGCTGGTCAGCAGGGGGGACTCAAGAAGCCGGGACACCAAGGGCCTGTTTGGGGGTAGAACTAGCACAATGTAGGAGAAAAATACATTGGAAGAAACAGCAACCAATACTTTAGAGGAGAGCTAGGACATTGTTCTTCTAAGGCCCCCAAAGACCTTACTTTCCATGCCTGAGAACTGTGTGCTGCTACTAGGAGCCCAGCAAAAGAAAAATAGAATGTTCAGTATGCTTCATTTATCTAATCTGAAAAATGAACTCTGCCCACTGACCTAATGGACATAAACTCCGCTGTTAAAATGCAACTCATTCAGTGTCTAGCCTCTGAGGGCCTGATATGGTAAGGTATTGTGTTCTGGGCAGTGAGGTATTCTTTAAAAATGTGTGTTTCCTTACCTCCTGGGACGGACAGTACATGTAGGGGAACCAGGCATCTCCAAGTGAGTAATACTCAAGATAGAAGTGATGGAGTCATGGGAATGGAGTCCAAGGATAGCAGTGGGTATTCCAGAAACTTCTGGTAGGTAATGGATGAGTCCTGGATTAGGTGAGAATATTGTGGGGGCTGAGGATAACACAGATAGAACCTGAAGATACAGAGAGGCATGGGGTGGATAGAGCTCTACAGTGTACCCCAAAGAAAATTCATGAGGAGAACTGACTGGAGCTGTGTTCGGGATTTGCTTCATCTATTCAGCAGAGCTATGGTTTGGAAGAGTAGAACCCATTGCATCCCTATGCATTTCTCCTTAGTCTAGGTTTCTACCACTTCCTCCCTAAGAGACAGACAGGGAGAGAGGCAGACTGACAGACAGGGAGAGAGGCAGACTGACAGACGGGGAGATAGGGAGATTGACAGACAGAGAGGCAGACAGACAGACAGGGAGAGAGGCAGATAGAAAGGGAGAGAGGCAGACAGAGAGAGAGGCAGACAGACTGACAGACAGAGAGGCAGACAGACAGACAGGGAGAGAGGCAGACAGGGAGAGAGGCAGACAGCTATGCAGAGAGCTCAGCTGGGTACAGAGCCACCTTTAGGAACCTGGCAGAGGAGGTCTTTCTGGATGATACCTGGACCCAACCCTTGGAATGGGAGACACTGATGGAGCAGACAGAGCTTTCATTCAGTGGCAGAGCTTATCAGAGATTCCTCTGGCTTCTTGTGCCGTTAGGTACATTCCACAGTGAAGGAAACGCTGCTCTTAACTTCAGCCATTAGGACCCCCTGAATCCTGCTGCTGGGCTTTTGCCTTAATTTCTCTCATCACTTTGCCTCTGCCATTTCCGAATGGCTGCTCCCATTTCTTAGACTTTCACTGTATTACCATGCAGGCAAGAACTCTAAGATTGGCTTTGTCAATGTCTCAGGAATGGAGGTGGTTCCTCACTATCGAGCGAGAGACTGTGTGGACTCTGACTCTGCCTAAGAATCCATGAAATACCTATTTTATCATCTCATTCCAGTTTGCCGATGAGACAGCCAAGGCTCCCAATGATTTTTCAAAGTTGCACCTAGGATCTCTGACAACTGACGCATTATTCATTTTTTTGATGCACACACTGTTCTGTTCTCTCTAAGAGAATGTACATTCCAAGAAGGCAGAGCTCGCCCATCCATGTTCTGCTGCTGTCTCCAGTAGCTGGAATGCTCTCTAATTTGTGGAATGACAAAGCAACTCTCCTGGAGTCCAGTGGTTAGGAAGAGGTGGCATGAAGCTTGGGGGCCACTCTTCTGATCCAGGGGTCCAAGTCGTCTTAGCCAGTCCTTCACATCCCCTGTTCGTTCACTTGTGAGCAGTTCTCCTTTTCCTCCCTCACCTCTTTCCCTCACCCTTTGCCTTTCTTCCTGCCATTTGCTAGACACAGCTGCTTTTTTGTGGGTCATCTCTTCTATTCCACTCCTTCAACAAGGTCCCTAAGACACAGTTAACATTTCAGTTGTTCTTTTCCCTTTTCAGAAATAGAAAATATTGGCTTCCCTAATTAACCAGTTTTGACTTTTTCTAGGTTAATAATAAGAGTGAAACAATCCCTATAGAGTAGGTTTTCACTGCTAGGCTATTGCTCTTTCTTGAACTCGGGGGCAAGTTAAAAATACATCCAGGGCTCTAGCATTAGAGTATGTGTTGGTCAGTTTTTGTCAACTTGATACTAACTAGACACTTGGGCGGAAGGGAACCTCAATTGAGAACTTGCTTCCATCAGATTGGTCTGTTGGTATGGGGGGGGGGCATTTTCTTGATGGCTAATTGATGAAGAAAGACCTAGCCCACTATGGGTGGTGCTACTCCTGGCCAGGTGATCCTCAGTTGTATAAGAAAGACAGCTGGATATAACTCCCAAGGAAGCCAGTAAACAGCAACACTCCATCATCTCTGCATCAGTTCCCGACTCCAAGTTCTTGCCTTGGCTTCCCTCAGTGGTGGACTGTGACCTGTAAGCATAATAAACCCTTTCCTCTCATAAGTAACTTGGTCAGGGTTTTACAAGAGAGGTGAACTAGGGCAGGGGTCTGGAAGAAACTGTAACTAACATTGATTTTTGATCACACACTCTTTTCTAATATGTTTCCAGTACACAGAATTAGTAAAATGTGAAAAGTAAATAAATAAAAATCCTAACAGGAAGCACCAGCATGACAGTATATATTCTTCAGTTCTTTTTCTTCTTCTCTGTGTATATATGTCTAATTTTTTGAGACAGGGTTACACTTAACCCATGCTAGCCTTGAGCTCTCTATGGATCTAATAATGACCTTGAACTTCTATTTCTCTATCTCCACCTCCTGAGAGCTGGACTTACAGGTGTGTGTCCCATGCCCAATTTTTTTTTTTTTTAAGATTTATTTATTTATTATGTATACAGCATGTATGACTGCATGCCAGAAGAGGGCACCAGATCTCATTACAGATGGTTGTGAGCCACCATGTGGTAGCTGGGAATTGAACTCAGGACCTCTGGAAGAGCAGTCAGTGCTCTTAACCTCTGAGCCATCTCTCCAGCCCCCAATTTTTTTTTTTTTAATGTAGCACTGAATATCAAACAAAGGGCCTTGTGCATGCTAGGCATTCTAGGAACTGAGTCACACCCCAAAGTCCTCATTGTTTTTTAAGTGAGGAGCCTACTGTACAACATACAGAATTTTTGCCTGGTCTCTTCTACCTACTGTTGCATACCGTATTTAACCATCTCATGACTGGTGCACACATTCACTCTTGTCACAGTCTCTGTACTGAAGTTGCCATCTCTTTACATTTATAGGCATCCCTGTTCATTCACTTAGAGTAAGTTTCTAGAGGTTTTATCTTTCTGGGCTTAGGGATGTCGGTGTTTTTAAGAAAGATGCAATTCTTGAAATCTATGGCCCTGCTGTGTGTGGGGAACTTAGGATGATGGTCTTCACAGGACAGTGCAGAGGCCCCTGGTTAACTCACACAACCCCCCCCCCGAGTGCAGGGCACTGTAGATTATGAGGAAAGGACAGCGCCTCCCCCTTTGCTCCCACAGCTCGGTCGTCTAGATGTATTTGCTTTCTTGATCTCATCTTAGAATGCTTCTCCTCCAGTCTCTTGGGCCCCACGCACCCCCAGGATGTCAGCTGGATGCACAACTTACATTATGCTTTTGGAAAAAAAGAAACTCGGGGGGCAGGAGCCAGACTGGCTCGACTTTGAATCTGGCTTCATCACTTACATGCAGCAGTATTTAGAGTAAGATACGTGATGTCTGTGTTACCCTCATTTTCCTTGATATGTAAGGTGAGGCACTAATAGAAATAACTCTAGCTTATATCAGGATTAAATGATTAATGCACATAGAGGGCTTTGACTTGTGCTTGTTTAAGAGGCGGGTATACAACAATAACTACAGATAAACGTTATCATCTCTATTCATATTGTGTGGCATCAAAGTCTGTTGCAAGTACGTGAGTGACTTACTAATGAGACGCCACCCTGACACTGGTCCCTTTCTCCCTCATCACAGTTGTCCACTCTTCTCTTTCCCCTCCACTGTAGGGCTTGCTGCTATGCAAAGTGTGGGTTTTTCTGGCGTCCAGATCTGCCCGCATGCCACGCTGATGTTTCTCTTTCCCATCCCTCTTGGACCTCCTCTCCTTATCAGCTTATTTGTTCCACTTAGGAAGAACTGGAGCCTGGCCGGCAGCTCTTACAGTTGGCTTTACCTCTGTGCCACATTGTAAAACTGTTCCCTCTGTTGCCTAGAAATCTCTTTGATCCATGTTTAGCTGTATCTTTTCTCCCAGCAGATGTTTCTGAGTAGTTAGAGGATTTTTCTTCTCCCAGTTGCCTAGCCTCATGCCCCTTCAAGCTTATGTTCACTCGGGATCACGTCTCTAGCTGACCACAGAGAAGAGCCATCTGTTGTTAAGGTTTCCCAGACCCACCAGCACCAGAAGAAGCTCGGCAACCAGGACTTTCTGAAGTGTTGACTTCAAGGGAGGAGGGGGAAAGATGTTAGCGATCCCTGCAGGGTGCAGATGGAGTTTCCTAGAGACATTCCAGGAGTGCTTTTGATCCAGGGTAGACATGATATAGCTTGTATTCTATGGTGTGTTAGCAGAAACATAACCTTACCTGGCCTGTTAACAGACCGTCACAGCAGCAGTAAGCTTGAGCAGACAACTGAGAGTTGGGACACGCACATGTTTACTGGGGTTGCCATGACAAAGCACCACACATTGTGCATCTAAAGGCAACAGGAACTTATTTTTAACAGCCCTAGAGGCCAGATATATAAAGTCAAGGTGTGAGCAGCAGGGCCATGCACCATCTAAAGACACCAAAGAAAAGACTGGCTCTGCCTCTTTCTTGTATCCGCCATGGACATTTCCTAATTTATCAACCAGCCCTGACATCCTGTCTCAGGGTTGTCTTCACACCCCTCCCCTCTTCTGTACTTGCCCCCCGGGTTCATAAAGACACCAGTCTTACTGGGTTCAGTTCTATGTTCCTGACTTGACTCTAACTGGATTCTTCTACACAGACTGTACTTGTGCATGAGACAGCATTCTGGGGTTCTGAGTTGGGTGTGGGACTCCTATATACCTGCTTTGAGGAACCCAACTCAACTTACAACAGAAGGGAAGAGGCTAAGGACCTGTCACTCCTGTGAAGTGCGTGGTGGGCTGTGTGGAGTCACACAGCCAATTAATTTTGGAATGACACTTACCGGGAACAAAGCCCCCAGAGAGCCAGGTCTTTTCTCAGTCCAAGAACTGCAATGCCAAAGAGGAAGGGGCCTTCCTCCCTGGACTCAGCTCAGCTCTTTATACTTCCAACACCACTTTTGCCTTTCACTATCAGCACCTGGGGAGTTTGCCGCTTGTGAAGGAAAAGCGAGTGGACCTCTGTGGGAGAACAGAGGGCAATGTGAAGCAGAAGGAAGGAGCCGGGGTGGGGGGTGGGGTGGAGAGCAGAAACCATGTGCCACAAGTTGAATAGAAGCTTGGGGAGGGTGCACAGATAGAAGGTGACTGTGAATTCTCATCCTGGTCCTGCCTCTGGGCTGCATGAGCTTGGCCTTGAACTACCTGGGCCAACAGCTTCTGTGAGGAAGACTAAGGCAGATGGTGTCTTTGGGAATCCCTTCTTGGCCAAAACAGAATTCTCAGCTGGAGAGCATGAAGAGCAAATGGGCACTCTGGGTCGGCCCCCTGCAGCGAGCACAGCCTGTCTTCCTGTGGAAACATCTTCAAGTGGGAAACAGGGAGCGAGGCTGCCCTGCCCACCGGGTCATATAGCACGCATCTGGCGCCTGCCTGCGTGTCTTTAAACTGCCCCCCCACCACTCCCCTCCCAGCTCCTGGCTCTCTCCACATGGAAGCCTGCTACTCCTTTTCATGATTCCCATTACTCTCTGACTGTACACATCTGTCTTCGATCGCTGTCAGCTCTGGGAGACTACGCCAAGCTTCTTGAGTGCAGACCGAGACTGCCTGGGTTATAGACTGTGAGGCAACCGTGAGGTGAGAGGAAGACACTTGTGACTTGGGGCTGGGAGTCGCAGTGCCAAGGCCTGGCCTCCCCTCAGACTCCAGGAGAGGAGGGAAACCGCTGTGGAAAAATGGATCTTTGGACCATATTTACCTGCCTATCCCATCTCAGGGTTATACCCATACACATAGACATGCATGTAACCCGCCTCCTGCCCGCCCCCCCTCCCCACAGATATGCAGCTCGTCTGAAGGACCCTAAGCCTATCCATGCCATTCTAACTTACAAGACTTGAACCTTGTTCATATGGAAGATGGAGAAAGGGAGCAGGGTGTAATTCACAGAGTAACACAAGAGTGTTCCAGTCTTGCTCAGAGCACTCAATAGCTAAACTGAGATGTGTTGCTGACTCAAAGATGTGATTTCTAAGACAGTGACCTCTGTCCATCCGTCCTCCAAAGCCCCTTGAATGTTTGATAGGGATGGTGAAGGATGAGCAGACAGAAGCATCAGAAATGAGGGTGGTTTAGAGAGGGGCGGTGCAGAGGGCTTAGAAGAGCAGTGTTAACTCTGGCAGGCTGAGGGTGGTGGTAAAGCCAACCCCAACCTGGTAGACGTCATCACTGTCTAAGTGGAAGGGCAGAGGAAGAGTGTGGTCCCACAGCAAGGGAGGCATGCTGTTCTATACCGGTGACTTCATCCTGTCCATGCGCTGGGAATTTGTGCAGCCGGTGAAATGCCAGCCGTGGTCCAATGGAACTGAGTTGTACAGAGACATTTGGGTCCCTTAAGATGAGCTGGTTACAGCCAATGTCAAGCAAGTCGCATCAGCTTCCTCAGTCACCATGACAACCAGAAACACCTGTGTGTATTTCCAAATGCCTTTTAATGGGGCAATGCCAGCCTTCTAGGGATCTAGAAGGTTAACATGAATTACTGAGTGAAAAGGAAATAATAACCCACTTGTGTGATTTTTTTTTTTTTGAAATTTTTTTACCCTCAAAATTTATCAGATGCCAGGATCTGTCAACTCTTGTCCCCAAAGAACACTTCAACAGTGTTCTTTAATTCATCTCCTGCTCAGGACCAATAACTCCTGAGGCAGAGCAGAGGCCGACTCCTTGAGACAGTCAGGTGTACAGCATCCATGTTCCACGCCTTCTGTTTTTATCTCTGGTTGTGAGCTCTGGGGCCACCCCCACCTCCTTCCAGCCTCGCTGGCTTAGTTCCTGAGGTCAGAGCTGTGACATGAATCTGTCAAGTGTCTGGCTGCTGGAGGGAGGTTTATGTAAGATTCCCTTCCTGGAGCTCAGCTCTCGTGGGATGACAAGGACCAGATTCAGTGTCTGAGTGCTGATATTTGCCAAGACTTTTCCCAGGCTTCCCGGAATAGACAGAGAAACAGAGCAAGCTTCCTTAGGACAAGTGACTTGGACCCGAGTTGAGCGGGTGTTCCTAAATGACTGTTCTGTGACCAGTGTGAGTATGTCGCTAATTCATCCAAGAGAAGTGCCTGCAGGAAGAGAATGGCAGGAAGAGTGGCCTTCTGTTGCCACACCCCACCCTTCAATGGCTTCAGGGCTGAGATAATCTGTGCCTGGGTCCATATATTTGCAAGGGACACAGACTTCTCTAGTGTCTTCTGGAATTTAGAATGGACAGCCAGAGTATAGCCCCTGGCGTATTAGCAGAAGAGATGTGTGTGGCCAGAAGCTAGACATTAGCCAAGTGCCCTCATTGTCAGGACATTCTGGTAACCTGTGGTCTGGTGGCTGCTGGTGTCCCCTTCCCTGGCTGGGCTCTCTCTGTTCACGTCCTACCGTAATTCTTCCCATCTTCATGGAGAATTTCACTTAGCTCCATTTCCACATTCCTGTTTGGTGTTGAGACCCACAGTACCCTGGAGACAGTGCCCTGCCTGGCCTTGGAGGATGTCATCTTTCTCAAAATCTTCCCTCTCCCTGGTGGGATTCCATTGCCCTGACTTTCATCCTTCCTCTGCGCTTTTTCTCTGGCTCTTCCGGGAAGACTCCTCTCCTCTGTCTAACCTGGGCTCACTTCTCTTTCTATAGACACCCCCACCCCAGGCTCACTCCTTCCATAGAGCCCCCACCCCATCCCCGGCCGAATCAAAGATTCCAACGAACTCAGCCTTCATGAGCAGGACTCTCAAATACTCAAGGATTTTCTGCAAAGCTACACATCCACACATCCAGCTGATCTACAAGTGCTCCCCCAAGTGACTGATAGGTCCCTTAAATTCAGTGCTCCTCAAGGGATCCCCAAGCCTCTTCAGTGAATCTTCTCCATTGTTTTCCATTCTTATAAAGGAACCACTTGCTCATAAGGATGGTCAAGTCAGGACCATGGGAGACATCTGCAGGTGATCTCCCTCTGTCATCAGATAACCGCGTAAGCCTCATAACCCTAACCTCCCAGATTATCTCTCTAATTTCTCCTGTCTCTTCCCAAGTGTCACAACCCCAATAAAAGCTACCTTTTAATATATCTCACCATTCTCCACATTTGCCAAAGCCCGCTGGCTCATTTTCCTACTTGAAACACAGCATTGACTCAATACCACCGTCATCATCTCCTCCTCCTTCTCCTCCTTCTCCACATCTTTACCTCTGAACCTCAGCACCTAGGTGTTGGTTCCTCCTCCTTGGATACCCACCCCTCTCTACTTCTGTGCATCCTGATTCTCATCGTCCTTGAGATGATAGTTTGAGCATCACTCCCAGAGGCTTCCCCAGTCCTGTCTTAGCTCCAGCTCCCTGCTACATGTTCCCATCATACCTTAATTTTTTCCCTAACTCCCAACATTTCTTATTGTAACTCTTGGCTCAACGCCCCTGTCACTGGATGCTAGGCTTCTTGAAGGTGGGAAATGTTTCTGCTGTTCATAGCAGTGTATGCCACTATGGACATATTGCCAGCTATACCTAGTGCCTAGTGTATCCCAGTCAACAAATAAGTGTTGAATCAATGGATGAGTGGATGGAAGGTACTTTCCTAGCAAAGACCTGGAAGACGATGAAAGGCCAGGGCTAGATTAAGGAAACAGTTCCTCCGGGTAACATTATGAATTCCCAGAGTAGGTGACTAACCTTCATTCACTCTGACAAACATGTATTCCATGCTCCATAGCCAGGCAAAAAGCTGAATGAGGATTAATCCCTTCTCACAAGGAGCTTAGACTCCCTTTGAAAATCCTTTAAAGCTCGGAAATAATTTTGGCAGGTAGATAAATTGGTCTTTGTTTCCCTGTGGCCAGTAGTGTGAAGAAAAGGAGCATGCAGGCACACACATGCACAGCGCACACACACACACACACACACACACACACACACACACACTGATGGACATCCATGCTCATCAATGGGTGTGCCTTAACCTCTCTTCTGTTTCACAAGATGGGAACCTGTACTGCAGCCTGGGCTCTTTGGCATGCCACGGAGATTCTCATTAGCTAGAGCTCTCAAGGAGGGGGCAAGTCTGGTTCCTACAATGCAGTTTGTATAGGGCTCTTCTTTTTATATCTCATTGGGGAGCACCACCCTGCTCTCCTTTCTTTCATGCTACGTTTGGCTCTTCAGAACCCACTTCCTCTGTGCTTAGGACTCCTCTTTTTTTTGTCTGACTTACCAGGTGAGATGAGGTTAGAAATGTGAAAGGTGACCACTCCCTTCTCCTTGACCCCAGGAAAGCCTCTTTGGAACCTTGTACCCAGAGGCAGCCAGTTCTGTTGGTAAGAAAGGAGTGCCTGGAAAAAGGCCTTGGGGAATCTTAAGTCTCCCAGTCAAGACACATCTGCCCTCACACTCAGGGATTTTGCTGTGACTCCTTTTCTAAGGTGACACACTGCTCTCACCCAAGCTCCCCCACACACAAACGCACACACTCACACCTCACAGCAGGCGGCCGTTTCCTGGAGGTCCTTGAAGCCATTCCATCATCGCCTGGGCTGTTTCTGTTTCAGTAGTCTTCAGGGAAGAATGTGCCTGTTGGATTGCTGCCTGGCCGTGAAATTTCATTTCCATTTCTTACACCTGCGGTTGCAATAAGAGAGAAAAAAGACCAGAGCTCTCGGACACTGGGTTATCAAGGCACTCAGGCTGTGGGTTCCCAAGAGGGATGTGGTCCTAAGCAGGCTGCCTCAGCATGGATTGAAGGGGCTGTGTCTCTCGAGCTGCCTTCTCTGTAGGTTCTCTGCTTTCTCTGTAGGTTCTCTGCTTTTAGTCTTCAACATTCTCGCACAGGAAGTCTGTGCATTTGGTCCATGACTTGAAATCTGACATCGAACATATATTTGATGAGTGCCTCCAGACACTGACTGGGATTTGCAATGTGTCCCAAAATACCAGCTTATCCTCTTGCCAATTCCTTTGTCCTGACTTCCACCTAATCAGCCCCCCCACACACACACACAGAGTACCTCATAGGGGCAGAACTCACCTGTTTCATGCCTTTTACCACACAAGGTTGGTGGTACAAGAGACCTTTTCTCTTTCCTAGCTCCCTGTGTGCCATCACCTGGCATATATTAGATGTACATTTAATGATCTTTCTCTTGTACCTGGGACACTTTCCCAAGGACAACACTACTTAGAAAAGGCTCTCTTACCGGAAGAGCCTCCCATCCCACCTTCAACCACGTGTTCCCTTCCTCCACAGCACACTGGATCGGAACCAGCAGCTCTGTCAGAGTGTGTTTCTTTGCTTCGATACCAGGCCCCAGAGAGCATTTGATTCCTTGGCACTGCAGTGTAGCCTTAATTAATTTTTCTCTTTTCTTCTTTGAACTTCTTGGACTATACACATACTTGTGTCCTTGCACAATTGGGTGTAAAGAATTTTAGTGGCAGGTGGTGTTAGTTTTTAGCTTCTTCATACAGGCCAGGGACTTTTCCATCTGGACTTTCTAGCAGGACTTAGGAATACTGACTTCCTAACCATTTGGATTTGGGTGTAGTGTGCAGAATGAGAATGAGGAAGAAGGGTCAAGGGGGAAATATACTCATGTATAAATCACACGTGAAGGGGGTTTTGAAGTCATTATTGTTTCAGGGTGTGCAAACTGTAATTATTTTTTAGGATCTTGATTTGCCCAGTGAGCATTTCTCAAGGTTGCTGCTCCGAGCATGGAGCATGACGTCTTTGCTGTTGGGGAGGGGGTGTCCAGTCTGGGTTGACACACGTTAAATCATTTAAGAAGGGTCTAGGGTGGGATCTGGTTTCTCCACGTGCTCAGCTGCAGTCAGATCTGCATGCAGCATGTTCAAATGACTCAGATGATTAGGACAATGGAGTTAAAATGAAGGAGAGGCATGGTTCCTCTCTGTGTTCCTAGTTTTTCTCGAATGGTTGTGTTCATAAATCAATAGGTCACTTTAAGACTGAACAGGCAATTGGTAGTTAAACATGCTCTTTGCTCTCCTGAGCTCTCTGCTCAAAGCAGGCAGCATTGTCTGGCTCAAGCTCTCAAAGTGTCTTCTTAGCTTACCTTGGGATACATAACCTAATCTCATCTCCACCACCATCCTTCCATCCGCTTACACGCTGCAGTCTCCTGGAGTCAATTCCTCAGGCCCATCAACTGTAGCCTTCAGTCAATAATGACCATTCCAGGGAATAGTTTCCAAGGGTCACATGAAGCATGCCCTTCTGTGTCCTGAGAATATTTTCCATCCCCAAAGGGCCTTTCTCGATAATGAGGAAGGTCAAACTGGGGCAGTCCACAGGAAGAAGTCCTTAGAAAGGAAATCTGTGGCAGTAAGCCATCCTGATCCGGGATGTTTGTTTTGTTTTGTTTTTTTTCTTTTTTTCAGGCTAGTTATTTAAAGAGAACTGTGAGGAACTGGAAAGACAATGAAAATGCTTGATTTTTCAAGAGCATGTTGAAACTATTTTGCAGAGTATATGTATGGGGAGATTTAAAATGACATACATGGTGGAGAATCGGAATTGCAGTAAAACTTTGCAATGTAGAGACCTGTCCTTCTACAAAATTGACAAACGAATGCAACACATGTGCTGCCATATCAGACATCACTAAACAATCATAACATTATTTCCCCTCCTGCACCTTTGCCAATAGCAAACATCACTAATCAATCACAGTATTCTTTCTCACTGAGATACAAAAGTCTTTTAATCCTTATAGCTATCAAAATTTACTGAAACTTGGATCAAAACCCATTTGCCACACTTATTTCAATGGAAAAACCATTCAGTTTAGCAGCAGCATACCTGAATTTGAGTTGCCAGTAAAAAAAAAAAAAACTCTGCAGCCTCAGTTTCCCTTTCCATAATTAAAAGAACAATGCTTATCACGGAGGCCCCAGGTAATGATTAAGTAAGATAATACTTAAGACATAAAAAAGCTGATGTGGTGGTGCCTACACAGTGCTGGGAACATTGTCTGCACTCAGCAAATGACGGGCACATAGGAACTTGAGGTGGCACAGACACATTGGGCGTCCACCATACGTCATCACCATCTGCAGAACAATAGGATGTGCATCCTCTTCCAGTCTTGTTCTTGCTTCTTTTAACATCCTCACTGGAGGCAGGCGGAGAACAGTTGGTCTTCCCATTCTCTCTTACTTTAACCTCACATTCTTAGGGCCCATGAAATCTCTAATGCCACCTCGTTGCCCTGAAGAGGGGGGCGCAAAATGAATGTATCATTCGGTGATGTGAGCAGAGTTCTGAAAGACACACTGCATAGGTTCTCAGAGCTGTGTGCTAACACCGGGTTTGCCTTAACACTCCACCTGTCCAGAGCCCTTCCATTGTGACCAAGAGGATCACCCACTAGCTGATGATAGGACTCGCTTTAGTAATGCTTTGATTGGGAAAGGAAACCAAGATCTTGTGGGATACTGGGGCAGGAGGACAGGCTTCTCCAGAAGAGGTTTCACTGCCATTTACCATGGTCCAAAGTAAGAAAAGTGGGAAGTGGTCTGTTGGGCCCCAAACGCACTTCCCTGGCACTGCCTTGGGCCTGCCTCCCCAAGCAAGACAATCATTTTCATAGCAACAAACTCAGAGAGCATTCATTGAACAATTCAAACTCTCACTCTCATAAACCCACACATCCTGAGGTTAAGTGACTTCCCAACACTTGTCTTAGGGATGGCTTCCTGCATTTTACCTCTCAATCAGCGATCTTCATCCCATCTGTCTCAGTTAGAGTTTCTATTGCTGTGAAGAGACACCATGGCCACGGCAACTCTTACAAAGGAAAACATTTCATTGAGGATGGCTTACACTTTCAGATGTTTAGTCCATCATCATCATCATCACGGCAGCATGCAGGCAGACATGGTGCTGGAGAAGGAGCCGAGAATTCTTCATCTTGATCCACAGGCAACAGGAAGTGAACTGTCTACCACAGTGAACTTGAGCAAAGGAGACCTCAAAGCCCATCCCCACAGTGATGAATTTCCTCCTACAAGGCCACAGCTCCTAATAGTGCCACTTCCTTTGGGGGCCATTTTATTTTTTCAAACAAACACACATCCTAATGACTCACTGAAAGGGGTGAGCTGAGGGGATCTCTTCCACATGGTCTCAGCTTTCCTCAACTTTAACTCTGTTCATCCTTCCTCTCCAGTATGGACACACTTTTCAAAGGTCATCCAAAGGCTTTGTCTCCTTCCTTCTGGCATGAAAGAGGCAGGACTCAGACAACTGCAAGAGATCAAAATTCAGTTTAATGAAACAGATATATATTAATTGCCCAAGTGTCTGCTACCTGATGTTGAGGATATTGGTAGGTGTAAACAGAATCCCTGCCATTATGTAGTTTAAGAATACTCAAAAGGGATAAACAAATACATGAAGGACAATAGAAAAATTAACAAAAGGGCACCAAAATGGACAGGGCTTGGGGATGTAGCTTAGTTGGTAGAGTATTTGTCTAGCATGCAGGAAGTCCAGGATTCAATCAACAGCATTTACTGCATAAATAAAACAGCCATGATGGTTACAAGTCTATAATCCCAGCACTTGAGAGACAGAGACAGAAGGATCCAAAGTTCAAGGTCATCCTAGTTTGAGGCCACCATGGACTAAATGCAACTTTATCTTTAAAAAAAAAAAAGCCTTGGGAGTCAGGAGAGAGATAACTAAGAGCAGAGAGTGTCAGGTAGAAGATCCTCAGCCTTGAATGGTGATGGCTGCTATGAGGGTGGAGGGTGTGAGGACTGAGGCTTGTGGAGAGGCTGAGATTTGGAGGAGGGGATTCTGGTACCAGCAGGTACTAAGAAGAATCTAGTGTGGGTGGGGTCTTGACCAGTCTGTAGAACATTTTGACTAGTTCCATTATACCACACGTAAGGCAATGTTACCTTGCTTTGTGACTTTATGTGGCTGCCTGTCTCTGGGCCTCCAGTTTCATGTCTACAAGATTAAGAAGTTGAATGAGTCTTTTCTAGGTCTATGGTTTTGTGATAATAGTGAAAAGCTTACAGAAGTATCATTTTAAATATATATATATATGAATATTACTCCAAAAATGGAATATGAAAAACTGTATCTGCTGCCAATGAAAGTAGAGGTGTAGAAGTCTGGGGGCTGATTCTAGGCTTTGCTGGGGCTGGGCTTGACCAGTTTTTCTGTGCTGGGTCAGTACTTGTACTTTACCAGAGTGTAATTCTCTGCAGAGTGATACGAGTCTGCTGCTTCCCACATGGAGGACTTGGAAGATTCTGTGTCACACCAACTTAGAGTCCTACCGCAGAGAGTATTTTTGCTGGCTCCTGGGCTGTGCTGCCTTAGATTAGTGGAGGGAGAAACTCAAGGCTTGGGAGGAGGCCCATGGCTCAGACTTGATGTTTATTGAGACCCATATAGGACAGGGTTGTTGCAGGAATCTTAAAAGTTCTTATTAATAAAATCAAACCCAAGCCGAGTTATTGGGGTCCATGCTGGTAGATCAGAGAGACAGGACAAGCCACAGCTATCTCACCTCACCGGATCCTCAGCTGGTCTTGTCTCCTCAGACTGGAGGCTTCTGAGTCCTCATCCTGAATGGGTCTCAGCTGAATTACCGCTCGAAAGCCTGAAGCTTAACCAGCCAAATGCCTAACCAGCCAAAATGCTTCTAGTTTCTCACCCTCACGCCTTATATATCTTCCTGCTTTCTACCACACTCCCTGGGATTAAAGGCTGGCTTTCTGGGATTAAAGGCGTGTCACCATGCTTGGCTATTTCCAATGTGGCCCCGAACTCACAGAGATCCAGAGGATTTCTATCTCTGGAATGCTAGGATTAAAGGTGTGAGTGCCACCATTTTCTAGCCTTTGTATCTAGTGGCTGTCTGTTCTCTGACCCCAGATAAATTTATTAGAATACACAATATTTTGGGGACACAATACCCCCACATCTCCTCTCTTTTTGTCTAAAATTAAAAAAGCTTATAATACAAGAAAAACTATCTTCAATAAGTATATGCAATATACATTCAAGATTACATTAACAATGTCTAGTCCATTAACATCTGACAGATCCAGACAAAAAAAACTCCATTATATATATTAACAACGTCCAGTCCAGTAACATCTGATAAACTCAGACCAAAAAATTTTCATTACTTATTTAAAACAAGTAGTTCCTTTTTAAAAGTAGATTCCATAATCTCCCTTTTTATCTTATCATATCCATATTTTCTCTTTTTTCTTTTCATAATAGATTCATTAGTCTACCTTTTGTCATTTTTATATCTTCCCCTTTTTCTTCAGTGTAGATTCAATGATCTACCTATTTATCCTATTATTTATCTTCTTTCTCAGAGTAGATTCAATGATCTATCTCATATCTATATTCTCTTTTTCCTTTTGCTTTCTAGGGTGAAGATATCTTTAGGGAATCTTGAAAAGAAAAGTTTTGGGTTAATCATCAAGTCCTGTATCATTTGTCCAGTCTCTGCATAATAGGAAAGTTCAGGGCTTGTTTCAAGTCCTTGTTTGAGTAGTCTGTCAGGCTGGATCATCTCAACTAGTCCTCTCGAAATTGTCCTGACCAGTTTGTAGTCCAAAGTCGATTTTTCCATGGTGTTAATCGGCTTAATGGCTTTATCATAGTCCATGTGGAATCATCATTGTAGGATCCTGTCATCTTTTTGAAGATTTCAAAGTCACTGTTAGGCATAGTCATGGTTTCCTGCGGATTTTTTTTTTTTTTTTTTTTTTTTTTTTTTTTTTTTTTTTTGCCTCCTCTGTGGTTTGGAGCAATCACAGTCTGATAAATGTCTGTCTCTCGGAACCATGAACATTCTTCCCTAGAACAGAAAATCTTCACAGCAATTTTTCCCCACCATTTGTCTTGCCAAACTTTTCCAAACTGACCTTTGCTGATGCTTTCTTGTAACACGATGGTCCTGGCAATTCTTCTCTGAACAAGCAGCAGTAAACCCTTCATTCCAGGTAGCAGCATCATCGCAGTCACCAACATGATGAGAAGGAGCTGGCAATGTGGAGCAGTAGCCACTGCTTCCATGGTCCCACCACTGATTGTGGCTCCGTCCGGCCAAAGCTTCTCCCAAGCCTCCTAGGCTGGCCTCAAACTCGGGATCCTCCTGCCTCTGTCTCCTTCAGCAAATCCTACCGGCGTGTGCCACCACAACCAGCTGAGTGTAACTTGGGCCTGAGCTGGGGCTCACAAGGCCACAGGCAAACAGCTTTTGCATGAATTCGTAACACGAACGTTGGGCGCCAGATGTAGCAGGAATCTTAAAAGTTCTTATTAATAAAATCAAACCCAAGCCGAGTTATTGGGGTCCATGCTGGTAGATCAGAGAGACAGGACAAGCCACAGCTATCTCACCTCACCGGATCCTCAGCTGGTCTTGTCTCCTCAGACTGGAGGCTTCTGAGTCCTCATCCTGAATGGGTCTCAGCTGAATTACCGCTCGAAAGCCTGAAGCTTAACCAGCCAAATGCCTAACCAGCCAAAATGCTTCTAGTTTCTCACCCTCACGCCTTATATATCTTCCTGCTTTCTACCACCACTCCCTGGGATTAAAGGCTGCTTTCTGGGATTAAAGGCGTGTCACCATGCTTGGCTATTTCCAATGTGGCCCCGAACTCACAGAGATCCAGAGGGATTTCTATCTCTGGAATGCTAGGATTAAAGGTGTGAGTGCCACCATTTTCTAGCCTTTGTATCTAGTGGCTGTCTGTTCTCTGACCCCAGATAAATTTATTAGAATACACAATATTTTGGGGGACACAATACCCCCACACAGGGTTGCTTTAGCAAACAGGTTCCCAGGCCACATCCTTGTTGATGGTAGACCAGTGAGTGAAGGGGACCTCAAGAATTTATTCTATTAACTGTTCCAGAAGACTGGGATTCAAGGCCAAGTTTAGAAGTGCCTGATCTAAGGAAATTCTCATGTTCCTGCTTGCTTGCATTTTCATGAATTTATATGCATTTGTATAATAAAATAATATGAAGTAATTATTGTTACATAAGTTTACTAAGTACCCTATGGTCCTGATACTGGTGTATATACATCTGGGAGATGATGTGGATATGGAAAACACAAGCCAGACCATGTTAGGATACTCACTTCTGAGCACCTGGACCACCCACTGCCTTGCTAGGAAGGAAAGCTATTCACATATAAATTGAAGGCATCATTTCAGCACTTACTTAAAATTCACAGTTCATCAGTACAGACAGAAAAGAATCCCTAAAATGGAACTTAGGCTGAGAGAGCTGCATTCTGATGTTCCAGCTTACATCTCCTTCCCTTAGTCAGGACTGCTCCCTACTCCACAGCAAGTGAAAAAAAATCTTCCACGAGAGTGGTGGAACCTGACTCTGGAAGGGGGTGGTGTAGGCTGGAGTCCTTGGGAACAGTTTCTGGAAGAGCAAGGTTCAGCAAAGTAGAATGGTCTGGCTGTAGCCACAGCTAGGAACAGGACAAGTGACACTATTTTGCTCTGCACCGACTCTTGCTGCTGAGGACAGCTTCCATAGCTGTGTTCCAAGGTAGCCCCACCTGGAAGCATGTGTTTGCTACTTCATCTGTTGCAGGATGCAGAGAGAAGGCAAACTTATTCCTCAGAAGTATACTCACTGGGAATTGAGGCCTGAGGTAGGATGCCTACTAAGAGAAAAGACAGACTGCGACTTCTCAAAAGCGCACTGTCCCAGGCAGTAGGCACAGTGGGCATATACTGTACAATGCATCCCTTATTCTTCATAACTGCTGCTGACTTGATGACTACAAACTCCAAGGTTTATATAGATCATGACCCAATTGTTGTCTGATTACTGATGATGGCATAGCAAACCCTTGGACTCCCCCACCGCCCCACAATGTGCACCTCACCTGCTGGATCTGGGTTCCAAGCCAGTGATCTCACTCAAGCAGCTTTAGCAAGGGAGCCACAGCAGCAGCAGCAGCAGCAGCTGCAGCAAAGACTTGGCATGGATCACGCACCGGCATCTGTGTCCATCTAATAGGACCCATGCTGCAGGGGGCATATGTTTAAGAAACATTCCCACCAGAAACTTCTCCTTTTAGCTCTACACCGAGACTCAGAGAGCTTGGAAACCATGGAGGCCGAGTTCAAAGACAGGTCCCAGCCGCTCAGCCATCCTTACACCTGGGCCCCTTGAAGGGTCAAGCCAAGGTGATCAAATGCAGGATAGGGACCAAATAGGGGCCCCTGGGTATCATGTGGCCCACACCGTAGCCTCTCTGAACACCACCATTAGGAAGTTCCTCTCGAATGGCTGGCACATGTCTTTTCTGCTCTGCTGGTGAGGTAGAAGCAGCCTGAGGGGAAAACAGCTAGGTAAACCCCTTCAACCAGTGCAGTGCACAGAATGGGAACAGAATGAAGGCCCGTCCTCTTTCTGTAGTGTTGACTTTTAAAGCCAGCCCACAAGCATGATGATAGAGTGTCCTCTAAGCCCCAGGTGTATCTTTATGAGTGTTTTGTCCCCTCACAACTCTTCTGACAAATTCTCCTCAGACCCAAACTTCTCAGAGCACCCACTCATTCCAGAAGTACCTGTACACACACACACACACACACGCACACGCACACGCGCACACACACACACACACACACACACTTCATGGGGTGAGGGAGACAGCAGAGGGGAGAGAAGCAGGGAACGGAACTCAGTCTACTCAAATGTTGGAAAGAAATGTCTTCCAGAAAGTACTGCTCATTGACCCGAATACTGTTTGCATTTTTTTTTTTTTGGGTAGTCTTCTTTTGTGAATAAATGTTTCCTGTTCAAACTTGAAAATGGAAATGTCTCCACTTCAAAATGAACAGGCAAGAAATGCCACAGGTTGGATTTTCCCAGGGAAACCACTGACCGGGACAAGCTACAGAGCCTGAATTCTGGGTGTTTGTGGGAGGGATTAGGGGGCGGGTGGAACATCAGCAATCTGTTACCCCCAGAAGCTCTCCACCCTGGGGACCAGCCACATTCAGGTCTCCGGAAAAGAAGCAGTTCTGGGATTGGCGTTTCTGTCACTCTCTGAGTCCTTTGCCTGACCCCTCCCCAACTCAGGATGGAAAACACAGAACTGTTTTAAAAACAACAACAAAACAGTCCGTGGCTCCCCAGACTTAGGCATCTTGGTGGCTGAGAGAAAAAAACGCTTTTAGAAGGCTGTTGGCTCCTTCTGCTTTTGATTCCCATGTTCTTAGGAGACACTCCCTGGGGCGTCTTCTGTCATTTAGTTGATCCATTGATTTTGACATAGTTAGAAAAAGAACACAAACTTTGAAAGGAAAAAAAAAAAAGACAGGTAGACATTTTTATTTAACTGGGGACACAAAACCCAGTTCTGCTGCCCTTGTTCCCTGTGTGATCGCGGGCGTCTCAATCATTTCAGTTCAGTTTGTCAGACCTTAGTTTCTCCAGTTTTCAGCTGAAGACTGAAGGGACTCGATGGTATCCAAATATCCCATGACTGCTAGGTGCCACCATATTTCAGAGCGTGTATTTGTAGAGTTCCCTCAGATGAGTGTGAGCGTGTGCTGTGCTGTCCTGGAGTTTTGCCCTTTGGTGGGGCTCCAGTCACCACAATAGAAGCACGTGGCTTTCAGTGGCTTAGAGGGGTGGAATTCCAAATTCGCTGTTTTCTTTTCCTAGGAGCTGGCCAAACGCCAGGTTCTGCTATCTTCCTCCTCACGTGATCTCGTCTGCAGAGATTCTTTTGATGCTCCCTGCTAGACTTGTCCATTAATCTTCCTTCTTTCAAGCCTCCATGTGATGAGCATCCGTCCTTGGATTCTGGCTGTTAGCTTAAGGTGACTCCACAGCTGGGTCAAGCTTACCAGAATGAGCAATACAACAGTAGATGGACCTACTCCTCTCGGCAGCCTTTCCTGCCACTCCTCAGTCTTTCTCTAACTGTCATTTTGACCCATCACTGGGCCCCGGGTTCATCCTTTTCTGTACCTCAAACACCCTCGAAGGTGGACAATCACTTTCTCTCCTAGACATTATTATAAGGGACGTGTTCCCACTATAAGGGACCCCAGATGTTTCTTCTGCTGAGATTCATCTCCAAAGGAACAGTCTGGTCATTTTTTCTGCTCCCAAATGAATGTACCTGGTCCCTTTAAATCTGGCTTCAGTTAACATCATCACAATGTTTCCCATAATATCAACACTACCTTGACTTGGTCATGTGACTCCTGGGGTCTGTATATGTGTAAGTATGTGCATGATATGGTGAAAGAGAGACACTTTTGGTCATGTTTGTAATTGCCATTTATATCTCCCTAGATCAATATTTGCATATTTGCAATATCAATTAATGCATCTCACCTGAACTGGCTTCCCTTTGGGGCCACCAGGGGACTTTTTTTTTTTTTACATAACCTATTTAATTCCAAGTCAAACACTGGTGATATTCTGAGGATAGACTTCTATGCCCATCACAGTTCCTACCTAGGGAATGGACCTATGATGGGGTAGGATCTGAGTATCCATTTGAGGCATCCTTTGCCAATACCACATAGTGTTCACCTCTCTCCTGTGGTAAATGCCTCATAGTTGTGGGGCAAAAGAGGTAAAGTGGCCAGGGGAAGTCTTGTGAGTAGAAGCCGTTAGCAGCACCAGGGTTCTAAACTCAAAAGTGTGACTTAGTGACATCTCTGTGTGACTAACCATCTACTACTGAGTTCTGCTGGCCATGCTGGGACACAGGGATTCAGGTGGCAGAGAAATCCTCCAACTCCAACACTCATCTCCTAGATGAGAATGGACACCTACACCTACAGAGGTCTGTGGAATTAGCCACCCCTTTTGCAAGTCTCTAATGGAAATTCTGCCAAGCCATGGTTTTTAACTACTGGAGCAAAGCACTTAAGAGAAAAAGAAAAGTATTTTGTAGAGTCTAAAACTTTGACTTTTCGATTTGAAAGCCAAGTTCCGGGGAAGTCACAGCATCATGTCCTGAGAGCCATTCTTCCAACCAGCAGGCTAGAGAGGAAGGTGGGGTCCCAGGCAGCAGAGTGTGGCCACATTCTAGGTGAGAAACAGAAGTCGGGATGACTCTGAGAACTGTGCTTGAGGTTTCTCTAGTGGCCTCCATCACCGCGGTGAGGCATATGGACATTCTGTAAGACACCGTGAAAGTCCTGCAGTGTGCAACCCAATGAAGAACTTGATTGACACCTTCACTTAACTATAAGCAAACACAGGCTTTTGTATTTAATGCACAATTAATCCCAACCAATAAAGTGAAATTTAGAAGGTTTTTCTCAAGGTCACGAATCTGGCCGAATCTATCTCTCTTGCACTTTTTGAGACAATATAAAAATAACCATTGAATCACGTGCTTTGTCACTACTTAAGCATGTATAAAATGCTTCAAATTGCCGTCACCTCCCACTCTGTCACCTTTCTCTGTCCCCTTCTCCCCTCCCCCACATATATACCCGTTGGCTTTGTTTTGTGACCGAAGCTTAAGTGAGGCCATCTGTGTGACCCTGGGTTTAGAAATACCATGTGCCTTTTAACATTGAAGCGTTTTATTTTGAGATCATCTTGGGCTCACAGCATCCATGTGTTTCTGGTGACCCCTGCCTTTGATTTAGTGAGACTTCATCTTATTAAAACGGAAAAAACAACAAACAGACCCCACTTCCTTCTTGCCTCAATCGTGTTTTAAGAAACTTTTACTGTCGTTTTATGTAGGGAAGAATGACAGGCTCTGGATACTTGGAGTTTGTGATTGAAATGAAGATGAGAATTTGCTCTCTCCTCCTCACTGAGAGCAAAAGGCTGGACTAATGGTCACAAACTCCAAGGGGAATGTCTAGAATATCCAAGTTACACAAGCAAACAGCCCCTCAGCCTGATGCCTAATTCCCAAATCCTTTGTCCTGACTCCAAGGCAGAAGCAGGGGTATCTGGATTCTGGAACATTTTGTGGCTAAGTCCCCCAAGCCACTTCATCCTCCATGGTGTCTGGGTGCAGCCATGCCCTCCTCTTCATCTGCAGCCCCCAAGCAAAGGTGTCCCTGCCTTCTCCCAGGTCTGAGGGACCAGCCTGACCTTAAATGGAGTTCAATGTTGTCTGACTGTTCCCTCTGCCCCTTCTCTGGCTTGTACTTCTCAGAACTGTGAGCCCACAAGACGGAGCATCTCTCTTACCTGTGAGGAGCACGTACATTATGAGCACATGCCACCCAGCCACGTGGTTCCTTTCCAATGAAATGATCATGAGATGAGTCTGCAGCCCAGATGAGTTCTGATAAAGTGTATGATTTTAAATACAGAATGCATGTCTTTCCAGCGCTGACATTCACGAAAGCTGGACCACTGTCAGCACCTGCTCTACCCTCTTCCTTCCTCCCTTCCCTCTGGCAGCACAAGTTTCAATTCGAGTCCCTCCACACCCTAGCCCTCTTTCCTCTCCCCATTACCAGATCTGGGGATAAACATTTTAAATAGTTTAATTGTCTACAGTATAATTCGTGTTAGGAAATCTGAACTCCCTGGCTGTTAGGGTCCTCTAGCGCTAGACATTCCTCTGGCTTTTATAGACTGTTTCATGGTCTATTAATGGGGAACAGACAGCCTTTGGAAACAGCCGTGCACAGGGGCTGGGGAGACACGGGTTCCGATTTCCCTTCATGTCACCAACCAGTGAGCCTGAGACACTGAGTCACTTTCTTCATAGGGCCTCAGTTTCCTTGTCTGTCGCATAGAAGACCTGTGTGAGTTTGGGAAACCCTAAGGGAATAAAATAGTCACGTGTATAAAGTATCCGTAAAATATGGAAGGGTGATTATATTGAAGCGCTGTCCTCTGAGAGCACACAGGAACAGAAGGGGCGGACTTTTCATCAGGAAGCTTCTGTGCAAACAGTGGGGAGAAAGACCGCTCTTCAGTAGAGCCTCTCAGAAGGGTCCACCTCTGAGCCCACTGTGTATCATTCCATCTCTTCCCCTGGTCTTCAGGAGCTCTTCCTCGGGGCGGGGACAAGGTACAAGCTGTGTGTAGAGGTTCTGAAGAACAATAGATTTTCGTGGAGAGGTGTGGACAGAGGCCTGACTTAGCTCACAACTTTCAGGATCTGGATAATTCAAACATAGATTTTTTTTTTCCCTAGTATGAAGCAGAGAGTGGCCCTCAAGCATCTGAAGGTCTTCCCTCTGGGCCAGGGTTGGGAGAGGAGACACAGTATGTAGCCTCTGCAAGGGTGATGCTGGGGTTCTGTGCGCCAGAGAATGGGCCTGGAAGCCTTGGAATGTTTGTACGTTGTCCATGTTTACTTGGTTTCATTTTGATGAATGTGACACCTGGGATCCTGGCCAAGAAAGTGTCATCTGGCAAGAAGTATATTTGGCTAGTGGGAAGGTTATCATGCGAACATAAACAGGCCATGGAAAAGGTTTGGTCTTATAAAATGTATTGATGGCAACAATGTGAAGTTCCTACATGCACATTTGCTGTCCTGGAATAGCTGAGGGTCCCAGGGCCCTGTTGGGTGATGAGGTCTGTGTGATGGGAAGGGGAAGTGTGAACAGGACTTTAGTGAGTAGTTAGAAACAACTTGGGTCAGAGGATGGCAAATTTAGTTCATTTAACCTTCCTGAGATTCAGTTCTTTTAAATATAAAGTGAAGAAAATAGTTTTCTTTATATTTCTTGGGCTACTGTAATGATTGACTTGAAAATACACAGCAACGGGGTCAGAAATGATTAAAGTTGTAGTTATTCTTATGTCGCTTGCAATAAAATACCATGACTAAGGCAACTTTTAAAAAAGGTCATTTTTGCCTAGGGTTCCACAGGGGTAAGATGCCACCGTGGCGAGGAAGCATGGTGGCAAGTGGGAGGGGCAGGGAACGGCGTGCTCACATCTTTAACCACAAGTACAAAGCAGTGGGAGTGAACTGGATGTGGGATGAGACTATAATCATTCAAATAGCACTCCCATGACATACTTCCTCCAGAAAAGCCACACCTCCTAAACATTTCCAAACAGTGCAGGCAACTGGAGAGCAAGTGTGCAAACATCTGAGCCTAGGCCGGACATTCTTGTTCAAAGCACTGCAGGGCCACCAATTGCCACCAGCTGCCTTTTCCTCTCCAGTGACTATCTGCCACTCTCGGGTTCCAGGTGAGACCTGCCTGGGGTGAGGAAGGCACTGATCTCCCAGGAGACTGGATGATGGACAGGAGGGTCTTCAAAGTAGGACTGACCAGTGTTGTAGCTCCCTCCTCACTGGCACCCATCTTCCCCTCCCGAAGTTCAGTGTTCCTGCAGGGTTGACACTATGGCAGTGATAAGTGGCAGGGTCAGACACCACGGCAGTCAGAGAGTGGTCTCTGAACTGGATTTCCCTTTCATCTTGAGAACCAGTGACCTCATATTTCTGTTACTGGTTGAATTCATTTCTCCTAAGAGCAGTTAGTTTCTTAAAAACAAAAAAAAATTTCTCCATCTCCAGTTTGCTTATGACCCTTAAGAGACCCAGCAGCCAAGTTCTAAGGTATATCAGCTCTAGATGATCTTGCTAAAAACATTTTCCCTACCCCAGACCCAACCAAGTGCCTCAGCCTGGAGTCCTCTCATGTTGCCACCAGGAGGAAGTTGGATCTGTTTGTCCTTTGACCTTTGCCTACTCAACTATTCCCAGATCCTCTACAGCTTCCAGAGGTTGAATTATTTTCAGGTCTCACACAGAAGTGTGTGACGTGTTGGGGGTGATACTCTGTTTTAGGTACTGGTGCTATAGAGATGGATGAGGCATGAGCCTTTAAGAAATGAAACCCAGAAGAAAGATCAGGTCATTGGCAGTGTGGCCTGAAAGGGGACTGTGGGATACCCAACTCTCACTGACTTTTCTTCTCAAATGACACGAGGTGAGTGGCCATCGTCCACCATGTTCTCAGACCTCGATGTACTACTTGAAATGGTCTAAAGATAATAGGTCAACTGACTGTGGGTTGAATCTCTGAAACTATGACCCAAATTAGCTTTTCCTCTTTTAAAGAAGGCTATCTCTGATAATTTGCTATAGTAATAAAAAGTTGACTGATGCATCTTGGATATCAATTCCACTAGCTTTTGTTTGCTAGTCTTTTATCTAGTCATGTGCCTTCTCTCTTAAACCTAGGGATTTCAAGTCTAACCCTGATTCTATGCCCAGAAGCTTCTTGGAGGAATGGTAGTCGATCAAGTGAAGTAGGAAACTCGGGACTGAAACGGGCAAAAGAGGGGCTTCTGCATAGGCCTTCCCGCTTCAGTACAGCTGTGGTTTTCTGTGCATTAGAAAGCTACCATCCTCCTTTCTTTCCAGAGAGAGGTAGCATGCTGATCTGGACCCCAGGTTAAGGTTGCTGGTAGTAAAATTTTATTTCTGTCCTAGGCATCTGAGACCATCCTTGACAGTTGTTGACACATTTACTTGGAGATGTCATCTCCCACGACATCCCAGAAACTTCTTCTTCATCATGCTTACATAGACCCATCTCAACTCTGTGTTTTCTGCCTCGCTCATCCACTTGATCGTTCCTGATTGAGAATCCACAGAGTGAAAGGAGTCCATACATGAGCTTTGGCACAGGGTGGGCATGAAATTATTATTCAAAGTGGGACACTCTAAAGGCTGCAGATGAGTGCTGACAGGATTTAGGCCAAACAGAATCTGCCCGTGGGCATGTGCCTTAGCAGCTTTCTCCTTTTGAGTCATTGAGTTTGCTCCTGGTACACTCCTAGGGATCTAGGCATCATTGTAAGTGTGCGAAAGGACAAAGGCAGCTTGCAGTTAAGTGAGGGGGGGGGAGATGTGCAAGGAAAAACACGATTATAAGAGTGCAAGAAGTGCTGGGAAGTTCTTCGTGGGGAGGCCAGGGCAGGGTCAGAAGGACAAGAGAAGTTGTGGGGCAGAAAGGATGTTACAGAAGTCAGGAGTGGTCAGAGATGAGCAGGCACATGCTGCGGATGGAGAACTCGATGTCCCTCAAAGTAGCTACTGTGTGCAAGATCCAAGAATCGGACAAAGGCAGACAAGGCTAGGGCGAGAGGATTAGGGAAGGGCCTTGTGCCATACTGAGAACTTTGGGCTCATTCTTAAAGGTTACAAAGAAGAAACAAAATTCCCCTAGCAGCAATGTGATCTGATTTAGTTTATCTTTACAAGGATCATTCCATTCCAGTGCGCAGAAGAAACCAACAGGGAAGCTGGCAGAATAAGGTCCTGGAAGGCCTTGAAGAGTGTTGATGGAATCCAGGCAAGAGAAAGCATGGAGGGAAAGGGGCTAGATTTTGTAGGAAGAGGCAGGATGAACTAAAATTAAAATCAATTTTATATGGGGGGGGGGCGGCTGGAAAGAAAAAGGAGCCAAATATGATCTCTGGTGCTGCCCTTTCTGTAGATCAAACAGGAATTGTGAGGAAAGGCTGGTTGAGAGAAGACGGTGACTGCAGCTTTGGAAGCATTTCCCTGGAGCTGCTTCCAAAGCTTCCTCGGGTGTTGAGCAAGCAGCTGCATCTCCCGCCTTGCAGATTAGCATGGACTCCTCTGCTGAGATGTAGATGCGAAAGTTATCCACATGTAAGCAGGGAAAGTGAGACGACCATGCATTCATAACCGAGAGCGGGGGAGGGAATGTGGGGAGCCAGCATGGTGCTAGAGCCAAGGTAAGTCCTGATGTTGGCAAGTGGCAAACCATGAGGCAGGAAGAATGCTTCACTAGGGACTCTGATGCTGGTACCTATGAAGGAAGGCCCAGGTATTGCCTGTTCACAGGTGGAGATGGCAGGCACAGTGCTCTCCTGACATCCTAGGATCGGGTTCTCATCACTAGGACAATTGTTTCATTTTTGCTTTCTAAGATTGACAACAGTGGAACAGTATATGCTAAGAAAGGAGATCCTGCAGACCAGATGGGTTCTGCTCTAACTGGCATGGTGGTTCTGATGCTGGTGGTGATGGGGATGGCAGTGAAACATCTGAGGGAATTGGTAGTTGAGCCCATACATGTCTGTGTAGAGCCTGAGGGAGAAAAAGATCCCCGAGAAGAATCTGAGGTTATATGCAGTGTGACATACATCCTGAGTGATCTGGAACAAGATGACTAATGCCCTCTTTTAATATGTGGAAGGACTGGCTTGCTGCAGGATGCACAGTCCCAAGGCCCTGGTTTTTTCCAAAAGTCACAGCTTTATTGAAGGGTGGCCAACCAGGAGAATGATTGGGTAGTAACCAGGAAACAAACACAACCTAGAGCAGGAAGAATTAGGGAGATGCTTAATTGTAACAGGAAGTAGATGACCCTGTGCATGGTCTGTCTGGAACCTGGGGATACTTTTTTACTGGAGCTTCTGGGTCCTTTGTTATTCTGGCCCAGCAGGGTTCCCTATGATATATCTCCTCAACATACTGCTCTTTTTTCTTACATTCCAGGGGGCAGAGATTTTGGATTCTGCTGCCTTTCAGGATCATCTGTGGCCAGGTTCTCTAGTGTTTGGAACCTGTGACCCGACAAACAAGCTTGCATGAATGTTTTCAGGAGCAAGACCCTGGTCACTTAATGCTCTGCTTCACTGGCGTTTAGAAGTATACTGTTTTAGAAGCCACAGTGCCCAGTCACCTCAACTACAATCTATTCAAGTAGATTTGTAGATGGGATTTAAAACAGAAAGAGTTCTTACCTTCAGAGATCTTGTGTTGCTATTATTATGGATTTTGTGTGTGTGTGTGTGTGTGTGTGTGTGTGTGTGTGTGTGTGTGCGTGCGCGCGCGCGCAGTAGGAAGCAAGATCTTTCTACATTCTGTTGTGAGAATGTTGAAGAAGAAAGACTCAATTTGGGAAGAATGGTAGCACACTGTTGACCCAAAGCAATGGCCCACTGACCCTGAGAGCTGCAGTTTGCTTGGGACCAACCATTCCATGTGTTATGGCTCCCCATCTCAGCAAGGCAAGTGTCAGCATGGAGAACACATTTGAACTGATCAGGAGAGGCAAGTGCTCAGGCAGATGTGACCATAGTGTAAGGGAATGGTAGAGTGATGGGCCATGAGAATTACTCAGGCCCTCAGTGAGCTGTGTTCAGGAAGATATTTATTGCTTCATTGTGTATGAGTGGAGAATTAAAAATAATAAATGTCCCACAAGGGAATGTCAGCTGGTAAATTATGGTATCCTTTTATAAAATTAATTTTTTTAAGTTAGCATACAAAGTAATGGATTTTGCTATGACATTTCCTTACATATAAGTCATTACACTTGGTTCTTATCCATCTTCCTTTCCTGCTGCTCTCCCATCCCTCATTCCCTGACTAGCTCTCCCTTCTGCTTCATGTCATATGTATTCCACTGCTGTTTTAAAAATGTGTGTGTGTGTGTGTGTGTGTGTGTGTGTACTATGTGTCATGTATACACATCTATATGTGGTTCTGTGTACCTTTGTGAGTGAGTATAGGCATGTGGAAGCCAAAGGTTAATGTTGGATGCATCCTTCCTCTATCTCTGTCCATCTTATTTTTTCAATACAGGATCTCTCACTAAAGTTAGAGCTCATTGGTATGGTGAGCAAGGCTGACTGGCTGGATGAGAGATAAATAACCAAGATAGGCAGCGAGGGGCTGAGAAAGCCAAGCACCAAGATCATGTACTTAAGATAGAGAAGTTATGTTGTCATCTCAGCACCCAGAAGACTGGGACGGGGAATTGTGAGCTCAAGGACAGGCCTGGGCTGCAGAGCAAAGCCTTGTCTCCGTGAAAACAAAGCACAAACCCAGATATCGAAATCATATGAATTGGCCCCAGGTAGCCTGGGGAGAAGATCAGTGAAGCAGGAGCTAAAACACTCAGGAAGAGAAGGATGAGAGAGCCAGAGTTGGAGTATGAGTGCATTAAGGAATAACAGTCTCATGATTCAAAAACCACAGGTGTGGGGAGGGAGGATTTACAGGTGTAACCAACTACAGGGAAGCAGGTGGGCTTCCAGTCTACTCAGGTGTTTGCAGGAAATGAGGGGAAGTCATTGCCTGGGAGGGTTGCAGAAGAGATGTCGTAGAGGAGTGCCAAGTCTCAGTTATTTGGAGTGGACCTTGGTGGGAATTTTCCGACAGCCACCAGTGCCAATCAACAATAAGTGTGCTGACCACTGAGTCCTGCCCTTATCTCCACCTCTTTATTCAGAGCAGCTAAAATTCACATTGTTATTTGTTTGTGGGAGACTTCTACATCTAAATATGTTAACTCTAAAACTCTATCTCTCATGGTGACATACGCCTATTTAATCCCAGCTTTCCAGAAGGTTGAGGCAGGAGGATGGCAAGTTTAGGGCTAGCTTGGAAAACAAGCCATATCTCAAAGCTAATGAATTAATGAACTCATATCACATTCTATCACTCTTTAAAAAGCCAAATGAGGGAGCTGGAGAGATAGCTGGGAGGTTGAGGGCACTGGCTGCTCTTCCAGAGGTCCTGGGTTCAATTCCCGGCAACCACATGTGGCTCACAACCACCTGTAGTGAGATCTGGTGCCCTCTCTGGCCTATAGGCATATGTGCAAGCAGAACACTGTATACATAGCAAATAAATAAATCTTAAAAAATATTAAAAAGAAATAAAAAGCGAAATGAAAGAGTATCCCTGAATTTCAGGCGTGTGGCCATGATGGATGATGTTTTCTCATAGTTGCCAAAAGTGTTAGGAAGACCCAAGAGAAGACATTTCCTCCATTATTCAAGACTATCTTAACTGTAACAAATGTGTGTGTGTGTGTGTGTGTGTGTGTGTGTGTGGTGTTTACAAAGACCTTAAGTTGAAAGATTCTGTATCCTTAATCAAATGGTGATTGCTTTCAAAAACAAGCAGTTACACATAGTATCTACAGAACAGAGATACCTTACTAAATAAAAATGTGTGCGGGGAACAAAGAAGACTGAGTGGCCAGCACGTTTCAGGGATCCTTTCATCTCTGCTTTCGCTGCACTAGGATTCTAGGCATGTGCCGCCATGTCCGGCTCTTTCCATGGGTGCAGAGGATCCAAACTCAGGTCCTCATGCTTGGGCAGCAAGTGCTCCACCATCCTCATCCCCAACATTACTCTCCCTTAGTTCTCTCTTCTTTGAATCCCTTTTGTTGTAGGAGTTTGTTGAGTCATACATTTTTGAGTTCATGAAGTTTTTCAATGTGTTTGTATTACTTCTATAGTAAGTCAAAATAAAATGTAAGAAAAATTATTTAAGGAAAAAATTATTGAAATATAAAAAAGATCGTATGTTGCCGGGCGTTGGTGGCGCACGCCTTTAATCCCAGCACTCGGGAGGCAGAGCCAAGTGGATCACTGTGAGTTCGAGGCCAGCCTGGGCTACCAAGTGAGCTCCAGGAAAGGCACAAAGCTACACAGAGAAACCCTGTCTCAAAAATAAATAAATAAATAAATAAATAAATAAATAAATAAATAAATAAATAAGATCGTATGCAATTACAGTTTAACTTTCCTCTTGAGAGAGCTGGTCCTAGTGCCTTCGCCTCCAGCATGGAGACGTCGGGATGGCACTGGGAGGTTGGGTGTAAGTGTCAGGCATGCCTGGATTTGCAGCCCAGCTCTGCTGTCACATCTATGGTAGGGGCATGGGGACACCTCAGGCTTGCTTTCTTCCTTTGTGACGTACAGGGGGGGGAGGGGTACATCCTAGTGCTCCTCTTTACAGTTCTGAAACCCAGAAAGCTCTGAGAACTGATCTCGTCTCAAAGGTGAATATTACGTGGCCACAAAATCTAACCTGAATTGACATAGCCACTGTTTCACTTACAGGAAGATTTATTATTTTGCAGTGGGAATATTAATGTTTTATCGTGGGACACTGCTCAGAGTCAACTTGCAGGGTTTGAAAGATGAGACTGGACTGTAGGACCTGCAACCTAGGGGTGTTGGCATAAATCAGACTGTGACTATAGAATTCCTAGCAGGCAGGCATCAAGTGTTCCATGATGCTGGCTGGTCATCACAAGCATGGATGTCATCATCAAGTACAGACTGGGTGTCTTCTGCTTGCCTGCCCCCTTCTTGCTGTCAGGATATGAGAGAACACTGAGGTGGCCTGTGTGATGGACAGTAAGGATTGCTCAGGAGACAGGAGTGGAGGTAGGTGTCCAGAAGGGGATGATCTTGCCCCCTTTCCTCTTCCAGGTTTCTGGAATTCTTTGGAATTAGCCACATGAAGTAAAGCACATTACTTAGGTTTCTATCACTATGATAAAACTCCATGACCAAAAGCAGCTTGAAGAGGGAAGGGTTTATTTGATCTTACAACTCTCAGGTCACAGTCCCTCACTGAGGGAAGCCAGGGCAGGAACTCTAAATGTAAGGGCTTGGAGGCAGGACCAGGAGCAGAAGCCATGGAGGGCCACTGCTTACTGCCTTGCTTGCCAAGACTTGCTCAGCCTGCCTTCTTTTACAACTCAGAACCATCTGCCCAAGTGCGGCAGCACCCACAAGTAGCCTGGACCCTCCCACATCAACCACTAATAAAGAAAATGCCCTACAGAATTGCCTTACAGACATCTGGATGGAAGCATTTTCTCAGTTGAGGTTCCTCTTTCTAGATAACTCAAGCTTGTGTCAAGTTGCCAGAAAAAAAAAGAAAAGGAGGGAAGGAAGGAAGGAAGGAAGGAAGGAAGGAAGGAAGGAAGGAAGGAAGGAAGGAAGGAAGGAAGGAAGGAAGGAAGGAAGGAAGGAAGGAAACAGGAAACCAGGGTACCTAAGCAGTTGAAGAGCTTAAAAAAAAGTTTCATTCGTGACAAAGATTTTAATCTCAGAGCCTTTTTATTCACAATGAAATTATAATGTATTTATCGCTTATTTATTCTACATTTTCAATAGTACTTTGCTTTGAACTAAAACTAGCTCAGGATGTAATTTGTATATGTGTATGATGTGTGCATGTGTGGTGTGTGTTTGTGTGAACACATGCTCATATGTTTGGAGGCCTGAGGCTGGCATCGAGAGTCGTCCTCAGTTGCTCTCACATGAAATACTGAGGTAAGTACTTGCTGAACCTGGAACTAGAGTGCCATTTCCTCTCGCTGGGTCTTCCCTGTTTCTGCCTCCCATATGCTTTGGAGGCAAATGGACTGCCACACTCATCCAGTGTGTATTCTGGGGACCTGAACTGTGATCCTCACACTTGAACACCAAATACTTTACCCACTGAGCCATATCCTCAGCCCAGTATGTAATTTTGTTTTAAACAAAAGGGTAGTTACGTACTTTCAGTAGAAACTCACAACTAATTTTTTTAACCAAGTCTCTGATACCATTACACTACAACTGAATTAACAAAAACTGATGTGCATTCAAGCTTTGCAGAAGCCTACATAAGGCACAAGTGGAGGTCCACCTGCACAGCCCTTACAACTGCTGTTTCTTTTTCTTGGAAGAGCCCACAAGTCATAAATTCTGTTAGTGTGGGCATCGGCCAACTCCATTATTAACACCACCAAGGGGAATTTAAATGTATCATGTTATAGGATCAAAAGTTCCACTCTCTGAAACGGTGCCAGCAATACAAAGAATTTCCAGACCCTTCGGTCTGACCACAGGCAGCAGGGATCTCTTCCCACCAATACTATGACTCACTCCATTGTGGGGTGAGGGTCACTCAGTGCTCTCCCAAGGCCATGGCCCATCTGCCTCCCGTGGTAAAGGGTTGTGCATTCACAGCGTGAGCATAGAGCCGCAGACCCTCCCCAAGGTCTACAGGGAACTTCTTTGCCATTTCTTCTAGTTAATTCGGTCATGTAGACTGCATCCTAGAAACCCACTGTAGGGTTCTTGAAAGTAAGCCAAACTGGATCTTCCTGAAATAGATGACTCCAACCTTTTACTCATTGGTCCAGTGGCCTAAGAGCCAGCCTATTGGCCGGAAATGACTGCCTGCTAGGAGGACTCCAGCCTCCTTGAACTTCAATATAGCAGGCCCTTTTTGGCACCACATGGGGAATGCTCATCAGTCTCAAAGCACATTCCTACACATCCTTGAGTTCCAACTTATCCTCCTTGTTAATCCATTCATTAGCAAGGAATCACAGGGCTTCTTGCCAAGCCCGTCGGCATAATCGGAGCTTGTGAAGTCAGAATCCCCCCGCCACATGAGTTCAGTTGTCTCATTAGCTCCCCTGCACTACCCAAAGCCATCATCAAATGTGTTTTGTTTCGAGTTGTTGCCATTTGCTCAATGCAGGTATTGTTGAACAGGATTGTTTTTAATACCCACTTTGGCTTAACTCTCGTTTGATCTTCATAATACAATAAATCTGCAGGCTAAATAGAACTGAGTTTGGGGGATGGGGAGGGGAGCCGGGAGACATCCCTCTCCTTAGAATTAGAGATGAATGGATGCAGAACCTGAGCAGACAGCTCTCATCTGCCGCTCTGGGCAGGAGACATATTCTTGCAGCCAGCAGTGGTCCAGCTTTGGGATAGAATCGGCTTGGTGTAAACTGGTCCATCAAATGATGGCGTGAGAACAGAGAAAAACAGCAGTCCATGTTGCAGGCAGCACATGCGCCCTCTCCTGTGCTCACAGCTGGATGAAGGGTCACTGCTTCTTTCCCAGGCTTGGGTTTGGTTCTGGATGGTAGGGCTTTGGTCATAGAAAGGGATCTTTGGGGAGAGTACCGTCTCAGGAGTCTGGAAGCAGAGCTTCTGGATTGTACTTTACTTCAGCTGTGACACCGTCCAGGTCACCACTCACCTACTCTATGCCCTGGTATTCTCAGCTTTAAAAATAGCAATGTCTTCTCTGTAGGTTTTTTTTTCCCATCCCGTCTCTCTCCCAAAACTAGAGATATCGGGAAGCAAGTGTTAAAATACAGACCTCGGCTCATAGTAGGTCTTCAGTCTCATCTTTTCTAAGAGTTGATGTCTCTGTCCAACAACTGTCTCTCAATGGAGACCACAAGTCCCTTTGGAAGCCCTGGGTGCCCTCAATCTGGTCCCTGGCACAGCAGGTTTGCCTCACTGCTTGGTCCTACTTCTCAAGCTGAATAGAATCCCCCTGCTTGTTTCAAGGTGGCAGTTGCTTGGTCCTTAGAACATCCCTGGGAACCTGATACCTTTAAGAACCACAATGCTTCCAAGGAAGAGGAACTTCAGGCTCCTCTCAGGCTTTTGTGACTAATAGGAAGTTATCTTCAGCCCTGGCAGCCCATCTAACATCACTGAAGCCCACCTTCTCATTGCAGGGAAGCCATAAACACAATCCTAAAGCTGTGCTCAGCATTCATCTAAAGCCGTCAAGGTGTCTCAACAAGGTGGGGAGGTGGGGTGGGCTGGAGTGCCGGGTGTGTGGGTTGGAGGTTGAAGCAAGAAAGGGAAGGATGTCTGTTCACATCCATAAAGGGAGCGGTGGAAGCTATGGAAAAAAAAAATCTCCTTAGCCTCTGTTTACCATGGTGGGTAGCCATGGGGAAGAGAGGGGGCGGGGTGGGAAAGGGAGACAATAGAATTCTGTGTTGCCTGCTATAAAAGCATGCTCTCCCAAATGATGTGGCAAGCTGCTCAGAACACTGCTCAATTAGCCCCAGGGCTTAAAGGAGGGTCTCCCTGCAGCTGTTGGTGGCAAGCAGGAGCGGAGGCAGCCAGCTCTCCATAGCTCTGAGACAGTGGGGAGGCAAACCTGCAGGATTCCGGACTGGGAGAGATGGGAGGGGGAAGCGAAGAGATGGTTGTCCATGCTTCTTGGATGGAAGGCCCCAGAGGAGGTTGAGGAGCTGTTCTGAGGAGAGGCATTGCCTGGCAGACCTCAGAGGAGGTGACCAGAAAAGTGAGTGCATGCGTCTCATGCAGAGAGTGACCGACATATGGAACGTGTTATCTGGAAGGGTTACAGTCTGAAGGAGTTTCCTAGGGGTTTTCAGGGGGTGGGGTGGGGGAAGGGAGCCTCTGGAAACTCAAGGAGCTTTCTAAACAAAAGGAATTTGAGAAGGCTTGGAGAAATAATGAGAAATGCAAACTTGACCCAGAGTTTTCTTCTATCTCTCTGGCTTTTCCTCTGCCTGTTTTCGCATTTCCAGTTCCTGGGACCCAAGAAGGCCCACACATTCAGTGTGGACAGCATGCCTGGCCTGGGGTTAAGAAGAACCCTGGAATGGTCTCACTCCTTTGTGCTCAAGGAAAAATAGCTAAACTGTAGAGCCTTGGGGACAGGCAGACTGCCTGAAATGGATTGACCCTGGGGATGACTGTCTTCTGTACAAGAGCAAACTGGTGTCCCCTGGGATGTGGGAAAGCTTTACCCAAGGACTCACTGGGATTGTAAGGGATTCCAGGTGAGGACCTCGAGTGCTTAATCCTTTCTGCCCTCTCAATGTCCTTTCCAAACGTATAACACACACACACACACACACACACACACACACACACACACACACACACACGCTCACACACATATATGCATACATATATACACATACATACACACGTTTATTCAGACATACCACACAGACATGCACCACACACACATTCATTCTCATGCATACATCACACATATGCATACAATTTTTAGATACATACATATAGATTTATATACTATATACATGGGCATTCAGACACCACATATGCAAATATATGCCCAATATACTCACAGACTCACTCATACACACAGCAATCTATGTACAGCACTGTTACACACACCATGCGCACAGAGACAAGCACTCACATAGAAGCGTGCATACATGCATTCCCCCCCACACATACACATACCACTCACACGGAAACACACTGCCTGTCTGTGTCCCAGTGTATGTCCTGTCTGAGAACCTCTTCCTTCCAGCCTTTGATTAGTGTCCCCTTGTCTCCTCCTGAGACGAGAGACAGATGGCCTGTACAGTCCTGGCCTTTCCCATTGGGCTTCTGTGACACTGCCGGGAAGTTCTTTTGCCCACGTGGCTAAGCCTTCGCTCTTTCCTGTGGTTCCTGCTCTGGGAGCCCTGCAGTGTCTTCGGTGCCTGTTTGCAGTGTCTCTGGAGGAAACAATGTCAGATAGTGTAGGATTGGCTGGTGGTTTGAGTCAACGGTGGCTGTGTAGAACAGTCACAGATGTGAGTATCGCTCTGGAACTAGAGTGGTTGAGTTCTCTCCGTGCTGTCTGTCATCTCGTCCAGGGGCCTTGGGACGACTGAACAACTGAATGTCCTGTCCATAAAAAAGTCACCCTTTCTTTTTCACTAGCTTTACCCCCCCCCCACACACACACAAGTTCTCTCTACTCAGGTGACTCTAGTTTGTGTCAAGTTGTTCAAAATAGTCACCACTTCACCCAGATACTGAAGCAGGGGACATATTTACCATTGTGGGAAGGGACAAGTGTCAAAAATCCAACGTTGTGTTTTAAAATTAGCAACATACATGTGCAAGTATCTGGACAGAATGTATTTTTCTGTGTAGAACTTCTCTCTTTTCCTCTCTTATTTTATTTTGTGTATGTCTGGTCATCATGTGCTGGGTGCCTGCTGGGTCCTCTGCAAGAATACAAGTGTTCTTAACTGCTGAACTTCTTGTAAAGACTTTGCCACTTAGTGCGGTCTGCTATAGCAAGGGACCCCTTGTCTATGCTAAAGCCTCCTCTCCCGGGTTTTCCAGGGGTGTCTCCTGAGGTCAGCAGCCTGTAGCCACCCTGCCCCATTTGGTTTTTTCTCAAGAGGCCATACATGCTATTCTCCATGTCAATGGCAGAGGACTAGAATGAAAAGCGGAACTTCAGAAACAGTGGCAACTTCAAGTATCAGGAAGGGGGATTGCCCAGAGTACACTGAGCAGCAGAGAGATCAAGGAGATGGAAAAGCCATCAAGTCGGAGAGGACGCCATCCAGAGTGAAGAAAACAAATAAAAAATGCAGACTTTTAATGCATGGAGGACAGAAATGTCATAGATGTAGGTACAGAGTCTGTCCCCATGGCGATCTCTGGGGCTAGGTCAGCGCATCTTCTTACAGTAGTGCTAAGCATTACAGGCTGTTCGCATTCTCCTGTGGCCCCGTGCTTTTTGCTCAAGAAAGGCCTATTGGCCAGCATGAGCAGATTTCCTTCCACGTGTCCTGCTTATGCTCCCATACACTTAGCACAGGGCTGGTTCCACTGACCATTTTGCTTTATGTTGGCCAGGCACTTTCCCTCCATACCCATCCTGTTATACAAGACCAGATTACGATGCCACTTCCCACCTCCATGTCTTCAAGGAGACAGAGAACTAAGGTCAGAAAATGAGGCTAGCAATAGGGATCACTTAATCTGGTGAGGAAATGCCTAGGGATTAGCGTGAACAATAGAAACACAAGATGTTCCAGTTAGAAAACCTTAGACATTCTTTAGCTCAGGAATTCTAGGGCTGGACAGACAGCTCAGTAGGTAAAGTACTTGTTTTGCAAACATGAAGACAGGTGGTTGGCTCCTCAGAAGTCATATAAATGTCTGGTGGGTATGGTGGTACTCGGAGGGCAGCGTCGGGATCCCTGAGCAAGCTGGCTATCTAGACTAGCCAAATCAATGAGCCCCAGGCTCAAGGCGAAGGCTCCACTTCAATATATAAGGTGGGGCATGATCAAGGAAGACATTCTTTATCATTCTGTATTCTCCATACATATAAGCACACACATGCAGTATACCCGAGCTCTTATGAACATGTGTACATGTGCACACACGCCACACGCATACACTTGCAAAATTAGTAATTTAAAACCTAACATCTGTGAGCCACTAAGTTGGGCTTAAGGAAGTCTATAAACCACAGTGAGATTATTTTGCGAAATGTTCCCTTTATGTTTACGTGTGTACATTTTGAGCCCCTAAGCCTTTAATTTTAATCACAATTCTGAATCACATCCACCTGCATTCTTAACCAAGGATGGGTAGGCCTCCCCAGATAATGTTTAGAAAAGCGCTCATTGTATAAAATAAAGAACAATCAGACCACAACCCATAGAACCAAAGAGGCTATATATATAGCATGGAGGTCCTTAGGACAACTGTGGCTTATAATAAATTTCGGTTTTACTCAATTATTGAAAAAAAGAGCCAAATGAATGGAAACACATGAACTATGAACCAAAGGCTGAGGGGCCCCCAGCTGGATCAGGCCCTCTGAATAGGTGAGACAGTTGATTGGCTTGATCAGTTTGGGAGGCATCTAGGCAGTGGGACCAAGTCCTGTGCTCATTGCATGAGTTGGCTGTTTGAAATCTGGAGCTTATGCAGGGACACTTGGCTCAGTCTGGGAGGAAGGGACTGGACCTCCCTGGACTGAGTCTACCAGGTTGATCGCATTCCTCGGGGGAGGATTTGCCCTGGAGGAGGTGGGAATGGGGGGTAGGCTGGGGGTAAGGGAAGGAGGTGGGAGGGGGGAGAATAGGGGAACCCATGGCTGACATGTAGAACTGAATGGTATTGTAAAATAAAATAAAATAAAATAAAATAAAATAAAATAAAATAAAATAAAATAAAATAAAAAAAGTGCTCATTGATGGGGGTTGTCACCAGTGTTGGGGGATGTGATAGGTGTTGAGCAGGTGGGAACTCAAGTTTCATGTGTGTGAAATACAACTGACCTGCCTAAAATACAAAGAGCATCCCTATTGGAGAAACTGCCAGGAACTGAGACCCCCACCTCAAGTCATCAATGGTTCTCTCTCAGCCCCAAAGCTAGTGGCATAGTTGGTTTTATTAATCAATCAACCCAAGAGATGTGCTAGAGTCCACATTATTTCAATTCTCATTTCCTAAATGATACTGCAATCTATGAAAACCACGAGTCCAGAACATGTCATCTCAGAAAACCTAGCCCATTTGGGGGCTGAGGATTGAGCCTGTGACTTCGTGTGTGGTGGACAAGCACTCTACTGCTAGTGTAGATCGCTAGTCTGGGCCGGTTTCTTGTTGTTGTTGTTGTTTGTTTGTTTGTTTGTGTGTTTGTTTTTAAGGAATTCCAAGGCACTTGGTCTTCTTTGTCATCAAATAAGGAAAGGAATACTTGAACTTTGAAAAATGAAAGCATAGACACATGAAACTAGAGCCGCAAGGTGAATGAATACTCTTTCCCAGCCACTCTGAATCAGGGATGCCAGCCTTAGCCTGTGGAATGTCCTCCTGACACTTCAGGGGACTTGGCTAGAATGCCTCTTTTCTCTAAACATGGAAAGAACCATTGAAAACATCATGGTGTTGCTGCCAGTTTGCTGCGAAGAAGTAACAGGTGCCTTGGATTCAGAGTTAAGTGGGAGGAATTATGCAATATTAGCTGAATGGTAGGGCTGTGAGGTCACAGAGATGGGTGTTTAAATCCTGGCTCTGCATCTCAATTGATGTGTGAGCTTGGGCAAAATTATTTAATCCTTCTGAGCCTCAGTTTCCTCCTCTGCAAAGTGGGCATAACAATCGTATCTAGGAGGATTAATTGAGATAATCCATGCAAAGTGTCTCACAAAGTCTAGCATATGGGAAGGCTCACCGAAGGTTAGCAGTTAGTACAAGTGATTATCGTGACTTGTGTCTGTGATTAAACACAGCTTTGAGTTCAGTGTGTTTGTGCCAAAATTGCTTTCAGAGGAGAAGCGCTGGGTTGACTTTTTTTTTGAGTCTTGCCCTGCTGCCCAGAAAGTCCCTTAGACGGTCTGGGGTTGGAGTCATAATATTTAGTAAGTGCCTGCCTCTCATTCCAGTTTGTATGAAAGGTTGGTTATCTTCCCGCACACATATCCTGGTGTTGCTGGGCGAGTGGGTGAGAACAGACCCATAAAATCACCAAACAGATACCTCCTCTGCTTCTGCCTCCTGAATTGTTAAAGTGTTCCGGTGAATGCTGGTGGCCACAGTGAGTACAAAGAGAGACGGCCACTAAATGAAAGGAGAGCTACTAGGCAGAGTGAAAGGTGGTCATGACTCCCATGGCCTTCAGACAGCAAAGTTTCTTAGCAGAGAGCATCAGACCTAAGATAACCACAGACCAGCACCTCAATGCGGTGTGTCCCATCCTCATGGAAGGAGGCTGGCCTTGTGTAAGGAAGGTCTGTGAGGGACTATGCCTGGTACCAGCCAGGTCACCAAGCATAGAGGAGGAAGCCTACCATCTGACCACATTTTCTACAGCCACATCCTCTCAGGGCCAAACCAGGATGGTTTCCCTGATCCTAGACTTCCTTCTGCCACCATGGTTGATGCAGAAAGCAGGATGGGCATTGCCAAGCCATCTGTGGTCTTGGTTTAGAAGAGAGGACAGGAGTATACATGGAAGAGCAGCCATACCCTGGGAATTCCCTCAGCCAGTGTCTTTATTCTCTGGAGTTGAGACCCATTGTTTGCTGGGCAGATAAGATGGGTACCTTAGCATCATCTTCGTTATTATTCATCTCAATATTAGACATTATAATTGTTATCGAGCAGTTTCTCAGCAGCCACTGCCTTGTGGTGGCATTCCTTTTAGTTACCTAATACTTACTCACAATCAGAGGATTAACATAAGCCTAATGCAAACACTGGGCATAAATTTAAATCAAAAATGTTGATGTGGGAAAATTACTTTCTGAAGCTAAAGTTAGTCCCTAGTGTCCACTTTCTCTCAGCAGTTTGTGTACAGCTCTTTCCTCCTGTGTATTTGTCTTTGGAAAATGGGGTTAACCCAGACACAGAAAATCATTTTCCATATTAACATGTGTCAAAACATTAAATGATTTGGAAAAGCTTAACTAGTGATAGGGATGTAGTTCAGTTGGTAAGGGCTTGACCAGCATGTTCAAAGCCCTGAGAATGATCCACAACATGACATAAACCAAGTGTGGTGCCGCACAATTGTAATCCCTGCACTTGGGAGGTGGAGGCAAGAAGATCAGACGGTCATCCTCAATGATGTGGTGATTCTGAGGCCACTGTCTCAGAGAGAGGGACTGGGAGGAAGGAAGAAGGAAGGAAGTATGGAAAGAAGGAAGGAGGGGAGGGAGCAAGAGAGGGAGGGAGGGAGGAAGAAAGAAGGAGAAAAATAGTCTAATTATAAGTCATCCATCTTTGTCAAGAGGAGATACCATATGTATGTGTGTGTACAGTCCTGTGAATGCAGCAAGTCTGTGAACAGTGGCAGCCAGAACGACCAGTATCAGAGCAAGATTTACTAGACAGGCCCAGTATGACCAGTAGCTGTGTGGACTCATTTCCTCTGCCATTTCTTCCTAGTCCACCCTGTGACCATGAAATGAGCCCTGCAAGGAATAATGTAAACGAGAGCTTCCTGGGGCTCCAATGGGCCTACCAGGCACCCTTTAGATCTTCTGCCAAGAGGAGACTGAGCCAGAGGGCTCCTGGCCTGGGAGTCAGCACACTACCTTCCTGCTCAGTGCTGTGGTGCACATTGTTTTGACATGTGCCGTACCTTCCATCTCACAGTGCCTGAGGGCCTGAGGAAGGTGTGCTTTCAACACCATGGAATTCCCAAGCATCTGCACACAGTGAACTCCTCGCTTCCCACCTCCTCCTCGGCATAGTGAGCTTTCCTGAGAGCAGGGATGAGGTATAGGGCTCTGGTCCACAAAGGGGTTCTGTTTCTCTCGGCCTGATCTTGGGGCAGACTGGTTTTGTACTTGCAGAGATGGGTCAGCTTTCTGAGGGTCTCTGGTTTGTTTGGGCTCATCCAAACCTGTGTTATCTAACTCCACTTGGCTGTGATCTCGGTTGCCACTGGGAAATTAGCATCTCGTGAACCTAGAGGCTCTTGTCTTGTCTCATACCTTATACTCCAGGACAAGCAACCACACTGTCAACCAGTTTCCAAATTCTTATTTTGAAGTTCTTGTTACTGCTTGTTTGTTTGTTTGTTTGTTTGTTTGTTTGTTTGTTGTTTGCATCAGAGTTAACACCTATTCATCTCAGGCTGATCTCAACTCATCCTCCTCCTGCCTTGGTCTTCAGGGTCCTGGGATTGCAGGCATGAGCCACTATGCCCGACTATTGTAAGATTTAACCAGTAGCAGCCATGCAGAACCTGATCTTAAAGAACAGGCTAAGAATCCACTTCCTAGCCCAGGCCAGCCTGCCTGCACCTGCTGATGCTGACCTGCCTAATTCTCAGGGATACCCAGAAGAGTTCCCACCAAATACAGGCAGAGAACGTGCAGCTAGTTCTTGTCTTGACTGCTGGTGTTTCTTGGTTTTCTCTGAACATCTGAAGTATTCCTCCACAGCTTCCTGGGCTAGTCCCTGGCCTGCTCTTTCATCACAGCTCTGTTCCTTACCCTCTTGGTTTCCTGTTTCTAAGTTTTTATTTTTACATCCCTCTATAGTGCTGCAACAACCAAACAATATCAAGAACCAGAGCATGCCTACGTCGACAGTGATGGATGGCTGTCATTTCATTAGACCATCGCTAGAATACTGAGGTTTTGGAAGACATATAAGCACTTAAGATGGTCACATTAAATAATTTCCTATTCCCCCTCCCCTTGGGTAACCTTGTATATCTTTAAATTAGTAATGATTACACAATCTCACTGTTAACAGACCTGTAAATGAGCTGAGTGATGGGTGGGAATCATTCAACTGCTCTGCTGGAGGAGTTGCTTTTCCTTATTGTCCATTGTAAGACAGGGAGTGCCCCGCTCCTCTCCTGAGCTATGCTGAGAGTGAATAAGGACAGTACCAGTGTAGAGCTGGATGGGAAGGCAGAAGGTGCTGTGGGAACTCACACGGCCCCGTGGATGGGAGTTAATTTCTCATTCACTCTTACATCAATTCCAAGTTCCTCCCTTCACCCTCTCCAGGCATTTGCCTCCCTTGTTGGATCTGGTTTCCTCTTCCCTCCGGAGAGCTGGCCTGTGTGTTTTTACTTTGAATTGAACTATACTATTTCCAGGTTGCCCACCCCCATGGATGCTAGAGCCTAATTGGTCTGATCTCCCCAGCGTCTTCAGAGCCTTCCCTCTGGGTGTCATCTGTGCATTTGAATCAATCTGCCTCTCTTTCCCCACCCGTTTCCAGTTCTTTAGGGATGTTAACAGACAATTTCCTCTAGAGGCTCCATCAGAGTCTCGCTCTGGCCAACCTCCTGGTCAAAGCATCACTGTGTGACTGTTGACTCATTCTGAAGCCTTAGGACCTGTGACCAGAGCAAAGCCAGGGTGAATTCATCTGCAGTTAAGAAGCAGGGAACAAGCTGAGCCATTTATATGGTCCTGATTTAATATTCCCACCACATCCCTTTTCTTTTTGTCATTTAGCTTTGAGTGAATCACTTTCCCACCTCTCCTGTTTCCACTGCCTGAAGAAGATATGAAGGTTATCTGGCTGGACATGGTCTCAAAGGCCCTTAGCCTTAGTCAGAGGCCACGTCACAGAGGCAGAAATCTTCCAGAGAATTAGACCCATCTGGGTATGGCTGGACAGCTTCTTCTTTAACCCAGCCACAATAATGCATTCGCTTCCAGAGGACCATGGTTGTGTAAGAAATAACAAAATCTCTTGGGTTTTCATATTACAATGTTGTCAGATTAAAAGCTGATGTCAGACTGATCCTCTCCCCTCTGAGGAATACCAACATCACCTCTCTACCTTCTCGGAAGTCACCCGGGGTTTCCAGAGATGGCTGCAAACCCAGGACATGAGATGACATGCTCAGTGCTCTGTCCCTTACAACATTCGACCTCTGCAGGAATTGGTGGTCTCCAGAGGGATTGCATTGCAGAATCCCAAGTCGAGGAGGGACAGGGGCCAACTGACTTATTTATTGTCATGAGTAATGGTTTCATAAGAAATAGAGAGAGGAGGAAACAGAAGTAGTGGCCTCAAATCCCTAGAAACTCATTTTATGACTCAGACATCTTCGGGAGGTGCTTAACCTGCTGGACAGCATCTGTCATGGCTGCACTTAACTCTTAGAACACGGAAGAGTAGGGAAGGCAAAGAGGTCACAGATGTAATCTTGAGGAACACGAGCTCCAGTCTACTCAACCCCTAGCTCTCCTGCTTATTATTTATTTAACCCCACTCCCCAGTTTCCCCAGAATGGGATATATGAAACTACTTACCTCAATGGGGTGGTTCTCAGGAATAACAATGTCACAGATATCAATATGTGGCTCCTGGCATTTTTATTGTTGAGGAGCTTGCCATCACCGGGCTAAAAAATGTATTCCATACACAGAAATCCCCATGTTAAGCAAATGAGTAGGACTTGGAAAGACTTACCACATAGTTGTTCTCATATCAAAGAGATGTGCAAGCAGAAGATTTGACTACTTGGGAGTGGACAAATCAGGGTACTGAGAGGTAACTATGCTCAGAGTACATGGCACTGGTGGAATAAGAGTGTCATAATGAAAGCCATTGCTTTGTACAATGACTGACTGTATGCTAGTTTTAAAAAAATCTATGCATGTTCAACAAGAGCGATTTGCAGGTGTATAGTCAGGAGTCAGCTCCTGGGTAGGGAAGCTGGTCCCAGAGAGGCGAAGCCCCTTCTGCAAGTGCCAGCACGGATACGGGCTGTTGTGGTCTCTGGTGTACTACCACCTGGTGCCCCGGCTCCCTTTCCCATTTCAGCCACTTGCCGAATACCCAGAAAGCCTCGGTATGTGTTGGAAACTGAGCCAAAAAGGAGGAATCAGAAATTGCTCTCTTTTGAGTATTTTGAAGGATGGTGAAACCTTGTTAGGAATGTTGCTCCAGGGACTGAGAAAACACCATATGTGGGAAAGCATTGCTAAGTGAGGAAAATAGCATGTGCACGCTGGTCGGGATCTTGGAAAAGTCTGAGCAGGGAAATGGGCACTAGAGAGAGGGTAGGAAGGGGGTTTTACTGAGGTCTTTAACAGGTCTTTTTCTAATTATAGCCAAGAAGAGCCTGGGGACTGTGGCCTGCTTCAGAGCCAAGGCCTATATTTTCTTTGGGAAAATAAGGCAGAGTTGATTGGCTTCCAATCCAGGCTTGGCAGAAGCCCATGCAGGATTTCAAGCCAGTAAGCAATGCCTTGGGTAGGTCTTGATTGGTGCCGGTGCCCATCCAGTCAGCAGACACTGGAGCTCTGCAGTGATGTCGAGCCAGGGGCTGGGCTTGTAGGATGTGTGGATTAAATAGACAGTGTTCCTCATCATGGAGGAGGGGACCTACCGCTAATAACAACCGTAGGACACTTGCTGAAGTTGAACCTTCTTCAGATGACTGTGAGCACTCTCTAAGTGAAAGGAAATTCACCGTTGTGCCTGGCCCAGCTGACACTGCCTTCCTGTTTCCACTACCCACCCTGGGGAAATAGTCCCTAGGGAAAAGTCCTACCCCAAGAGACATGGTAGGAAGTGAAGGGACCGCTGACCAAAAAAGGACCAGAAGTCACTCTTCGCCTCTCCTCATGGCCAGCGTAGTCACGAACCTCACTTCCCACGTCCCACACTTGCTTCCTTAATCTCCCATCCCTGCGTATGCAATGCATGGTGTTCCTTCTCTCTCTCCCACAACCAGCATGGCTGCTCTGAGCTCCAAGCATGTGTGAGCAATGACAACTGGGAGCCACCATGCTGTTACAGACTGCTGGGAGCCAGATGTAGAAAGAGGAATCTTCCAGATGTTTGGTCTTCTGTGCATACACGCAGCAGGGGCAGGAGTAGGGCCTGCCTGTTACCATGGACAACTCAAGTTCATGTTCAACTGCCATTTCTAGTACACTCAGTGTGTACCTGATTGTGTCCTTCCAGTTACCTGGTGATGAAAAAGCGTTGTCTGGTCGAGCTTAAGAACCAAGTCCTCTAATCCCTGCAGTTAACGAACAGCCCACTAGACCTCAGTTTCCCATCTGCAGAAATGAAGTGTCTAGGATCCTATGCATCCTGCAATGTGATACTTTAAAAAAATTTTGTTCCAATATTCCTGGGATTGCTTTTTTCCAAAAACAAAGAAAGGGATGAAGAAATGGAGGGAGGGAAGAGAGAGGAAGGAAGGAAAGGAAAGGAAATAGATTTTCAAAATGGAGTCCAGAGGATGCCTGCTGGGATTTGAGAGAGGCTTGCAGACAGCTTAGAAACACTTAGCAACCTGCACCTGGCATACTGTCGGACTCACTCCAAAGTGAATAGAGGGTAAGCGACAGTGTGAACTAGGGAATGGGTGAGATCCAGGCTAACTTCCATAGGTCTACGAAGGATGCAAGACCTCCTAAAGTAGCCATTTGGAGGACAGGCTGGCAGAGTGTGAAGGAGCATGGTTGCTGTTGTTGGAGGTAATTTGGAGAGCACCAGAGGAAGGCCAACTTATGAAGCCAGCAGTGAGGAAGGGGAACCATTTCAACAGAAGTGTCCGTGACAATGACAAGGACAGAAGACTTACCCATGAGTCACAAAGCTTGCTCAAGCAGCAGAGAAATAGTGAATGAGGTTGGAGTGTGGGACATGAGAGCCCGATACAACTGTGATGGGAAATCAGAGCAAGAAGGCAGAGATACCCCACCTCCTCTCCCTGTTAGGCCCTCTCTGTAAAATAGCTAGAGGTTATACCTGGAATTTCTCTCACAGGCCCATGTGTTCAAGGTTTGGTCCTGACTTGGTGGTAGGTACTGAAAGCTTGTGAGAGATTTTCACATCACTGGAGTCGTGCCCTGGGGTATTGCTCTCTCTCCTCTTTCCTCTTTTTTCTTTCTTTCTTTTTTTTTTTTTTTTTTAGCTCCAGATCATGATTAATTTTTTTTCACTCAAGCACTCTTTTGCCATTCACCAAAAACCCAAGCAACAAGACCAATTCATTGTGAGCTGAAGCCTTGGAAGCTACGAGCCAAGAAAACCTTTTCTTTTTCTTTATATATTGATCCTGTTTGGTATTTGTTATAGTAGCTGAATGCTGACTAGCAAACCAGTGAAGGCATGAAGTTAGATGTGCTTTTGTTTTTAAAAGGTTTGCTTTTATTTTTATTTGTATGTGTGTATGTATATGTGCATGCCACATGTGTGCTGTTGCCCATGGAGGTCAGCAGAAACTGTTAGCTCCCCTAGAATTATAGTTACATGCAGTTGTAAACCACCCAGCATGGGTGCAGGCACTGAACTTGGGTCCTCTAGAAGAGCAGCAAGCATCTTTACCCCCAGAGCCAGCTCTCCGACCCTCAATAAGTCTTTTCTAGCAGTAACTTTCGCTTCAAAGCTCAAGCTATCATCCCAAAGACTTTCTTCTTATCCTAAGTCCATCACACCATCCAATATCCACCTTGCCAAATCATCCTCCCAATTGCCTTGGCAACCTCTCTATACAGCCTTTTATTTTATCTGTGGCCCCACAAATATCATCCCTGATTTTCTGCCCTGTGAGCAAGTAGCCTCCTGTGTCCAGACTTTGGGATAATTTGATAAATTGTTTTTTGATAGACTTCCAGTTTCAGATGATTTTATTGCAGGTCTACTGGGGTGAGGGTGGAGACTCAAACTGTGTGCATGCTGTTTATTTTGTGTTCTTGAAGTTTCATTTTGTTAGGTTTGCAAGACTGACAGAAATGTCACTTCTCTGCAGAGTGGGAGGGAGATGAATTACCCTGTGGGAACCATTTTCCTGGGATAACACAATTCCTGGAGTAGTCTCTAGGGCAGGCAGCCATGGTAGAACCCTTCCCTTAGTTTTGACTTCGAAGGAGTCAGTTATCCTAAGAGTGGTTCCCAGGGAAGGAAGATAGGCCCTTTATCACAGAGGCAGGCCAGGACCAGTGGGAAGACGGTCCAGTTAATGCCTGGACCTTTGTCAGCTGTTGGGGATGAGGGAGAAAGTCCCACCTGAGAGGAGCTGGGGGAAGAGGCTGAGGTGGATTCTGGGGACAGGCTCCTGGGTGAAGATTCCGAATCAGAACTCCTTTTCTACAGCTTGTGTCAAGGTTGTTTGTTCCTTTGTTTTCCCTCTGGATCTTAGAAGATCTTTCTGAAAATACCAACACTGAACCAAGGGAAAGGATTTTATTTTCCATGTGAAGGCAGAACTCGGAAGAGAAAATACCCGTGGGGCCATTGGGGTGGCAGCAGTGGTGATTAAAAAGTGAACACTCTGGGGGTGGGGTGAGGGAACTGTAAGGTCAGGGTCACCAGCTCAGCTGTCTTTCCACCTGGGAATCTGCCTCCTGGGCTAACCTGCCGGAAGTGTGGGCTTGGCCCCAGTGCAGGAGAGGTGAGTGGGAGGATCTCAGGATCCCTCTGCAATTCCACAAGGACTCACCAGGAGCCCTGTGCTGAGGTTCTGTTATGGCAACAGAAGAGAGTGTGGTGGGTTAAAGAACCCTTTCAAAAGGCAGAGGCCTACAGAAGGAGTATAGGACTACAAAAAGAAATAGATAATGGAAACCCAAAATCCCTAAGAGGGAAAAAGGAATCAATATCAACCCTTGCTACTCAGAGCAGGCGAAGCCATTCATTTGAGTTGAGTTTTGCTGGGTCTCTCTGTCTCCTGCAGGAAGTGCTTCAGAGCGGTGGCTTTTAGGGTTGGTAGATCTGAGGGGTGTCCTGGTGACATGTCCTTCTGAGAGCCTGACAGAGCCCCTTGACACTTAGGCCCTCTCGGCAGGTGGCCGGTGGTCTTGTGTTTGTTTCCAAGACAGAAGGGGCCAGGAATGAACCTCTCTTTGAAGCCACACTATAAAAACAACAGACCCAATTCCCAGCCTCAGTGTGCTCCTCTGGAAGACCCTAACAGGCTAGAATAGGGGACAAGAATTCCATGTCTTGAGAACACTACGAGGCTCTGAGCTGATGAAGCCGTCCACTGATGCGGTCCTCACTGCTGTTTCAGTGCAGTGGACCACGTGTGTCTTCCCAAGCTCAAGGGACTTGTCAGGATGTCATGGGGGCACAGCAGGAGGCTGGGGAACCGGGCAGACATCTAATGTCAAAGCAACTGGTGCTGTCAGTCTAGGAAGGAAGCCATCGGAAGACCTGTGTGGTTGGTGCCTTTCCCAGGATTTCTCAGGGGCTGGGGGAGGAAACTGCCCCTTCTAAAGAGCAGGGAGGAGTCCCGCTGCTTCCTTAAATGGTGGTGCCTTCTCTTTACTCTCAGAGACTGCCAGCCTCAGGCCGCTGATACCAGAATGACCCAGACTCTCCCAGCCAGCTGTTAACACCTGTGTTTCCTCTTTCAGATCTTACAGGTGAACAAGGTGATGTCCATCTTGTTTTATGTGATATTTCTCGCTTATCTCCGTGGCATCCAAGGCAACAACATGGATCAAAGGAGTTTGCCAGAAGACTCGCTCAATTCCCTCATCATAAAGCTGATCCAGGCAGATATTTTGAAAAACAAGCTCTCCAAGCAAATGGTGGATGTCAAGGAAAATTACCAGAGCACCCTGCCCAAAGCAGAAGCCCCCAGAGAACCAGAGCAGGGAGAGTCCACCAGATCGGAATTCCAGCCAATGATTGCAACGGACACAGAACTACTGCGGCAACAGAGACGCTACAATTCGCCCCGGGTCCTGCTGAGTGACAGCACCCCTTTGGAGCCCCCTCCCTTGTATCTCATGGAGGATTACGTGGGCAACCCGGTGGTAGCCAATAGAACATCATCACGGCGGAAACGGTACGCAGAGCATAAGAGTCACCGAGGAGAGTACTCAGTGTGTGACAGTGAGAGTCTGTGGGTGACCGACAAGTCCTCAGCCATTGACATTCGGGGGCACCAGGTCACAGTGCTAGGGGAGATCAAAACCGGCAACTCCCCTGTCAAACAATACTTTTATGAAACAAGATGTAAAGAAGCCAGGCCAGTTAAAAACGGTTGCAGGGGAATTGACGACAAACACTGGAACTCTCAGTGTAAGACGTCCCAAACCTACGTCCGGGCACTGACCTCAGAAAACAACAAACTCGTAGGCTGGCGCTGGATACGAATAGACACTTCCTGTGTGTGTGCCTTGTCGAGAAAAATCGGAAGAACATGAATTGGCATCTGTCCCTACATATAAATTATTACTTTAAATTATATGATATGCATGTAGCATATAAATGTTTATATTGTTTTTATATATTATAAGTTGACCTTTATTTATTAAACTTCAGCAACCCTTACAGTATATAAGCTTTTTTCTCAATAAAATTCTCGTGTGCTTGCCCTTCCCTCAGGCCTCTCCCATCTGTTAACCTTGTTTTGTGACCGGGCTCTCGGGACCCCTTCTGTAAAAACCTGTGTACACCAGTATTTTGCATTCAGTATTGTCAAGGCCATGACTGTGGTTTTAGTAAAACTTCTTAAAATCAGACGATGTCAGAGTTGTGTATAAACAGAGTACTAACCTCCTTCTGGTATATTCCACGTTGGATTAACGAATTAAAAACAACCACTATGGCCTCCATTGAAGAAGGTACCTTGCAGCCTGTGGCTTGGCATTCTCCTCTGGACAGCAAGCTCACAATCGGGTCCTCACTTGCTCCTCTCAGCTCTGGGGCCTGCCAATTAGAATTGTGGTTTGCGCCAATAATAACGAACCTGGCAATTTTACTTTTCAGCACATTTGTTGTTTGGGGATTGTGTAAGGGTTGGATTTTTTTTTTTTCCTTTCTGTTTGGCTTTAGTTTTGTTTTTACTTTTGGTAAGTGGTTTTCATCCTTTCAGACAGAAAGGAAAAATTTTTCTAACTATTCCTAACAGATTTTATGTGTATGTGTGTGTGTGTGGTGCTGGGGTTCGAACTGTAACAGGAAAATTACATATCTACCCAGGAGCAAACTGAAATGGCTCATGAATAATCCATACACAGAAGATAAATGTACTCACTGCAGAATCTCCCGGCTCAGGACTTTCCCCGCTGATCCTGTAGTCTGCCTCCAGCTCATGAGCAGTTGTACACTGGTGGACTGGTTTAAACTCTAGCCCCTCCCCTATGACCTTGTGAAGGGTTTAAAGACTATCAGAGCCTGGGTTTCCTGGGGATGCAGTCACATGGAGACTCCCAGGACAGCTGATGCGTCAGTGGCGTTCCTGTTATCAACTTAGTAGCCAGAGATAGGCCTCTGAGAGTGTCATAGCCTGTCCATTGCTGCCTTCTTTCCAGGGCATTGTGGTCAACCTCGTATCATTGTTAATTGATGCAACCATAAGAAGCAAACAGCCCAAATAAAAAGGACTTTCTTGATGCCTGCTGAGTCCTGGCAAGGGATCACTGTGCTGATAACCTCTGGTCCTTGTGAGAGTAGGGATATTAGTCATGCCCCGCCCCAAAGAGTTTCCTGATGTCCTGTTCCCACTGTGACACAGTTCATCCTGTTGGAGATGCAGCATAAGTACTCTGGAAGTAAAGAGGTCTACCACCCCAATATGGGAGCTTCTATGACCACCCTAACCCCTGCTGTGTGCCTGCTCTGACCTGGATTGCTAGGCCTCAGTTTAAGGACTGTTTGTGCTCTCTCGACAACGCCTCTGACATGTACAGAGAGGACCCATGTCCTCTGTATGACGTGAGCATCTGAAACAGATGCAGCAAATAGCAACCACTGTGGTTAAAAAACATCATTTTATACTCATTTTATACTGGGTCCTAAACTATGAAGGCAGAAAATAAGATACCTACTATATTCCCACAATGCACTGGACACTTTCAAAAATGGCTGACATTATTTGTCAAAGGAAGGAAGGAAGGAAGGAAGGAAGGAAGGAAGGAAGGAAGGAAGGAAGGGAGAGAGGAAGAAAACTTAAGGGAGGCATTGTCATCTCAGGGTGAGGAAACAGGTAGGTTGAAGTTGACTGTAGTCTTGCAGGGAATTGGTAGAGTAGAGAGTTATTTTCGTATGTTAGCGATGACACCGGATGCCCATTGTCAGCCTTCCCTCCTCTTCTAGCCTGAGAGCGCTGCATTTTCCATGAGTGCTGGCTGCAGCGCTAAGGGACGAGAGCACAGTTCTCTCACGGAAACCTGCTGTTGCCTGGGCTTCGCTGCCCGTGTTCAGGACAGGGAAACCAGCAGGCAGTCAAAGTGGGTCCAGTGAACAGCAGAGCTCAGTTCTCAAGATCTCCTCACTGTGGGGACCCCATGAGCGTTTCTAATGAAGATGTAGCACCCCAGATGTTGGAGACACCTAAAGAGCTGAGGTCTGGATGTGAATGATGAGGAAGAGGAGGAGAGGGTGGGCACAGAAACTCTCATTTTAGAATTCTGGTAGAAGTTCCATGGTAGAAGAGTACCTACTAAGGCTTATCCATCACCTACCTTAGGGGACCTTAGACTAGCGCCTGCTAAGTTCCCTTTTTTTCAGGTCTCTTGCCAAGCCTCCTTCTCCAATGGGGGAGGTATTGCGAACCCTCCATACAGTGCAACAATATTCGGTTAGCAGTTGTGCCTACTGCTCTTCTGAAGGGGTGTGTTCTGTTCTTCCAGGATGTTGTTGTTACCCGGGGTGTGGGGTTTGTTACATTACTCTGCTTGCTGCTTCCTCTCTCTGGGTGGGTGCATGTGTGTCTACGTGCCTTTTCTCGTTCATTTAGTCAGTGTGGATGCTCCCTACTGAGGCTGGAGAGACCATTTGCATCTCTGAACATGTGTTCAAGAATGAAGCCTATGTAAGCAGTTCACAGCTATCTGGAGACTCACATGACTTCACCGGGAAGACTCATCTCCAGGCCTCAAGCTCTGACAGCCTTGGGTATGCAAAGGCAACGCTGAGGGTCTCCAATTAGGTCTGACTTCACTTCACAAGCTCCAGCTTTGTCCAGGGGCACTATGGGTTCTTCCTCAACCAGAGTGCCCTGAAACCCAGGAAGAGCCTGTCCACAGCAACAACCCCTTACTCTGCGACCCTGGCTCCTAGGCCAAGATCTGAATTCTCTGAAGTCTCATACATCTGAAAGCTCCTGCAGCTGGAAGTTTCTTCCTCCAGATCCCTGTTCTCACTTCTTCTCAAGTTACAGTCGCATAACTTTCTCAAGTTACAGTGGGCTGGTGGCCTACTTGATGTACACGCATGTTCCACAACACTTTGAAATGCAAATGCTTCTTTCCTGACTCAAGTCCCCAGGTTTTGATTTGGTTCTGGGTGGAGGTTGGTCCAGCCTTGAAGAGCAGAACTCTGATATAGGTCAGAACACTCTGAAGGACTATGGGTTTGTTTGTATCGATGTTCAGCCTCATGGAACCAAGGGGTTCCTGTGCAGGGACCCCAAATCGGGAGGGGCAAAGAGGCAGGGAAGAAGTGTGCCAAGAGTACCAAATGCCCTTTCTTTCTTCTTTTAAAAAATGTTGTATGTATGGGTGTTTTGCCTGCATGTATATCTGTACACCACATTCATGCCTGGTGCCAGGTCAGAAGAGGGCATTAGCTCCTTGGGAACTGGAGTTACAGAAAGTTGTGGGTCACCAAGTTGGTGAACCCAGGACCTCTGGAAGAGCAGCCAGCACCCTTATCTGCTGAGTCATCTCTCCAGCCTCACCAAATGCCCTTTCTTGAAGGAACTGATTACCACTGCTGAGTCTCTCTGGGTTGAACTGTTGTGCGGGTCACTGACATTTCGGGTTAAATTACAGAATGCTCTGCAGCAAAAACACATTAAAGTTTATTGGGAAGTTGTGAAACACAGCCTAATGAATTAGACAACTATTCACATGGAGGTGGATGAGTAAGTAGGTATGCATGTCTTACGGGCGCCTGCACGCATTCCCCCTCTCTCTTCTCTCTTTCTCTCTCCCCCAGCCCCCCCCCCCCCGTGTATGTGTGTGTGTAAAACTATTTTGATATCCTAATGACTGATGTATTGCATTTTTAAAAAGAAATTAGTGCTTTGAACAGAATGTTATTAAGCACAGATTTCACCTTAAGGAAACTGAACTGCCAGCCAGATGGGGAGCATGAGAAAGAGACAAGAAAGGGTAGATGGGTGAAAATTTTATAAACAGGAAAAATAAGCAGGCCAGGACTAGGTGTTCTCCTAGGAGCCATGACAGAAGGATCTAGAACTGTGGATCTTCCAATCTAGAAAGAAAGTGACAGATGCTGGCACTGGGGGCTGCAGATGGAAGCGAAGATGGAACTAGAGTCAAGGGGGAAATACTAAGAATGATGTCATTTCCTGGGTGCTTTCTTCACGCTAGGTACTGAGCGTGAATGCTGATGGATCCTCAAGCCACCCCTGGTGTTCTGTCCTCAGTTGTACAGCTGAGGGAATTCGTTGACAAAAGCAGCTTTCCTGAGGTCACACAGCTAATCAGTGGGAAAGGCCAGACAGGAACCCAAGGGGTCTCCATGACTCAGAAGCATGGGCTTCTACGTATGTAAGACCTCAGTGAAGCCAACGCTAAGGGCCTTAGAGACCCTGGCCTCTGAATTTCCATGGGGTAGCATGAGGGGGTGTGCACTTGGCACAGGCAGGGAGATAACAGGGTCAATACTGCTGGATTCCGAAGACTTCGAACAATGAAGAATGGCAGCCTCAGTGGCAGGCTCCCGGCTGCAGGGCTTCAGTACACTGGAAAGCAAGTGGGGCTCTCTTACGAGACCCCCCCCCATCCTCCATCCAGGGACTCTTAAGAGATAGAAGGCAGGAATTTCTGTTTAGACACAAACTTTGAGATCCAGTAATCCATGCTCCCTTATAAGGCAGAAATCTATTTTTATTCATTTGATACTTTAAAAAAAAAAAGTGGCATGCCTACTAGGTGGTGGGCGCTCTGCCCAGATGTATGCTCTGTGCTCACAAGAGGTATCTTCTCCCCTGGAAGTGAGGGAAGGGATGGGCCTCAGGGAAGGCAGCGTGGAGTCGCCTTGACAATTCCCACGCCTCATGATGAGTGCGCCTCAGCCAGCAGCTTGCTCTATTTTAAAACAGCCATGACTATCTGATAGAAAGTCTCTCCCTCGGCCAAAGCCCAATTGAGGAGACGAAAATAGTTGTAGCGAGGTTGTCAACCAATGGTCTGCAGGCGGCCAGAAAGTGGGCAACTGCGTGCTGCTCAGGACATTTCAAGGAAGGATTCACTGAGGCATGTGACCTCTGGGATGGCTTCTAGGAGGCGGGTTGGAGTTCCATGGGGAGGGAGAGGAGAAGGGTGTGTATGTCAGACAGAAGCAACACACACAGGTGTAGATGGGGCAAGAATGTAACCTGTGTAGGGAGAACTAAAAAGTTTGCGGTAACAATTTTAGGACTCTGGGAAGTGGGAAAGGGTGGTGGAGATAGGCTAATTCAAGGCCAGGAGGGAAGGGTCTAAAGCTTCTACAGTTTGCTTACTTAGGTGCTGGAGCCCATGTCGGAACCACCTGAAGGACTTGTTAAGACTGATCCTGGTGACTTGGGCCCCATCCCTGAGTGTCTGATTCATTAGGTCTGGGGTGCGGTTGGTGGATTTGCATTTCTAGAATGTTCTGAGGGGATATCACTGCACAGAGAAAGATCACTGATTCATCAGGCAGTGGGGAGTGGATGAGAGGTTCTTCAGGCTGCCTTTGAGAAGACAGTTTTGGTGCCAGCATCCCAGAGAGCTGGGTGATTCGCAGCAAACGACACAGAGAAGGTCTGCGGTGAGGAGAAGGCAGTTGGAAGGGAGAGTAAACCAGATTAGAGAAACGTTCACAGATGCAGTCAATATGATTTGAAACTAACTAGAAAGTGAAACAATAGAGGCATTAAATAAAACATGCCACTTCCAGATCTGGTCCTGAATCTATTTTGAGAAGATGGCAACATGAAGGGACCATGAGCAGTGAGTCTAAGGTACCCACAGGACATCAAGGTAAGGATATATCCAATGGGAAATTGATTGCTGACCTGTTTGAAACGAAAAATGACAACAACAAAAACAAAGAAAGAAAAACAGCTTGGAAAGAGCCCAGCATCATCTGAACATCCCCCTGGACCAATGAGTGCAGTCTAAGTTCAATGAAAGCCAAGGCCATCAGCTCATCAGCAAACCAGACAGTGGGAGTCACCTCCGTCAAGGGATGCGTGTCTCAGGCCTCCATTTCCGAATGGCCAGATGCTCATCCACTGTGTAGCTTTGGAAGTTGCAGAGAGTGATGGTAGATTACTGAGAAGAGGGAATGGGTAAGGGGAGGCTCAGGGTAACTGTACTCTCAGGTAAATGTCATGACATGGGAATAAGCCTTAGACATCAGTTTTGTATACTACTGTGAGAGACCTCTCTCTCTCTCTCTCTCTCTCTCTCTCTCTCTCTCTCTCTCTCTCTCTATCTATCTGTGTGTGTGTGTGTGTGTGTGTGTGTGTGTGTGTGTCCAAGTACATGCGGCAGCATGCAGGCAGACATGGTGCTGGAGAGATAGCTGAGAAGTCTACATCCCTCAGACAGCAGGAAGAGAGAACCACTGGACCTAGCTCTAGCTTCTGAAACCACAAAGCCCACTCCAGCTTCCTCCAACAAGACCACACCAACCTAACAAGGCCACTCATCCCAATCCTTTCAAATAATGCCACTCCCTATGAGCCCATGGAGGCTATTTTTGTTCAAACCATCACATCCACCTTGTTTTCCGAGACAAGGTTTCTCCCTAGGACTTGAGGCTCACCGATTATGTTAGGCTGGAGGGCTAAGGAGCCCCAGGGATCCACCTGTCTCCACCTCTCCAGCAGTGGGATCATTAGTGTGCAACACATGTGTTTTATATGGAGGCTAAGACTCAAACTCTAGTCCTCATGTGTGCATGGCAAGCACTTTCCTGACTGAACTATCTCCCCAGACCCCAGGTCTTAGTTTTAAAAACCTCCTTTTCCTTAGGGGGCATCTCCTGTCATATCCTGGAGTTATTTATAGTCAAGCCTTTTCTCTCCCCATTTTACAGTCTCATAGGACCAAGAATCATATCTCAACTCACATAACACAACTGAAAGTGTAGCTGTAAGGCTATTTGTGTAATTCCTTCTTCACCATGTTGTCCCATTTGGCTTTGGGCCACTGTGTGTCATCCTGTTTGAGTCATAACTTTATCCCCAAAGCTGTATCTAGGCCATCAGTAAGCACTAAGTCGATACTTGAGCATAACAGTGAATGAGTCCCCTTCATACCCGCAGTTAAGACAGGAAGAGGGTCCAACCTTGGAGAGAAGGGGTCTTCTGAAGAGGGTTTTGTTACCCTCTCATTACTTAGACCTCTATAATGAGTTAGGACAGATGACATAGAATAACAATGTCCCTTTCTAGCCATAAATATGTTTAGGTTTTTGTTGTTATTCTTTAAAATATCATACAAAATAGTGGGTTTCTTTATGAAATTTTAAACACATATATTACTACACAGCCCTGTCCCCTCTCTGTCTAAAGACTTGAGGCTCCTTTATTTCCATCTGAGTGAAATGTTGGCAATGGGGCTCAAATTGGGAGAAAATGAATTTTAAACATAGCTAAAGAAAACAGTAATCAAGGTTCGCATATCTAAGACAAAGAGCATCTGATGCTGAGCGGGGGTGGGGGGGCACTAATCCATCCTCTGTGCACCCGTTCTCTGAACTAAGGAAGCTCCTCCGGGGTACCAGCCACCTTTGGGGATACAATTAGAGAGGTGGCACACGGGCAGGTCAGACCCACACCTTCGTGAAGTTTACTTTGTAGAGTCTACGGCAGGGGGCAATGGTTTCTCTTGGGAGGGCTAGAACGCAGGAAATGGGTAGAGGGAGAAGGGAGAATTTGTAGGGGATGGCAGTGTTGATCTTCAAGGCACACAGTGTCAGGATGCCTACCTATGGGAAATGGGTCATGCCATTGAGTAATTAATGGTCCCAACGAAGGCACAGAATCCTTAACCAATCAAAAGCCAAACTTTGACAATAAAAGTGCAAATAGGGCCAGATTTCTGAATCACCTCCCTTTCCTTCAGCTGTGTGTGAAACATTTTAGGTTTTATCAGGGACTTTAGACACTGATTTTTGTGAATAGAGAGCATTCTGCTCTTCCCTTTCCATGGACTTCTACCTGTCAAACCTGTTCCTCTGCAGAAGAGCACTCTGCAAATGAACCATTTTCCTGCCATCGGGCAGGTCTCCTGGTCCCCTTCCAATGTTGAAAGGCCCCAGGAGCAGGCAATAGGCAGGGTCACACCCTCTGAATTCCTATGCCTAGGGCTCCTCCTGGCAGGGCTTCGGGCAGACTAGGTGGGGACCTTGGCCGCACCCAGAGCTGGGTTTCTGCCTCTGTCACCGGAGGTTTCCTCTAAGGCAAACATCAGGAAGGCCCCTCTTGGGGATTTTCTTGGGGCTGTCATTGAGTCATTTGTACTCAACAACCTTCAGTTTTCTTTCCTGAACAACAAAAAAAAAGGAGTATAAAAATATCCCCAACTCACTTACAAAGTGTCCTGGGAGCTAATCCAGACAGCTAGGAGAGCTTTGAGATTGCACCAAAGGTGATTTGAGCCGGGTGAGCTCTGGGACACACCAGAAAGGTCAGACTATATAGCCAATCCAAAACTACTAAGCCACCTAGAGTTCGGAGAAGTCAGGCGACACAACCAAAAATCATACAGCCCATATGAAATGAAAACCAGGCCTTGTATCAAATGGTCTAGAACAATCTATTCTTCCATATTGCCTGTGATAAAGTATTCTGATCAAGACAACCTAAGTGAGAAAGGCTTTAGTTTGGCTTACAATTCAGGGTACAGTCCGTCGTGGTGGGGAAGTCAAGGTGGTAAGAGTTAGAAACAGCTGGTCTCCTCACATCCATAATCAGGAGAAGAGGACAGTGAACGTGGGCATGCTTGCCTCACCTGCTTTCTCAATTTTATATAGTCTAGGATCTCCTGCTGAGAGAATGGCCCTGCCCACAGTCAAGGGAGGTCTTCCCACGTCAATTCAGGCAGTCGAGATAATCTCACAGACAGGCCCAGAAGCCCATCTCCCTCTGAGGTGATTCTAGATTCTGTGGCTAACACTAACCATCAGACTGCCATAGGGCTGACAGAAGAGCATCCGCTGGAGCCCAACAGATCTCACCGAGCTGCTGCTCTACCAACAATTGTCTTTTCACTCTCGGTTTCCTTCCAGGGAACCTAGACTATTCTACATGCCGTCTTCAATCCATGGCTAGCAGACCCTACAGACTCAGATCCTGTGGTTGGTATTGCGGGCAGGGACCAGAGTCAGGCAGATGCGGAGGCTACTCCTAGCACTTGCATTCATGTGACCTACCTAAAGCAAGTTCTCTACATAGCGCATCCTGTAAAATACTGATGGTGATGTTGCTATCCGCTGATGGACAACAAAAACTGTATCTGGAACAGGGGCCTAGGGTTTTCTTATGATATTGAATCCTAGGGACTTCCTAAGGACCCCAGGGGGAAGGCCCCAGGGTCACCAAACTAGTGGGAGACCACAGAGAAGCTTGGGCAACAATTGCTACTAACTGATAGAGTGATTTAGTTTGGTGTTTTCACAATTGGTCCAGCTGAAGCAACACCTTCCAGGATGTTGTCAGCATGACACACAAACATGCAAGGAAGCTCTCTTCCCATGGAAGATTGATGTGCACAGGGGATTTGCTGTCCAAGGACAGTAGCCCCAAGCCTCAGCAACCGGGCAGAATGTCCTGTGGGACCATTCTCTGCCAGAGCATGAGGAAGACAGCCTATGAGCAAGCCCCAGAGAGGAACCCACAGCTGGACCTGCACAGTATCCCACTGATTGCTACCTCCCCACTGAGGAAAGTGTTTCTGTTTCTTGCCCAACCCCCTTCCAGAATAGCCCAAGTCAGTTGAGTGCTTTGGATTTCCAAGTCCTTACCAAATGCAATAGAAGTTTTCTTAAAATTGCAGCACCAGGGATGCAAGAAACAGAGGACTCCTGAATCTAGCAGCTTCCTATGTATATGCCTTCCATCTTCTGCATGCCACGGCACATGGCACTCCCAAAGAACACCTGCCCTGCTGCTTGGAGCTGAGGGTGTTTGAGGAGACTGTAGTACAACCTCTATATTGGTTGCAGTTTTATGGGATAAGACTCACAGCAACCTGTCTGTGCCCGGCCCTGCTGAAAATTGGCTGAGTTGCCTGTTGCTGAATTCTTTTCAGACCCCAATGTTCCACCCCAAGATAACTGAGATAGGAAAGACACACTATGGAGGAGAAAGCATGACCTCAGATGAATCAAATCTCTCTGCACATCCGTGCCCCACCCCCCAGCTCTAGCACCTGCCCTGTAGATAAACCTTCTGCCTTTCTCTTTGATATACATATTGAATGTAGCACAACCTCCTTGGGGAACAAACATAGGTGATAGCCATTTCAGTAGCTTTGTGACTTGCTATTAGGAATAAGGATCTCTACATTATGCCTAAGTAGGGCAAGGGAGGTTTTCCTCCATAAGCAAGGAAACTGGAGAGAGCATTCAGATACTACAAAGAATACAAGCAACCAGCACAGAGTTCTGTGCATGCAAAGGCCAACTGTACCTTTCTAGAGAGTATGAGCATAGTCCTGTTGAAGAAGAAGATCCTGTGCCTCATGGATGTAGTGGGTAGCCATTCCAGCTTGGATCTGGAAGTTCCAACCTCCATTGAGACTCTGGCAACTGTCACACCTATGAGGTGGGGTCAGGGGAGGCACCTGGAGACCCAAGATCCAGATGGGTGAGTGCTCTCTCTGTTCTGGGACCCTGAACGGCAGAGGTGGACCAAGCAGAGCTCCAGAGAACACCGCTGGATTGTGATACACCTTCCCTAGACCCTGTGACCTAACTTTCCCTTTTTGTAAGTTACCCACTAAATAAATCTTCCTTTTAACTAAGTGGAGTGGCCTTAATAATTTCACCAATAGCTGGCGCCAACATGGGGCATGAACCCACGACCCTGAGATTAAGGGTCTCATGCTCTACTGACTGAGCTAGCCGGGCCACAGCAGTGAGAGCACCGAATCCTAACCACTGGTTCGTGCCCCATGTTGGGCACCAGATATTGGTGATCCCTGAGGCTTGAGCTCTGAAGGGGTTAGCTCTCTTGTTGACCATCTGTGACTATGGGGAAGTCATAGTTTCCTCTGAGGTTTGGACTCCCATGGGTCAAAGGGAAAAGTTCCAAGTTCAAGAGTTAAGCACATATGAGAGACTTCATCTGGCAGCTGATGGGATCAGATGCAGAGACCCACACCCAAATGTTAGGTGGAGTTCAGGGAACCCTTCAGAAGACGGGGAGGAAGGACTATAGGAGCTAGAGGAGTCAAGGACACCAAGAGAACATGGTCCACAGAATCAACCAAGCAGGGCTTATAGGGGCTCACAGAAACTGAAGTAGCAACCACCAAGCCTGCATGGGTCTGCACTTGGTTCTCTGGATATGTGCTGTGGTTGTTTAGCTTGAGATTTTTGTGGGACTCCTAACAGTGGGAGTGGGACTGTCTCTGACTCTTTTGCCTGCTCCTGGGACCCCTTTCCTCCTACTAGGTTGCCTCATGCAGCCTTGATATGAGGGTTTATGATTAATCTTACTGTAACTTGTTATGCTATGTTCAGTTGATATCCCTGGAAGGCCTGTTCTTTTCTGAAGGGAAATGTAGACTGGTGGGGGAAATTCTAGTTCCCACAGAATCAGGGCTCTGTGGCTCCTGTCAAAGGTCTTCATACACAATACTCTCTTTTCTGGAGATCTGGTCCTCTCCTTTTCTTTCTTTTTGTCCCTTTACTTCTTGCTTATGTTTCCATGATATGCATGCATGCATATGTGTGTACAAATTCATTCATGTGTGAATGCACCTGTGTGTGTACATGCATGTGGAAGTCAGAGGTTTATGTCAGGCCTCTTCCCTGATCACTATCTTATGTATGGAGCAGGGTTTCTCACATGAACCCAAAGTTCATCACCAATATGTCTAGTCTACCTATCTAGCCTATTCCAGGAAACCCTTGTCTCAATCTCCCAGGTGATGTAATGATGAGTAACCACTGTGTCTTGTTGGCATTTATGTGGGTTCTAGAGATCCTGTCCTCACAATGTTTAGTGATCTCTTTACCTGCTGAGCTGTCTCCCCAGCCATACCCACTACTTTTTTTTCTGAAGAGAAACATGCAGCTTACTAGCTGCTGGGCAATTCTCCTACACACCACCTATGGAATTGCAGAGACTTAATTGCAGAGACTTGGGACAAGCTGCAGAGGTGGTGGCCATTGTTCACCAAGAACTGAAAGTTTCAAAATGCTGAGAACGAAACAGTAAAACCCATGTCCAGAGTCTTTCTACACTCAGTGCTTGTGTGACTGCCCGGGTTCATGCCTGTGACATCACCCACACCCATGTCTACCCTGGCACTCAGCACACCTGACCTGAAGGCCAGGGTCAGCAGTACCTAGCACACAGGAGATCCTCACACAGGAGCAGCCTAAGGAAGGGTAGAAAGTAGAGACAGGAGACTCTCCAGAAACTCACAGTGCAGCTAGTTTGGCCAACTCCATGGTAAGTAACAACAAACCCTGCCTCAGAGAAGATGGGAAGTGATCACTGATACCTGACATTGTCTTCTGACTGTCCCGGCTCTGGAGCAGTGTCTTCTGTGTCCATCAGGTCTACCCAGTTCAATTTTCTCTGCTTTTGGATGTCAGGTTTGCTCATAAGTCTTTTAGAAGCTTCATTTTCAACTGGTTTGTTTTGGTTTCTATCCCACACTGAACCTCAGTGCAGAGCGTTCACTTCAGACAATCACATTCAACGAAGTGAGAGTTATTTGGGGCAGGCAGTAAAGGAGTTGCACTGTCCCAGCATAACCTGTGGCCATGTGACTCTAGCCAAGATAACAGTTGGTCAACAAGATGCGACCGTGGGTGTGAATGTGGGCCCTGGAGCCAGACAGGCACCGGGGCACTGATTCCATCTGGCAAGAGCCATGTTAACTGGCCCACATTAACCCCTCCATTCCTTCCCTTCCCTTCCTCCTCTGCTCTAGTAGAGAGAAAATATCTAATGACAATGACACAGGACAGGTACCTAAAGTGAGGGGTGGCAGGTGATGTGTGGAGCAGAGTCTAGCACTTCATAATGCCCCTCTGCAGGCTCCCTAATGTGTTTGTTAAGGGTTTCATCCAGGGAATCTGAGAGGATTAGTGGTGGGTGGGAAGGACCCTGTCCCTATGTCAGTCTCCTGCCATCCCCTTCCTTTGGGACCCAGTTGGGAGCACCCCCCTCTCTACAGTGTATGTCTTGTCTCCAGTTTCCCATCTATATAGGGGCTTCCCTTCCAGGGAGACTTGGGGCTGCAGCTCCTTCCTGACTGAACACAAAAAGCAGCTCTACCCACCTCAAAGGCCAGCTGGCAAATACCTAAGGAGGACTGCCATACAGCCTTGGCTGTGTTCTCAGACCACCCAGATCCACAAAGAAAGATCTGGGGCCAAACTAGGCCCCCAGTAGCCAAATGTCAACAACCAGGAGAGCAGATCACACTGCCACGTCCAAGAAACCTGCCCTGATTTCAGTGTCCTGCCTTGGACCCTATCATTCCCAGCGTCTTCCCTAAGTAGAGGCTCAATTTGTTTGAAGCTGCCTCCCACCATCATTTCCAGTATGATTCTGGAACTGTGTACTAAAGCCAGCTTTTCAAAAGATCTACATGGCGTAGAGATGAATCTTCCCAGGAATCTAGAAGAAATTGTGAAATCATAATTACCCCTATGTTTATGCACAGTGTTTGCAGTATCTCCCCCACATTTTGAGCACATTTGTTTACTCATTTTTGCTACAATTCGACACTTATTCATTCACCCAACAGATTTTTTTCAAGCACCTTCTAGACACAAGGCATCATCTAGGTGCTGAGCATCCCTTTTGCACACACCATCCAGTGTAGCAATGGAGAAGGAGATGTTCAGGCAGAGTGCTAAGTGGGATAAGTGCTATGGTGAGGGGATTGTGAGAGAGGGAGAAAGCAAAACCAGAAACAGTACAGAGGCCCCAGTGTGTGGTTGCAGGTGAAATACAGGCTGTCATTTCAAAAGGAGAGGAGGGTCGGGAGTAGTCTTGGTGATAGACTGAGATGGGAACAGTGGCTTGGAAAGTGAACTGTGTGAAAATCCCAGCAAAGAACATTCTGGATTGATTGTCCCAAGCATGCATTGGAAAGCCAATCCGATTAATCCTAATGAGCCTCTGACTGTGACTCTGGGCTTCCGTGCGTATACCTAATAATGCCTCTCTTGTTCCCATTTGTATTTTATTTCTGAGATCTGTGCTTTCTGCCTCAGCTTTCCATTCATTTATGTGAAGCAATAAAGACAAAATAAAAGGAAACAAACATAATAATTACATAGACTGTTGCAGGCAGGGGATGACCACTGAGGTTCCAAGCGTGGGCTGTAGAGGCTTTGCAAAGTTTGGCATGGAACTTCAGACCCTTGGCTCTTAGAAAGAAGTCCCTCTGGGCATCTGCACTCAGAGTCCAAACACAGGGGCCGTATGCCCGGAATGCTTATAAAGTCAAGGACTTCATGTTTAGAGAAGGGGGTGGGGTGCGTGCAGCGCTCTTGGGAATGGGAAGTACTTGCTCTCCTCCCCAGCCAGGGAGGGATTCCCTATCTTTGAACCACAGAACTGAGAACTTGCCCTAGGCAGCTGTGTGCACAGGGCAAAGCTGTAGGGATTACAGGAGGGCAGGCTGCTCTGGGGGTTGTTGGATGGATGGCCTGTGACACCAATAAGCACTGACACCTCATTGACCAAGGTCCCCCGGGGCCCTGTGTGCCCCCCCCAACACACACACACACACACACACACACACACACACACACACACACACACTGCCACCGTATTGTAGATGAGGACTTTCTGAGGCATCAGAAATCTAGAATCTGCAGTTTCTAGAGGTGTAAGGACTAGCTGTGGACATGTGGGTGTCTGGGCTGGCAAGCCTGGGAATTGGGGAGGGGGTTGCTGGGCAAGCAAGCCAGCCCACCCTAGTCATAAATGCCATACTCCTAGGGACATGCAGGAGTATTTTATTGTTTCATTGAAAGCTGAGACCCCTTGCAGCTGTTCTGCCCATGAGTTCCAGGGGTAGGGCCAGGGCCGGTGGGAAGGAGGGGAAGCCACAGGGAAGTGGGGAGAGGGCCTGCTTGCCGAGTCCATGAGATCTTGTTACTGGGGTTTGGGGGAAATTGGATGCGGTTCCAGGGTTCAAATCTCTCTTGCCCCACACACCAGGGCGCTGGCTCCACCGAGGGCCATTGAGACTCAAGGGTCTTCACGTTTATTCCCCACAACAGCCGTGCAAACAGTTTCTCAGACGACTCAGACAAAGTCTGTCTTCCACTGGAGGTAAAAAAAAAAAAAGTTTGAAAAACGGTTTGTGACATGTGATAGGTGACAGGGTGTACCCTGCTGCAGCCAGGCCCTTCCTCTCCTGGGTTCTGCGAGAGGCTTGTCCACCAAAAGTTCTGGAATGAGCTGTCTTTCAGGCTGCAACTCTTAAAAATAGTCACCTTAGGGCTAGAGAGATGGCTCAGTGGCTAAGAGCACTTGCTGTCTTTGCAGAGGACCTGGGCTTAATTCCCAGCTCCATGTGGCTGCTCTCAACCAGTTCCAGGGCACGTGAATCCCTCTTCTGGCCTCTGCAGGCACCAGGCACGTACACACATAAAACAAAATAAAAATGAATGAATACATGAGTAAATTCCTTTCTCAGGGTGCCTTCCCTGCACTTGTGTAGAATCGCTGTCCTCATCTTCCATCACCTGTCCTGCCTGCCCGCCTCCTGGGGGACATACTTTGTGCTCATCCATTGATTGCCTCTGATCATGAGATCTGAGTGCCCTGGGAGGAGGGCAGGTAGCTCTAAGCACCTAGGAGAGTACCAGGCATTTAGCAAGTATATATTATTTTGTATGAATGAATACATGGTGTAGATTGATTGACCTGGACTGTGCAATTTGTCACTGAAGAGATGGGCGAAGCAGCGGAGGGTGGGGAGCTGAGGAAAGACAGCCTCGTCAGTGAAGAAAATAGTGTCAACTCTTTCCTCTAAGGCTGGCTTGCTAAGGCAGAACCCTTGACACCAAATCCTATTAGGGATTCTGTCTAGCAGCTTGGAGACACTGGGGTTCTCCCAACGTCTTCCACCTTGGTTTTGGATTCCTTTGTGAACTGTATCTCTATTCTGTCCAGTTCTGGAATCCTCTTTGCTGTCTTAGACTGTTTTCTCATAACTGGGCACTTTAGTTTTTCTTCCTTGTCTTCTTTGGAAAGGTGTTTTCATTTCGCATTATGAATGTGTGGAAGACAATTCTCTTATCTCTCAGACATCTCTGGATTCCCCTAGAGCCATGTGGAATTGGGTTGCTTCCCCTCTCTGGTCTTCAGCCCTCTGAAAAGGACAGAGGTAGACTTTCACGATGGCCAGATCCATGCCAGCTCTAGACAGCTGCAAGCTGCCTGGAGAAGACAAGCTGCAAACATGGCCTTGGTTTCTTCCTCTCTCAAAATCCAAGTCCTTTGCATTGTGTGTGCATAGCACTCTCATCACAGGGTGGAGCTCCAACCCCACTCCTTCCATTAGGACTAGCTTCGTATCTGCTTTGGCCCAAAGAAAATGCTACAAGTACCAATCTGCAAGCTTTCAGCCAGTATCAAGGCCTTGCACATCCCTTCTCTTCTCTTGTATCTCTCTACCAGAAAGGTAGACTTTGCCAATGGAAGGGTGAGAGATATGTGACTACACTGGCCCAGACATGGCCCAGCCAAGACCATCCTAGATCACGCAAGTCAAATGCACATCAGACATGTGAGCAAGTCCAGCCTAGTACAGAAGGGCCATTCAGCTAAGGCCAGACTAGAACAACCAAGCCAAAACCAAGCTAGACCAAGAGTGCCCAGTTCTAACCACTAGAGCCATATAGCTTACCTACAGACTTATATACTTATATGGGATGATGAAGTGGCTGTTTTAGGGTGGTTTGTTACACAGCAATATTGGCTAACTGATACACCCTGGGTTTGTAGCCATTGACTTCTAACTCCCCCTGTTGGTTTTTCTCTCTTCAGTATGCTTGCCCTTACAGCACATGAAAGTCTACCCTTCCTGCCCCTGAGCTGCCTAAGTTAATTTGTAAAAATCATCTAACTTTCTTCCTTTTGAGTTGAGAGGTCATATATTTGATTACATCTGATTCTCTCCCTATGTATAAAGGCATACAAGCAACTTTCTACATGACATGATTGTGTTCTTTCAGGATGTCATAAAAACTGGGTGGCACAAAAAAAGCAGCTACTGGGGCCAGGCATTTTATATGAATTTGTGCCTCAAGTTACAATGTACGTTCTACACATCATATAGATGAACTCATATCCCACCTCTTGTCCCTGTGGCATGAGCCACACATGATGATACTCATGCTTGGAAGGTTTCACTGGGCCTGCATAGGCAGCAGAAGCAGGAATCCTAGGTGTAGCCAACACTCCTTTTGTCTTCCTGGGGATGGATCCTGCTTTCTTGAGCAAGCATTCCATTTCCTTCCAATAAGTTAGTATTTTTAAGAGCTTGTTACAAGTTAGGCAGATACTGGCTAGACACAATGATGGCAACGATAATTTAGTGGTTCCTCCTCTCAAAGGACTTTCTAGCTCATAATTCCAAAGAGGCAGAAAACCACTAGGAACATAAACCAATAAACCCTTGGTTTCAGACTTAGTTATTGACTTAAAGTCTGAAGCTAAAGATTACTTAAGAGTTTATCACTCCTTTTTTAAATGTTTTTTTTTTTTTTTTTTTGTTTTTCGAGACAGGGTTTCTCCATGTAGCTTTGCGCCTTTCCTGGAGCTCACTTGGTAGCCCAGGCTGGCTCGAACTCACAGAGATCCGCCTGGCTCTGCTTCCCGAGTGCTGGGATTAAAGGCGTGCGAAATGTTTTTCTTTTAGATTTATTTTTTATGGATATGAGTGCTTGCCCCTATCTGTGTACCATGTGTGTCTAATGTCCATGAAGTTCAGGTCCCATAGAACTGGAGTTATAGGTGGTGTGAGCCATCATGAGAGTTGTAGAAACCAAACCCAGGCACTCTGCAAAAGCGACAAGTGCTCTTAACTGCTGAACCATCTCTCCAGCCCCAAGGTTATCATTCTTCAATTTGCCCTCAAATTGCTTGGCACATGCCATTCATACTCAATGCCGAGTTCCTTCATAGTTCTTACCACTACCTAAGAAGATAGCATTGGTGCACATCTTTCCCAGGGAGATGTGAACAAGTGTCTATTCACCCTAGATTGCACACTGACACACCAAAGAAGCCATTCTAGCAATGTTTTGGTTTGATTAATTCTTGGTGTTACTTACTATGGAAGCATGAATGGTTCGAAAGTTGTATCCCACTTCCACACAGGTAGAAGTTTCATGAAACCTTCATTGACCTTCTTCAGCTGACCTTCCTCCTATGAACTAGTCTAGCATTCCTCAAGACATGCAGAGCTAAGGGGTTGGCAGTGGGTACTGGCTAGCATCCTAGGTGAGAGTCTAGTAACTCTCTTACCCCTCCTTCTTCCAGGGAATGCTAACAGCTACTATAGACATAACTATCACTGGATTGGATGCTTAGCTCTTTCCCAAGGATACAGGCCACAGGGGGAATTTGTAGGTTATCAAGGTAGTCTTTGCTCCTTGATGGCAAATGTTGTATTATACCTGGACAAAGTCTCATACAAGCATATGCTTGTTTATTTACTTATTTATTGCTGTTGATGAGCTGAGAGCAAAGGTCTTGGCTATCTTATATGTTACTATATCCCAGACACAACAATGCCTCACTGGGAACATCTGCATAATTAATGTTTGTTGGGCATCTCAGGATTTGGATTAATTCTTCTCTTATTTTTAATGGTCTTATTTTGTAAAATAACCATAAAGTAGAATCTCTAGCATCACTTTGAGAATTCAGAAAGCACCAATTAAATTCCACTGCATCCTATTGGCAGCAAGAAAATTTGACATTGGACAGATCCTTCTGAGTAGTTGCCTTCTTCTGATGGGGAATGTCTTTCTGTATGCTGTGAAAATATGTTGCTCTAATTGTTTGATAAATAAAGCTGTTTGGACAATGGTGAGGCAGAATAGAGTTAGGTGGGACATTCTAACTAGAGAGGAGGAAGGAGAAAGGCAGAGCAGAAGAGATGCTGCCAGCTGTTGCCATGAGAAGCAAGATGTAAAGATAGCAGTAAGCCATGAGCCATGTGGCAAAGTATAGATTAATAGAAATGGGTTAATTTAAGATGTAAGATCTAGCTAGCAAGAAGCCTGCCACAGGCCATACAGTTCATAATCAATATAAGCCTCTGTGTGTTTATTTGGGTCTGAGTGACTGCAGAACCACGGGAACAGGGCAGGACCAGGAAAACTTCAGCTACATCCTTCTGTGAGGATTAATATTGATTGTCCAACAGATAAAATTTGAAATCATGAAGACAAACCTCTTGTTCTGTCTGTGAAGAAATATCTATATGGAGTTATTTATTTATTTGTTCATTTATTTATGTATGTGTCTATGTGAGGAGAAGGTATAAGATTGCCTGGAACTGGAGTTACAAATCGTTGTGAGCTTGGGTGCTGGGACTTGAACTTGGGTCCCTTAAGAGCCAGTGCTCTTAACCACTGAGCCATCTCTCCAGCTCCAGACTAGGTTGATGCAGGATGATCTACTCTAAATGTTGGCAGTATCATGCCTTGGGCTCAGATCCCAGTCTGAATAAAGAGGAGAAAGTAAGCTGAACAAAGATATTCATCAGGCTCTGCTTCCTGACTTGAGGAGCGGCACAGCCAGCCACTTCAAGCTCCTGCTGTCCTGCCTTCCGTGCTGTGATGGACAGTGCCCTCAAATAGTAAACCAGAATAAACCCTTCCTCCCTTAATTGCTTTACTCAGATATTTTTATCACAGCACTTGAGAGGTGGGCCTTATCATTCCTTCCATTTTGGCTAGCTAAGAAACTGAGGCCCTTGTAACATGTTGAATATTTCACCAAGAGGACTGACTTCTAGTTGGTAAATTCTCACTAAGAATTGTGGCTAAAAAAAGACATTCTGCTGTTGGTCACGTGGTACACTCCCTGAACCCCAATGCTGAAGAGTCTTAGGCAGGAGGATCACAAGTTTAAGGCCAACCCAGACTTCATAGTGAGATTCTGTCTCAGAACAAAACAACAACAAACAAAATCACTTTGCTGACAGCTTTTCTATTATTTCCCCATGTCTGTGGCATTCATGTGTGTATGCCTGTTTTACACATATGTAGGGAGGGAGGGGAAACATGCCCTTTGTTACTCGTCCATGTGTATGTAGTGTGTTGGCTGAGATTGATATCCTATCATGCTCTGTTACTGTTCTATGTTATTCTTTGAGACAGGGTAGGTGTTAGCATTCAGGCATCTGTACTGGCCTGCCCTTAGGGTCCTGACAGGACATGTTCTCAGCTGCAGTCACTAAGAGCACCCCTGTGCACATTCGTTACTCCCCCTTATAAAAAGTAGGCCTTGCCCACCTCTGTCTCTTCTGTTGCTCTCACCCCAGGGATGGGTCTCTGCCCCCTTCTCTGCTCTTCCCCAAATAAACCTCCCATGTGAGCCCTGTTGTATGCTGTGACTCCTTCTCGCCACTTTTCAATTACAACAGTAGGTACCTCAGTCAAACCTAGAGCTTCCAGAGAAGGCTAGTAGTCTTGCTAGCCAGGTTTCTCTAGTGCTCCTGTCTCTGCATTCTGTGGCTGCAATTCAAGCTGGAAACCATACCCTCCCAGTACTGATGTGGATTCTGTGGATCCCAACTCTAGTCCTCATGCTTGTGAGGAAAGCACTTTAATGAACCACTGAACCCTCTCTCCAGCCTTACTTAGTGTCTCAGCTGGCTGCTGGGACATGGGAGAAAAGCATCTCCCTTTTTCCCCTCTAGGCTCCCAGCAGGGCATGGTAGCACTTGTTTCTGCCTCTGAACTCACTCATTTGGGTTTCTGACTTCCTAGGAGCATTTCCAGCATGTGGGAGCCCCAAGGCTGCATCTCTAGTACCTTATTGTCAAGAGTCAAGAGTAAAGAAACCGTTGTTGTCTTCCTGGGCTTGTGTACTTGAGGCCATCAAAATGAGGTTCTGTGCAACTGGCACAGACCAGGGTGTAGATGCTGGAAGCCTCCAGGATAACACCTGCATGGAGTCATTTTCAGTTAGAGGATGATTGGGGAAAGGAAAGGAAAGGAAAGGAAAGGAAAAGAAAGGAAAGGAAAGGAAAGGAAAGGAAAGGAAAGGAAAGGAAAGGAAAGGAAAGGAAAGGAAAGGAAAAGAGGGAGAGAGAAAGAAAGAGGAAAAGATAGGTAGATAGGGAGACTGAAGATTGATTCAACATCAAAGCTCTACTATAACCCACGTGCCCAGGGCCTGGGGACTCTCGAAGGCCTGTTATTCTGCTTGCAAGGAAAGAACTAGTACTATGCCCCACAAAGGGTCAGCTTGTAGGATCCTGCAGGGGGCTTGCCTCAATTTCTATACAGAGTAGAAAGCACAGTTGTCTCGAACTGGCGGACCCCTACACAGATTCATTTCCTGCAGCATAGGCTTCTCACTGGGGAGGCCACACAGAAGCTAGACCTTGATATCCCACAGAAGAGGGTGTGAGCACAGGCATCCTCACCTGCTACCTGCATCTCCTTGGGCAGGCTCCCTCACCTTTCTGTATGAGGACTCAGCAGGAAGCAGGGGCGCGACTGAACCAGATTTCTAGTACCAGGTATTATTTGCCTCCTGCTGAGTGGACCTTAAATCCAATCAGACAACTGTTGATTACTGGCAACATGTAAGTGGCACCTGTGGATGTCATGTGGTGCTGGTCACTGACAAGCTTCACATGTGTTGCAGCTGGGTAAGACTGTGCAGTTGCTTCCTTCCCTTGGCAGCTTGCATAGTATTTTCTGGTACAACAGGAAAGAAGCTTTCAGGTCAGATCCAGCTTGACTCATCCAAGTCTTGTGTCCTCAGTGTGTGGTATCTTCAGCAATAGGCACCCACCCTCAAGCCCTGGGAAACATCCAAGGGCTACCTTGATAGTTAAATCAGCGGTTCTCAACTTGTGGGTTGTGACCCCCTTGGGGGGGTCACCTAAGACCATGGGAAAACACAGGTAGTTACATTACAATTCATAACAAAAGCAAAATTACAATTTTGAAGTAGCAATGAAAATAGTTTTATGGTTGTGATCACCACAACATTAGGAATTATTAAAAGGTCACAGCATTAGGAAGGTTGAGAATCACTGGTTTATATTGTTTTGGGAGTCACTTGCAACCATTCAGAAGGAGATTTCTTGTGCCTGGTACTGGGTTTTTTGTTAATCTATGGTTCATATATATATATCACATTATATATTACAGGATATATCGTGTATTATATTGCCTTATGTATATTATATTAATTATATAGAATATCATATAATTATATACCTATATATGTATTTTAGATAAATATAAAATAATATGATTCCTTAAAACTTAATCAAACAACCTGGATGTTATTTGTCTCCCATCCTTCCTTATATCAATAAGCATATTAATGTAGAAGGGGGAAATTTCACATTGTCCAACCCTTAGACAAAGAACTACAGGCAGCAACGACTGCTGGGAGAAGGAAAAGTAGCCCCTCCCAGGGATGCGCCCCTTATTGGTTGTTCAATGCAGAGTGGTCGTCCCTGAAGCCATATACACACAAGCAACAGACAAACATGTGTGTGATAGAACAATAATAATAAAATAAAGGAGACTGCCGATGAGAATGGGAAGATACGGGAGTGGGTGGTGGGAGAGTACCTGCAAGGGGCTGGAGGGGGGGCAAGGAAAAAGGGGTGATGTAATTCTATTTCAATCAAAAGTGTATTAAAACCAGAATTCAATGAATAAAGAGAGCATTGATTCTAAAATGTATATTTACATCTTTCACTGAAGTTTAACCTTTATCAAATGTTTTCAAGTTATTTTCTCCCATGTACTATAATTCAAAAATTTCACTTGAAAGAAACTAGGAAAAAAATAGATTTTGAAAGCACTCTTGATAAATTTGCTTCTATTGAAATGAGAAAAATAAAATTACAATACATTCAGTTTGGGTTAAAATGGAGTCTTTCCACTTAAAATAGATCTGTGAGTTTTGTGTAGGCCTCCTTTCCAGATTCATGACACTTTTTCAAGTAAATTTTCTGGAAAGAAAAGCAGTTCCACAAAGACACGTGCTTTTCTTCCTGTCTTGTTGTCCAGTATGTCTAGGTGGAACAGTGTCATCGCCCACCTTGGCTTTCAGAGGTGGATGGGGGTGAATGCTTATAGGAGCGTTCAGACTTAGAGGAGGTGTAGAAAGGCTGACTGACAGATCTGCAAACAGGAGCTGACATTTACAGACACCTCTCTCCATCACTTCCTGGCGTCTCCTCCTGCTGCTCTTCATGCACCGCAGGGCAGGTGGAGAGGATGGAGAACAGACTTGGCCGATCATGTGATCTCTATAGGGCACTTTCACCTTCCACACATTTACACAAAAGTAGATGGCAGCAGCCACCGTGCAAAGTTGTCATGTGGGGAAATGGGCTGATGGCTGGCACAAACATGTGCCTTGTGTGAATTGGTTTGACATCTCCCAGACAGCTGAAGTGGGAGGAACTAACCCCAGTTGAGGCAGTGGGAGAGCAAAGGACTTCTGACTGGGGCTGAGGGTGGGACAGGGTCCCGAAGCCACATGGGATCACCTGGACAGAACTGACCCCAAGAAGAACGTCTAGTCTTGGAAGGAAATTAAATCCTTGGCCTTCCATTCCGCAGAGAGCCTTATCGTGATAGAACAATGCCCATCTTGCTTGCAGGGTTTCAGGGACTAAGAGCGATAATGCATGTGAAAATATTTTGTAAACTATGAAACATGTTCATTTTGTATTGGGGTGGGAGGGCTGTCGCTTGTTTCATCCTCAAAACAGAAAACCACATGAAAGCCATGGGACATATTGTCTTCTTTACTATGAAATCAGATGCAGAAAATATTTTCCTTACGTTAGGATGCCATGTGGACTGTCCTTGTTTGACAGAATATTAACCACACAGAAGTAGAGAATTAAAAGAATCTAATACTAGCTCCGCTCCTGTCCCACTGAGATGCTTCCCTTTGTCTCCCATTTCTCTGGGCTCAAAATATGGCCTGTGGTACTCAGTAGGGTGCTTTCAACCTCGAGGAAAATGAAAGGCGCCATAGCAGGCAATTCAAGACTTTGTCAGTGTGAGCGACCTGCCCCAAGAGGAACCCATTCAATGGCAGAGTTCAGAAACACAAAAGAATGCAGATGGAATGGCACATGGAATTATTTTCCAGGGCTTGTCCTCCTGGAGGCAAAATGAGTTGGAAAGATCCCATACTTGGAACCTATTGGCAGAGCCTGGCACCAGGCCCCCTGGGTTGAAACAGAGGAAGTTGCATGGCCACCCACAGTTTGCCAATGAAAGATGGGATTCATAGCTGCTATGTGACCTCAGAGCCCAGCACTGGGGTCTACAGGCACACCTGGACACAGGAGTGGGCTGGCACTCTCCAGGATGGCAGAGATGTAATCCCAGGCAACAGGGGAGGACAGGGTAATCTCTCTGGGTACCCCCATGACCTCTGAGCTTAGCTCAGTCACTTCTCTCCATGGCCTCCATAAGTCATCTGGAAGGGGACTGGACATGAAAGTCTAACCTGGATGAAATGTTCAAGGGCGTGGTCTGAGAGTGCCTAAGAAGTGCACCTTTCTGGTCTTGTTAACTGGGGTGGGTGTGGGGGTCAGAGGACCAGAATACAGTGCAGAAATCTGCATTTTCCCAACCTCTTTGATGCAGTTGAGGAGCAGCCATTCCTGGACCCAAAACCAAGGTGGTTTCTAAGGATACCTTAGAGTAAGGAGCAATTTCACAAACTGATTATACATCATTGCGACTTTTCTGTGGTTGGAGTCTCAGAGAAATTTAACTGAAGAAAAAATACTATAACACTTAGTTTCCTTAAGAGATGATGGATTATGATTTGGTATCCAGAAAGGATGTATTTTCTTTTCCTTTTTTTTTTTATTTTTATTTTTTGTCAAGACAGAATTTCTCTGTGTAGCCCTGGCTATCCTGGAACTCACTCTGTAGACCAGGCTGACCTCAAAGGCAGAGATTCACCAGCCTCCTCCTCCCAAGTGCTGTGATTAAAGGCATGCATCACAATGCCCAGCTGAAGATGTATTTTCTAAATGAAGATTCCATGGGGATATTTTCTTTTAGGGCTTATACTCAGGATGTGTGCTATGTGGATAGGTGTGTGTTTGTGTGTGTGTGTGTGTGTGTGTGTGTGTGTGTGTGTGTGTGTGTGTACAAAGAATCCAGAAGAGGATATCAGATTCCCTGGAGTTAGAGTTACAGAAAGTTGTGAGTAGCCTGACATGGGTACTGGGAACTAAACTCGGGTCCTTTTAACCACAGAGCCATCTCTCTAGCCCTGAAAATTAATTTTTACATTTTGTCCTTATAGCCTCTTCTTGAGTCTTGGATAATTTTATTACTCATGTCCTGTATGATTAATATGCTGTCTTGACACCTCCCACGCTTTAGATCCCATCATTTCTCACTTAACCTGAGTTCACCCTAACCTACTGAGGTTGCAGGTAGTACTGACACTCAACATTATGTCCATTTTCTGGGTCACCCAAGAATTTCACTTGCAAATATTTAATGTAGGGTGTTTGTGCCCAGATCCAGGTCTGTCATCCCACTGGGTGTTCCATAGACAAACAGCTGTCCTCCTGGGGCTCTGTCTTCACCTAAGTCCACTGGTCAAAGGGAGACTGCATGCCTTGGATAGTAGAGAGGGGTGACAGAACAGCAGATGAGGCCAATGACAGCAGTGTGCAGACCTGGGAGTGGATGCTGGCAGTTGGCAAGGTCCGATGGGACATACAGGATGGATTGATTCTGCAGAAGCTGGCCATGAGGAGACTCTGGATGTCTCAAGCCTGAGACACACATTAGTTGGGCACTATGTTGGAGACAGGATGGGGGACAAGAACTCCAGGAAGCATGTAGTGCTCCATTGCTCCGTATAGCTAAACATCAGGATCCAGCCTGAGTGTAATGACTAGCTTACCCCCATGTGAAGAATGGGGTAAACTGAGGAAGACATCTCTCTGAGGAGCTAGCTGGTCTCAATAGTCCTATCTTCTGACAACTACTGGCCCATGTTATTTTATTCTTTATAGAAATACCTTCAAGTGATGTGATGCTCATTATATATGGAAAGGAAACAGACTAGTATGGTATGGTAAAATGATAGAGCTTTTTGTTTGCTTTTTAAAAAATCAAATCTATATGTCTACAAAGCCTGTACTCTCTGCTAGGAAGAAATCAGAAACCGAGAGAGAGAGAGAGAGAGAGAGAGAGAGAGAGAGAGAGAGAGAGAGAAAGAGAGGTGGTCAGAAGCCAATCCCTTCTGTGCATCCCAAGACTGCAGTTGGTGGTGAGAAGAGAGGACCACATGGGCACTCAAGAACTTCCATGCCTTCTGTGTATCCAGACCCAGTGGTACTGGATTCATGGGAAACTAATGCATTGGGATTAAGGGTAGGAGCTGATGCTAGCTCACTGCTTTCTTTCTAGCAGGACGTTCTAAGCAAACCAGGCTTGGTGGCTCCACCTACATGGGGCTTCAGAGGTCAGACAATGGTGGGAAGATCTGTTCACAAATGTCTACTGACAAGACAGCTAAGACCTCAGACCTCCCTCAGGCTCCACCCAGCATCAGTCAACATGAGCTGCCTTTCCTGCAGGGAAATTTCACAGTGCAGACAAGTGTGATCTGGCACAAGGCAAGGCCTAGGGGGCCGCTGGGAAACAGTATTCATGCCATTAGAAGAGTGATGTGCTGATGAGAGCAATCCGGGAGAAGGACGTCCTTGGCAAAGAGAAGGATGGAGGGATGGATACCAATAGTTCACGTTGAGGCAAGAAAGGTGTGTAGAGTGGATGGGATGGAGGCAAGCAAGAAATTCGTGCTGGAGTTAGGCCAGCTCCAATCAGACCCCAGGCTGTCATTTGACTGGCTTGGTGACTGTGGCCCCATCCATGATTTATGAATGTCTCCGTGTCCTCATCTGTAAAAGTAAAAGGACTCATGCCAACTCCTTCTGCCACCATTTTGAGGAATGAACTAGACCATATGCATGAAGCTTCCAGCATAGTGTTTGCCAGGCACTGTGACTCCGGAAGCAGCTACTGTGGGGCGCTTGCTGATGGTACCAAGACCCCTGGAAGCCAAGGTGAAAGGAGAGAAGAAGGAATCCTGAGGAGGTCACCTTCTGCCCCCAGGGACCATGGACAATATCACAAATGAGAAGACTGTCCCACACAGAGCAAGAGGGAAGCAGAGCGCAAGGGTCTGGCCATCTTGCAGAGGCGAGTCCGAAAACCCCGGAGGATGGGCCTGACCTTGCCCTGGGTCCTACATGCTGAGTGGCTGTGCTATACCTGCCTAGGCTCCTTGGACAGGCTCCAGAATGCCAGGCAGCCAGACATGAGGTCATGTGTTTACCACAGGAAGCTGTGCAGCTAGGGTGGGAGGGAGGGGATCGATCGTGCAGGATCTTGGTCCCCACTACAGTCTTCTACAGAGACTTAATCAGAGTCCCTCAAGGGGAACACAGGGTCCCTGCCTCGCTGCATTCTCCTCCACTGCCATTATTTCCTCCTCGCTGCCCTCGGTTGGTGGCCTCTCCTGAACGAAACCCCTGAACTGGGTAGATGTTGGTACAGATGTGGCCAATGGGTCTGACAGGTACCACATGAGAACACAAGGCTGCTCCAGCCAACCTTTCAGTGACTGGCTCCTGGCACCTCAGGCAGTTGAGGCCCCCTAGGAAATAGCAGTAGGTGGGATAGAGAATCTGTTCACACCCAGACTTGGCCTCCCAGGCTGCAAGCAGAGGCAGAGCCAGGGCACTGGCTGATAAAACAAAGTAAACAGAGTCACAGTACTGGAAGGGTTTCCCCTGTATCCAACTCAGCCTTCCTTTGTCCCCTGTGGGGAAACTGAAGGCCAGAGAGGAACAGCATGAGTCATCAGTGGGTACAGAGTGCTCCTCCAAATGATATACAAGTTCTAGTCACAGAGCCTGCTAATGGGGCGGATGTGAACAAAGGGAGGGTCTTGAGACAGGTCTACTATTGAGCAGGGCCCTACGTGCAATCCTACCTGTCCTTACAAGGAGGCAGTCAGGTGGGAGATTGAGTAGGGGCGGATCTGGAGCTCAAGGCAGCCTCAGCTACTTAGTGTGTTATAGGTCAGCCCAGGGCACATGAGACATTGTCTGGCCCGGGGAGGAGATTTGAAGACACAGTAGAGAGAGACAGGAAGATTCTGGTCTTCAAAATTGGGGTTGATAAACCAGAAATGACTGAACCCTGAAAAAGCACCAAGAGGCAGACCCCCTCTTCCAGAGCCACCAGAAGAAGGTACCTCTGCCAGAATCTTGACTCTGACTGGCATCATGGAACTCAGGGCTGACTTCTGGACCCAGGAACTATGGGAAGATCAATTTACATTGTTTCAAACTAGCAAGGCTATAATCTGTGACAGCAGCCACATGGAGCTCAAAGGAGTGTACAAGGACCAGACATGGCCCTAGCCAGGAGCTATTTTAACCCAGGCCGGTAAAGGAGGGGATCCTGGGGACCAGGAAGTCAGGGACCCTGTTTTCTTTCAACACTGTCTCCAGTGGCCTTCCTCATGAGAGGTAGTTTGGGCTGATATGGGGGAAGGCCAGGAAATGAATGGAGGACCCTGAACCTGTGACCAACATGGCCTTCCTCAGTCATATTTCCTGCTGGTAACCAGGCCCTTAATGCAACCTAAACACAATTTTAGTTACTCACAGTAGTGATCTCTATTGGGTACATATAGCTTTGGACATGTCCTACTCAGTATCTCCTCAAGGCCAAATAAAGTATTCAAGGGCTGATTTAAGTGGGGGGGAGAGGAGGAGGAGAAGGAGGAGGAGGGGGAGGAGGAGGGGGAGGAGAAGGAGGAAAAAACAAACAAAAGTGGGAAAATAAAATCATTTAAGGAAGGTTAGTTTTTCTTTCTGGTTGAGGTAGTCTTAGTTGTCAGCTCCAGGAAGGGACCCCAAGTAGATACAGAAGATGGGGAATCTGCCTACTTCTGCAAGCACTAGCTGTGAGGCCTTATGAGGTGCTCAGCCTCGGTGGTTGTGACAGTTAATGAGAATGAGCTTGTGAGAGGGCTCCATAACCCCACATCCCATCCACTGTGTGGGTTTTCCTAGCCAGGTCTTAGCACCAAAGTCCCAAAGAGAAGGCACACTTGCCTCTGGACCAGTCTACCATACAGAGGTGACAAAATAGCAGAGCAAACATTAACCTGGGCCCCACTTACACACACACACACACACACACACACACACACACACACACACACACACACAGAGTTTTAAGGCATTGGAAGTTGGGCAGCTCGTTCCCTTGAGACCTATCAATCTAGTCGGGGACATTAAATATATAAACAGGGAATGACCTTACTAGAAAGCAACACATTGAAAAGTGCCAAGTGACACAGGCCAGGCTGAACATGAAATGCATAAGGCCCTCACAGCTGGAGCACAGAGCAGGCAACAGCCAAGCCACAGCATGCTCAGAGCTCTCCTGCCTTCAAGGCCGTGGAGGGTGGGAGTGGGAGTGGTGCCTGGAGCAGTTATCTCTCTGTTGCTCTGATGAGGAAAGAGGAAGAAAGCAATCTCTGGGTGCAAGAGTAAATGGGACACACCGGTCAGTGACACCTTGGTCCCTGTGTCCCTGGGACAGGCTAGCAGCAACAGGGGCAGTCAGACTGGTTAAAATAACGATCTCAGCACTAGATAGGCTGGATGAAGGAAGGAAGGGACCTGTCAAGAGAACCTGGGGTCCTGTGGAGTACCACCCGAAGAGCAGGAGTGCTGCAGAGGCACCAGCCACTGTGGGGTCAGTGACCCAGTCTCAGGCACCAAGCCGTAGCTACAGGGGAGATTCCACATTTTAGAGGCTGTAAACTACAGTCTCACAGGACACGCTGGGTTCTGGCCACAGCAGCCAGGCAGGTGCCACAGGCCAGGCTCTTTATTATCAGGCTTTCTCTGGAGATTTGCCTATTGCTCCTCGGGGAGAGTAATCAGAGTGTCACGTATAGAAGCCGTAACTCATGGTCCTCAGATTATGGCCCAGTGTGCCCATGCTAAAGCCCTCAGAGGTTTTAGTCATTTTTTTTCACCTATCTGTTCGATCCCCAGTCTTTTTTACATGCCTCTCACATGCTTGGTTTAAAGTTCTAAACAGGGTTGCACTTTCTAACATACTTTAAATGCATTGAGCGTGTGTATGTGGTAAACATGTATGCATTCAATAAGGGACATTGTGCCGCCAACTATCTATTTCTCCTTTTTTTGAGGGTATCCTGATGTTTTTGAAACCTGCCCACAATACTGTGTGTCCGTATGGTTGGTTTAGCTGTCGCTGCCTGGTGCTGTGTGACCGCTTACTCTTGGGATGCACGCCTAGCCTGCGTTCAATCCCTTCTTCACCTTTCTTGGTGACCAGGGATCGAGTCACAGCTGCAGCACATGCTTGGCTGTGCTCAACATTCCCAGATTTAGCTCCAGAATGTCCGCTCCTGTCTATTCCCACATGAAGCTTTCTGTCTCCTCACACTCTGCCATCTTCGACAATGTGTGAGACGTGAGGTCTGGCTTGTTTTTGTAGTGGCTAACAGTACAGGTTCAAATCTCCCTCCCTCACTAGCTGTGACGGTCAGTCGTGTCAACTTGACAAGATTTAGAATCGCCATGTGTCTTAGTTCCTTTGACTGTTCCTGTGGTAAAATATTCCGGCAAAAGCAGGTCAAAGGGAGAATTTATTTCCCTCAAGATTCCAGGTCCATCGCTGCAGGGAAGGCAAGATGGGCACTGGAATCAGCTCATCACATTCAGTCAAGAGCAGAGGGAGAGTGAGCACATGTGTGCCCGCTGCACAGCTTGCTTTCTATACCTTTATACAGCTCAGGACCCAACCCCAAGGGACAGTGGAGCCCAGCCTTAATTGGGTCTTCTCACATCAATTAACATAATCAAGGTCCCTGTCCCCCCAGGTGTGCCCACAGATCAACCTGATCTAGACCATCCCTCACTGAAGCCTCTCAAGTGCTTCTACATTGTGTCGTGTTGACTAACCATCATGCTTGATGTGGTGGTACAACTTTAATCTCAGCACTCCTGCAGGTTCTAGACCATCTTGGTCTGCATAGACCACCCAGAGTTACACTGTGAGACCCTGTCTCAAAACAAAACCTAATTGTCATACCATGAAAACAAATTTCTGGACATGTCTGTGTGGGATTTTCTAGATTAGGTTAAATCAGGTAGAAAGACCACTCCCACCCATGTGTGAGCAGTACCTTTCCACAGCTCCCACCCATGTGTGAGCAGCAGCATTCCATAGCTCCCACCCATGTGTGAGCAGCACCATTCTAAGATCCTGCATCCCAGAAAGAATGAAAAAGAGGAAAGGAGAGCCCCAGTGTTCTGTTTCCCAAACATGGATGCAGTGTGACCAGCTGCCTCAAGCTCCTTCCATCATGACTTCCCTGCCAACATGATGAACTGTATCCCTAGAGAACCTGTGAGCCAAAAGGAACCTTTTCTTCCGTTAGTTGCTTTTCCCAGAGATGAGAAAAGTAGCTACTCCCAATGGAAGCAGATAACTACATCCTCTGGCTCAGCTTTTGCCTCCCTAAAATGGGGGTGTTAAATACCTGACGGGCTTGTTGTGAGGATGAAGTGAGTCAATGAGAAGTGTGTGTGGTGTATAGTCAAGTGTTTAGTCATCACTGGCAGGAGCAGTACCCGTGGCTGCAGTCACTACTGCTGTTGCTGTCCTAGAGTGTTTACCAGCTCTTCCCAGGCTTCGGGACCATCTGGCTTTTCTCTACCATGGAGTCTATTTTCTTTCCATCATTCTGTTGGGTTCTCATGTGTTGTGGCTGATTTGCAAGTGTTAGCTGAACATTCTAGATGCTAATCTCTAGCATGTCTTTATTGTTGTAAATATTTTTTCTTAACCACTTCATGACTTGTTAATGTTGACATTGGGGTCTTCAATTGAGCAAAAATTCTGATATTCAGATGGATTATTTTATCATTCTGTGATCATTTTTGAAATGTTAATTAGTCAGCATCTTTCACACCAAAATTATAAATACATTATTTATTTCTTTTGTTAGTATTATTTTAATTTTCCCAGTATAGTTTTTTCTTTATAATTTAGCAGTTATCTGTACATATGTATTTAGGGAATTAATATATAAATAAAGATAATTAGAATGTTAGCACTTAATTATTGAATTGGTCTCTTTGCTATCACCTTGCCTTTATTACTACTAGGTAATGTTTTGTACATGGTTGAAATGTGTCTTGCAAAAAGGTCTGTGTCTTGGTGGCTTTGTCCCAGAGTGACGGTATGGAAGATGTTGCAGATTCTTTTAAGTGGGAAGCTAGAGGCCTAAGAGATGGCTCAGGCCAATTTGCCACTCTTGGAGTGGACCCTCGCTCACTTCTCAGCACTCACATGGTGCCTCCCAACCATTGGTTACTCCAGTTTCAGGAGACTGAGTGCCCTCTTCTGGCCTCCAGGGACACCAGGCATGCATGCAATGCACTTATTGACATGCAGACAAAACACTCATGCACACAAAGAAAAAACGGTAAAGAAGTGGAGTCACAAGAAGTACCCGGAGTGCTGGTCTCTGGAGCAAGTGGCATCCTCTCCACCTTCTCTGATCCCTCCACCATGATGTCTTCTTAGGAGCCGAGCTCGTGCTGGCAATAAGCCCTGGAACCACCAGAACTTTTTCTTCATAAACAATCTGCCTGGGTGTTCTGTTATAATGACACAGACCTGACTAATACACTCCTTCAGTATGGATTTGTAAAATTTTCATATCTTCCTATTGAGTAACATAACCTGTCCTAACTTTACTCTTCAAGAATGTAAGCATATGTGGATACAGTCTTTGATGAGCATTTTGGGATAAATTTATTTTGTCCCCATGAAAAAAAATTCTTATTGAAGTCTAACTTGTATGTACAAAGAACTTATAGATGGCTTTGGGAACAATAGACACCTTTATAAGAATTTCCCTTAGTGAGAAAGACACATTTCTTCGTTTTTAATCTTTCTTTTAAATTTGATGTTTTAAAAAATCCTAGTTTTATTGTCATTTTATTAGTATCACATATATACGTATATATATATACGTATATATATATTCATACACATATACATATATTTGGATTTTGCAGAAATAATATAGTGCTGTTTATACAAAAGGGTATTTCATGTTGCCTGGCTAGCTTTTTATCAATTTGACAGAAGCTAGACTTGCCTGGGAAGAGGAACCTTGATTGAGAAGATGTCTCCATCAGATTTGACTGTAGACAAGTCTTGATTAATGATTGATGTGAGAGGGTCCAGGCTACAGGAAGGTAGCACTGCCCTTGGGCTGGTGGTTCTGCATGGGATAAGAAAACAGTCTGGGTCGGGTGGTGGTGGTGCACACCTTTAATCCCAGCACTTGGGAGGCAGAGCCAGGCAGATTTCTGTGAGCTTGAGGCCAGCCTGGCTACAAGTGAGTTCCAGGAAAGGCGCAAAGCTATGCAGAAAATGCTGTCTCGAAAGACCGAAGAAAAAAAGAAAGAAAGAAAGAAAGAAAGAAGGAAGGAAGGAAGGAAGGAAGGAAGGAAGGAAGGAAGGAAGGAAGGAAGGAAAAGAAAAGAGTCTGAGCCATCCATGGGGAGCAAGCCAGTAAGCTGCTCTCTTCCATGGCTTCTGTTTCAATTCCTGCCTCCAGTTCCTGCCTTGACATGTCTTCGTACTGAATTGTAAGCTGTAAGATCAGTGGTACTCAACCTTCCTAATGTGGTGACCCTTTAATACAGTTCCTCGTGTTGTGGTGACCCCAACCATGGAAGTATTTTGTTCCTAACTGTAATTTTGCTATGGTTAAGAATAGTAATGTAAATACCTGATCTGCAGGATGTCTGATATGTGACCCCAGGACCGCTGTGTAAGATGAAGTCCTTTCCCCTGATGGTTGCTTTTGTTATGGTGTTTATCACAACAGCAACCAAACTAAGACACGTGTGTAAATGTTCAGCTTTCTTGTTAGTTCTGATAGATTTTTCCTGGTGACTATTGGCTTCTCTCTGTAGATGAATCTTCCATCTGCCAATAATACTGCTTTTATCTCATCCCTATTTCATACATTTATTCTTCTTACCTTACTGCAATCATCGATAATTTTTACATAAATGGAGTGCCCGAATCCCAAAATATGAAATCTGAAATGACCCAAAATCCAAGGTTAATTAAGTGTTAATATGATACCATAGGTTTGATGAGCCAGTGTAGACCAGCTATTATTTGAACTACCTTCAGGCTGTGCATACAGGCTATATAAAACATAAATTGCCGGGCAGTGGTGGCGCATGCCTTTAATCCCAGCACTTGGAAGGCAGAGGCAGGCGGATCTCTGTGAGTTCGAGCAGCTGGACTACAAGTGAGTTCCAGGAAAGGCGCAAAGCTACATAGAGAAACCCTGTCTCGAAAAGCCAAAAAACAAAACAAAACAAAACAAACAAAAAAAAAAACAAATTATTATTGTGTTTAGGCACAAAATCTGAAAAAGTTCTGAAATCTTAACACTTTAGTTCCAAGCATTTCCGATAATGGACACTCAACTTATGTTAGAAGTAGCAATGGCAATGAATGTATTTTGTACTGAGACTTAATTAAATGAAATGTAACTAAAGTCTCTCTCCCTCTTGAACATAGTGTTTCTTGTGGTAGCTCTGCATATATTTTAATCAAATAAAGAGATTTGTACCTCGAGTTGTCATAGTGAACTGCCGCTGGAGCCCGGACACACCCTGGACTGTAGGTCCTAGAATCTCCTGGAAAGAGGGCAAACTCAGTTGAGGAATTGCCTCAATCAGACTGACCAGTGCCTATGCCTGTGGGACCTTTTCTTAACTGCTAATTGATTTAGGAGGACCCAGCCCACTGTGGGTGGTGCCATACCTAGGCCAGTGAGCCTGGGCTGTATAAAAAGCAAGCCGAGCATGCTAAGGGAAAGAAGCCAGGTAAGCAGCATTCCCCATGGCTTCTGCCTCAGTTCCTTCTTCCAACTTTGAGCTTCTGCCCTGACTTCCAATCATGATGGCTGCACCTGTCCACTGAAATAAACCTTTTCCTCCTGGGTTCTTTTTGGTCGTGGAGTTTATTGCAGCAACAGAAAGCAAACTGCAGTACTAGTTTCCTGGGAAGTGTTACTATTTTCCTTCCTATCCACAAACTCTATTGAGAGTTCTTTGATGCTTTTTCCATATTATTCAATGCTTCTTTGTATCTATCAAGAAAATCTATTCACTTTATGATTTATATATCGATTTATTAACTTACCCTAGTGATTACTGAGAACTGATTCCATTCCTGATACATCCACCAGTAACAGCATACTCTAAAAATAGATGATGATATTTTTATAACAAATACTTTGGAGAGGTAATCATACATAGGTACTCAGAAATGAGTCTCTGAACTGTCATTGACAACTATGACCACAGAGGCCTCATTAAAAAGATGAACAGATTTTTCTTTATTTTTGACCTAGAAAAATTTAAGTATGGGGAGATTTTGTGTATTGCTTAAAGTTTAATAGAATTCTCCTTTAATTTCTTTTAAAACTTTAGTCTTTGGGGAGTATGTATGAATTTGGAGAAGCATTTACTATTCTAATTTTAAAATAATCATGTTATTCAGCTTTTCTTCTATCCATTTTGCTTGATCAGAATTTTATTAATTATACATGTTTTCAAACATTTATCTATAATAGACTATCCTATAATCACGTATCTATCGTATAACTTTAATTTATACCATTTTTTTTGTCCTTTCATTGTTATTCTCTGTCCTTAAGGTTTGAGCATCTTGTTGCAGACTTATCCAAAGTATAAAACAAGCCCTTTCACAAACTGCAATGGTTTGAATGTGGAATGTCCTCCACAGCAGCGTGTATTTGAACACTTGGTTTCAGACAGTAGCACTGTTTAGGAGGCTGTAGAGCCTTTAGCTGTGGGGAGGGGGTAGCTGAAAGAAGTGGGTTTCTAGGGGGTGTGTCTTTAGGTTTGTAGCCAGCCCTGAGTCCTGTCTTTTCTCTGCTTCCTGGTTCACTGAGATGTGAGCAAGTAGCAGCTGCTTCACATTCCCCCTGCCGTGGAACCACACACCATTATGCCTGCTCGCCATGATGGACTTTAACCCTCAAAGCAAATGAGGGTTACATCCCTCCCCACTTCAGCCACACTGTGTCAGGAACTGTTCAGAGCAAATGACAGACACAACCAGTATGCCAGCTTTAACGTCACCAGTGTTTGGACTTTATAGTTCTTTTTTTTTTTGTTTTTTTTTTTTTAACCTTCATTTTAGCTTTCTTTTTCCTTCTTAGTTCTTTGGGTTCGCTTCAGGGCAATTGCTCTTTTTCTCACTTTTTAAGTTGAAAGCTTAGCTCATTTGTTTTTGTTCTTTCTTGCTTTTTGATAGATGTGTTTAAAGCAATAAATCTCTCTAAAAGAAGTGCTTTAGTTATGTTTCACAAATGCTGACCTGCAATGCCTTTATTTGGTTCATTTCTAAGTATTTCATATGTGGCCTATAATTTCTCTTTTTACAGAGGAGTAATTCCTTGGTTTTCCTTTTAATCTCTGGCATATGGCATTTAAAAAAAAATTTAAATTCTCTCTTGTTATTGGCTCCTACTTGTGGAGCGTTGTGGTTGGAGAGCAGGTAATGTGTGGTGACGTTGTTTCTTTGGAATTTAGTGAAGTTTTCCCTGTCACCCAAGTTCAGTGTTGAGTTTTGTGACTGTCCCCTATGCAACTTAAAAGAATACGCAACCTGTATTTATTGAGTGTGAAATATGTATGTTCAGGCTTATTAATTATGTAATGCATATCTACTATTTCACCCCTTTCCTTCTTTCCAGCTTATTGATTGGTTTCAAAGAAGAGTGAATTAAAATCACCAGCTACAAAAATTGATTTATCTACTTCTTTCCATAATTGAGTCTCAGCTCTTTTTTGGTTTACACATTTGCAAGCGTTACTATTGAATGTGTGTGTGAGTGATCTAACGTGTAGTGTCTCGCTTCCTTTTGATGAAATGTATTCTAAAGTACGTTTTATCTGATAAAATTGGCACCCTTGATATAATCTTGGTACATAGTTGTTCAATATTTATTTTCCAAACTTTAATTTTATATACTCAGCCTATGCCAGGATATTCCTAGCACAATGAGAAAGATATAAAATCAATAAAAATATCCTCCCCAAAGCACTAGACAGCTCAGGGGCAAGAATGTTAGCCCCTTGTATGCTCATGCCCTCCTCCCATCTCAACACTTCCCTCAGCCCTAGAGGGACCGAATTTTCCTAAATCATTTACTCACATTCTCCTATGCTGTTTCTTATTCAAACATCCCTAACTTTTCATGCTTCTTATAGTGTGTGTATCTTTATGTGAGCTGATGGCTGATGGTTATCCCTAATATCGTGTTCTCTTCTACTATTTTCTTTTCATGGTTAATGTGTCACCTTTCCTTCCAGAAGTGGGTAAGAGACATCACTTTATTTATCACTGCACCCAGGGCCAAGGAGAGTATGTGCTCATGATAAATCTGTATTTTTATTGCTTGGTCCCTGACTCTTCGGTTAAGCCATACAATACAAAGGAACTCTCCATAGCAGAGTTACTCTTTGATTTTGAATGCTGTCGGCCACCATCTTTGTCTCTTATCTCACTGACCTGATCTATATGTTTAGGATGAAGGAAAAGCAGAAGTAGCTTCATGAGTGTTTTCAGCCCAAGGGATCTAACAGTGTAGCCAGAGAAGTAACACAGAAGAGCACTAGTCAGGGCAGGCATTCCCAGGGCAGGCATCAGCCAGGTTTCCTGGGTTCTTCTGTGTAACAGGCTTTCTTTTGGGCCACCAACCAGGAACCAAATCATGACATGGAGACTTACTATTTGTTACGGAAGCTTGGCCTTGTGCTTGTCCCACTAGCTCTTAGAGCTTAATTTAACCTGTTTCTCTTCATCTACATTTTGCCTCAGGGCTTTTCACCTTTCATTCTGTATGTCCTACTCCATGCCTGGCTGGCTGGAGGCTGCCTAGCTGGGCCCAGGCTTCTCCCTCTTTTTATCCCTCATTCTCTTCTCCCTTCTCCTTCTCCCGAGCCTAGACTCCTGCTATTTATTCTCTCTGCCCACCAGCCCTGCCTGTCTCTCTCTGCCTACCCATTGGCCATTCAGCTTTTTATTAGACCAATCAGGTGCCTTAGGCAGGCAAGGTGAAACAGCAACACATCTTTACATAATTAAACAAATGCAGCATAAACAAATGCAGCACACCTTTACATAGTTAAAGTAACATTCCACAACACTTTTGAAAGCCCATCTCTCTATACAGAGGCCTATTGAATTACTGAATTTGAGCTATGGGTGCCATGTTTTGTTTTATCAAATATAGTGACACTTTTGAAAATAAAATGGTCATTTTTTTATTGATAGGAGATGGGGAAAGATAAGGATACACAGGACACATGCTGTACTCTAGTTGGAAGTCAACGAAGAGGCGCCTTTTGTCCTGACTGCATTCTTGGGTATAATGGTTAATCTTCATTCTCAATGTGATAGGGTCTGGGATCACTAGGAGGGCAGTGGGCATGTCTGTGAAAGTATTTCCAGGAAAGTTTAACTGGGAGGGCAGAGCTTTGTGGAGAGCGGGCCACGGCTCCCAGTGGTGGCCTAGATAGAAAGCTGCCCAAGGAAACAGTGCAGGAAGGAACGATCCAGGAGAGTAGAATCTGGTGGTACTGGAGAAGTGGTAATTACCAACCAGAAATGTGGAGGTAGGATCTGGTGCGGGAGTGGTTCAAGAGGCATCACCCAGGCTCAGGGACGTACTGATGGAGAATGCGTCCTCTGTGGCTCTTATCTCTCAGTGGAAGGGCTGACAAGTTAGGAAGAAGCTCTGCAGAAGGAAGGATGGTGGACAGAGGAGTGGATGAAATGGTTCCTGTCTTAGTCAGTTTCTGTTGCGTGGTGAAACACTGTGACCAAAAGCAATTTAAGGAGGAAAGGGTTTCGTTTACGCCCACTTCCGTGTAGCAGTTCATCAGAGAAGGCGATCAGAGCAGCTCAGACGGCATGGAAGGGCCAGGAGGCAGGAGCCTATGCAGAGGGACGCAGAGGCCATGGAGGGTGCTGCTTACTGGCCGTTCCTCGTGGCTTGCTCAGCCTGCTTCTAATAGCACCCAGGTACAACACTGCCCACAATGGACTGGAGCCCTCCCGCATCAATGGCTAATTTTTAAAAATGCCCTACAGGCTTGCCTGCAGCCAGATTTTCTGAAGGTGTTTTCTCAATGAAGGTCCCCTCCTCTCCTTTGACTAGCTTGTGTGAAGCTGACGTCAAAACTAGCCAGCACAGTTGCCTAGGGCAGCAGAGTGCGAATGAGCTGGGGGACACACTGGGGGAGCGCTCTGCAAAGAGCACAGCTACTGCATGGGACTGAATGGGCCAAGGAGAAGTTCCGGTTATCTCTTTTGGAGTCTGTGTCCTTGGAGAAGGGATGATGGGTGAGGCGAGCTCCCTGTGTGAACGTGAGCTAAAACGCTGTCCCCTTTCTCCTGTCTTTAGACACAGGTTGGCTCTTTGAACTCCTGGAGAACACACCATTGGCTCCTCTTGGCCCCTGATGTTCGGTGACTCTTTGGGCCTCCAGCTTTCAGAGAGAAGACTGTAGCGCTTCTCAGCTTCCACAATTGTGTGAGGCAATTGCTTATATAAACCTCATTCTGCATGTCAGAGTATCTTATGGTCCACCAGTTCCCGGGAGAACCATAACTCTTAGAGAACTCACACGACCCTTTGGCTCAGACTTCACTCGGGGGAGGAAACTGGGTCTTCCTGCCCCTCCGCAGCAGCTCCCTCAGGGGTCCCCAGTGCTGCTCCTGGGGGTCTCTGGGATTTGACTGGGTGAAAGGGAAGACTTCCATCCTACACTTCTTAGCTCTGGGGACTGCTCTAACAGAGAGAGCAGAGGGCCTGCTCTAAGGAACATGAGACAGGAAAAAGGCAGTAAGGAGAGGAAAGGGAGAGACAGGTAGAAAAGGAGCCAGCCTTGACATCATTGAGGAGACCAGAGGCTGCTTCCTCGTGGGAGATAGTGCGATCTATAGCCATGGACAAGACACTAGACAGCCTTGATTTCTCTATCAACCAAATGGGAGCAGAAAACTTATCTTGAGGCATTGTTTTCATATCACACGGAATCATGCATGCAAAAGCCCTTAACATAGGAGCTTATGGTGGAAAAAAACCATCTAGGGTCTCGGGACACCAGGCTGGGGCATCTTGGTCACTCTCAGTGAGGCATGGAAGATTGGGTGTGGTCTGGGCTGACCTGAACACGTATCTCCTACTAGCCTCCTCTCACTTTCAACTTCTCAAGGTTGCCCCTGTCCTCCTTTTTAAAGGCTCTAGATGAATACTTAAGTGTACAGTAGGGTGTGAATAGAACCATGGCTTGGGGGAGGGTGGCCGCAATGATCCCAGCAAAGAAAGCTGCTTTTCCGGGCTTGTTTTCAGATAGGAAATTTCCATTAGGAATTTCCCAGACAGCGATGTGTACAATGGCTTGGATCAGAAATGTTTCCCCCAGATTCAAATGTTATAAATTTGGTCCCCAATGCAGCAATGTTCATAGGTGGGACTTTGAGGCCGTGGTCAGATCATGAACTCCAATACATTGTCAATGGATTAATCTTTCCTTCATAATGTTATAGGTTATTAGAAGGTGATAGGAACTAAGTCAGGGGCTAGTTGCAGGGAATGTGTCTTTGGAGTTGTCTTCTTGGGGGTATATCTTGGCCTTACAGCACCCCCACTTCCTGATGCCATGAGCTAAGTGGCCTTGCTCCAACACATTGTTCCCACCATGATGTTTTGGTTCGTCACAACTCTAAAAAGAATCAGGACGTGGACTGAAGCCCTGAATTAGGATTGCTACTTTCTCCCTTTAAGTTGTTTATCTCCACAAAGGAAAGCGAACTCACAGAACATATGAGCCAACTTAGCTTCAGCTGGTAGAGCCAGTGTGTCTTAGTTTTGTTGTTGTTTTTTTCCAGTGTGTGCATGTATACACACACAACAACACACACAACAAAACACACACACTACATACATGTACATGCAGGTAGATGTGGCCATGTAGTCATGTGAATATAAGGTCAATGTCTGTCTTCCTCAGTCCTTCTCTGCCATAATTTTAATCTTCACTTTCATTTTTATTATTATTGGGGGGAGCACAGAGATATTTGAGTAGGTTGAAGTCAAGAAGACAACTTCCAGGAGTTGGATTCTCTTACCTCTACTTGGGCTCTTAGGGGCTAACTTGGGCTGTCGGGCTTGAGTGGCAAGCACTTTTAACTGATCTATCTGTGGTGCCCCGGGACCTCATTGATTCAGTGAGGGGCTCACATATCTCTGCCTCCCCAGCACTGGGTTTACAGCTTTTTACTTGCATGATGGAGAGCTGAAATGCTCAGAAGCACTTTACTGAAAGATATTGTCTCCCCAGACCTGGTCTCCATATTTTTTTTACCTCCACTTTACCCTTTCTTCCCCGTGGAGGAGAATGTCTATCTAGCACCAAGACCTTCTTGTACCTGTGGAATAGCTTTGCTGAGAGAACCAGCTCTGTGCTTACCCTTGCTCCTGTAAGACAGGCCATGAGTTTTTCCCAAGTGTCTTCCAGCCACGCCCTTTCTACTCTTCCAGACCACTTGGAATGCTCTCAGGACCCACCATTTTTACTCTAAATCCCCAAGCCCTTTCCAGGGCTCTGTAACTCTGTAACTCCCCTCCTGTGTCCTTCCTTCCAGGATGGACCATGTCTTCATTGTCTGGACCTCTGAGTTTCAGTGTGTGCCTGACGTCAGAGAGACAGATGTGTTCAGGGAGCCGAAATGTTCTGCAGTCTTGGGCCCAGAACCTACCCACCTTGTTCCTACTCAACAATGCCATACCACCAGATCTACTTCATAATTTCCCAAGACTTCTACTTCCAAAAATTTATTTTGAATTAGATGTGTTCTGAATTTAAATAACCTGCCTTACTTCCTCCCAAATAGTCTCAATACCATTTTCACCATTTCTGAGGTCACCTGACCTCTTTGGCCTGGGCAGGACACAGTCAGACTGTGTTAATGATAGTGGCATTTCTCTAACCTGGAACATGATTTTTTTCCATCTCAGAATAGCTTATCCCAAGCCTTGGGTTCATTCACGCATTATCTGGTTGCCAGTCTGGGATGATGTTGACAAAGGTCCTGGGCTGGAGGTAGGGGTATTGGTAAGGTGACCTCCAGAAGAATCTAGGAGCTACTAAAGGTATTAGCATGTGTCTGAGTCATGTCTCTACTAGACAGAAGAGAATCTGGCACTTGTTGGCATCTTGAGATCTTCTCTCAGCGAGAGGGGTAAGGGGTGGGAATGCATTTGTTCCCAGTGGCTGAGGTGTGGCATAGATATTTCCAGGCCTCTATTCAAGAATGAAATAAAAGCCCACAAGATTATACAGCAGTGAACAAACTTTACTCAAAAGCAACGCCATACTGTGGATCATAGAGGAATACACTGCAAGGGAGCCTGAGCCACACAGTGAGAGTTAGAAAGCCCTCAAGGGCCCCAATCATTGCTTGGAGCCAGTTATGGAGTTCAAGAGAAGGAGGGGTTTGGTTGCTTACCAGGAATAGTTTGGGAGGTACTCTGTTTTGATTGACAGGTAACCATTCCTTTACTGCACATGTCCCTTCCCATAATGCTTCTAATTTTAATCATATTCGTGCCCAATTGTGCTTAGTCATGAGATGCTAAATGGGGGTTCTCCCTAAAAGATCACTTTGAGGACACAGTTTATCTTATTGTACACATACTCAGAACCAGTTCAGACTGGTTTGGCCCATTACCTTTCATACCTGAATGTATTGGGAATACATTAGAAACTGTAAGGGTTATGATTTTTTTATTTTAAAATCATTACTGATTTTTGTTTTATTTGTATGAATGTTTTTACTCATGGAGGCAAGGGGAGGGTATCAGATCCTCTGAAACTGGAGTTACAGGTGGTTGTGAGCCACCGTGTGGGTGGTGGGAACTGAACCTGGGTCTCTGGAAGAACAACCAGTGCTCTTACCAGCTGAGACAGCACTGCTGCCCAGAAACCACAAGTCCGACGACATCTCAAGGAGAGATGCAGCTTACCTGCTGCTCAGAGCGGGAGTTCATTCAGCTTATGCTGTTGGCAGAAGAAATCTCAAAACAGCCTAGTATAGACTCTCTCATATGGTTTTTAGTGGTAACTCTAATGAAGATTTATAATGAAAACAAACAATCCCAGGGAGGTAAATTACAAAATGTGAAATTTAAGGAGAAAAGGAACACCAAAAAAAAAGAAAAAGAAAAAGAAAAAAAAAGAAAGAAAAGGAAAAGAATGGAACTAAGTCCTGTGTTCAAGGAGATAAACAGATTAAGAAATGGAATAAAGGGAGTGGTGACCTCAGGGCAATATCCCACCCAACTAAGTTTCCAACTTATGAAAAGGAACTGAAGAAAAGCTTAGAGCCTGGTGGGGTGGGGCACACCTTTAATCCTAGCATGGGGAAGGCAGAAGCTGAGGGATCTCTGAGTTTGAGGCCAGCCTGATCTACAGAGCAAGTTATAGGACAGCCAAGCTTAGGCAGTGAAGAACATAAAGCTAGTAAAGATGTAATTAAATGAGCAGGCCATGTTTCAGCCCCAGTAAGCAGCAGAAATTGGCAGCTTTGGCCTTGTGGGACTGGCTTTAGAGTTAAGAATAGAAGAAAGGAGTTACGGAATTTGCCTCCATGCCTAAGGAAAGCACTGAGGACAGGCATATGTCAGGGGTGTCCCTGAATGGAGGCCTAGTAGACAGCCCATTACATGAAGCTGTGAGTTGAAGCCTGGATTGCCTTGGAGAGCCCAAGATATTAGAGATGCCAGAGTCATGGAATACCTGCCAAGGAGAGCGGCTAACAGGGAGTGCAATCAGCTCAAGAGAAAGAATTGTGTTGCAGTTAACAAAGCTGAATGGAGTTGGAGATCTGAAGAGCATTTTGATATCAGACATTGATATGCAGAGTTTAGAGTTTGCCCAGCTGGTTTTTGGTCTTGCTTTGGTGCAATATTTCCTCAATTTGCTCCCTCCCCTGCATTTTGGAATAGTAATGTATATCCTCTGTCATTATATATTGGAAATATGTGATCTGCTTTTTGATTTTGATTTTATAGGGGGATTAAATTTAAGAGATTGCCATTCATCTCAGAAGAGACTTTGGACTTTGAAACAACTTTGAGAATGTTATAGACTTTGGGGACTTTTGAGGTTAGACTAAATGCATTTTTGAAGTATGATATGGCTATAAGCCTTTGGGGGCCAGGGAGTAGAATGTGGTGCTTTGAAAGAAAATGGCCCCCAATAGGAGTGGCACTATTAGGAGGTACAGCTTTGTTTAAGTAGGTATGGCCTTGTTGGAAGAAGTGTGTCACTGTGGGAGCAGGCTTTGAGGTTTCCTATGCTCAGGATACTGCTCAGTGTCTCAGTCAATTTCCTGTTACCTGCATATCAAAATGTAGCCAGCAGCATGTCTTCCTGCATGCCACCATGCTCCCCACCATGATGATAATGGACTGAACCTCTGAAACTGTAAGAGAGCCACTCCAATTAAATGTTTTCCTTATAAGAGTCGCTGTGGTCATGGAGTCTCTTCACAGTAATCATCAGTTGCCTTGAGTGCAGAAGTAACATAGCCTTAGATACTCATGGAAAACATTCTGGTCAGCTCAGTCCAAATTCACCAGAACTTAATTAAAAGCAGAGAATCTATTGCTGGAGCTTCCAAGAAGAGATGAAGGGCCAGCTGTGATCAGTGCATTCCATGGGATCCTATCAGAAGCAATAATCAGTTCTTCCTTTAGGAAGAGATAAAACTGGGGGAGGTATAGGAGGGAAGAAAGGGATACCTTACAAGCCTTTGTCTTTTGTCTTATAAGGAAACCTGTAGGGCCAGAAATCCTTCCATAAAATTTCCACAGAGACGCCGACTTGATATTCACCTAAGATGGCTACACCTTGGCTGCTCCCGAGATTTTACAGCCAGGGCAAAGGTAGATTGCAACTCTGTTTGTTTCCTTTGGGCCGCACTCTGGCAGGTTCCTCAGGGTCTGTTTATGTTGGCTGCCTAGGGTGCCTTAGGAGCCTGGAGGAGAGGGCCAACTGTCCAATTATTCTAAGCTACTGAAGGTGAAGAACAGCTGAGTCTCTGGGCAGGGCAGGGAGGTGGGAATTGATTGCACAGCCAGGATTCAGATTCAGCCGCCAGGAATTGGTGATTTTTCTTTATGCCAGAGTATTTTAAAATTCTGCTCCTGGTTCCACCTGATACCTATCAATTAATTGCAGTGTTCTGAGGCCACCTGTGGCCTATCCACATGCCTTCCAATATAACTCCTTGCCCTCTTCCTCTCTTTCTTTAGAAAACAAACAATTAAAAAAACATAAAATCAGAAACCATAATATACAAGCAAAAGACCAGTCAGGAAAAAAAGTGCCCCAATCAAGCAATACTAAGCCAAAAAAAAAATTTCACAAAAATATCATTGAGTTCGTTTTGTGTTGGCCATCTACTGCTGCCATGGGGCCTGTCCTTAAACATGGTTTATCTACCCAGTGAAACTCCATTGGAGAAAACTAGTTTTTGTTTGCAAGAGTTTGTCAACTGGAGATGGTGTCTTGGCGAGGGATGGGGACTTGTTTCCAGTTCCCCTATCAGTGCTAGACTCCATCTAGCTTGAACCTGTGCAGGCCTGCGCATGCTGCCACAGCCTCTGTGAGATCATATTTGCATCAATCCTGCTGTACCTGGAGTTTCCTTAGTGTCATCCATCCTTTCTGGCTCTTACAATCTGTCTGCCCCCTCTTCCACATAAATCTCTGAGCCCTGAGGGGAGGGCTTTGATGAAGACATCCTTTTTGTACTGAGTGTTCCAAGGTCTCTCACACTCAGCACACTGTCCAGTTGAGGGTCTGTATTATTTCCCATGTACTGCAAGAGGAAGCTTCTCTCTCTGATGATGGTTGAGTGAAACACTTTTCTATGGGTATAGCAGAATGTCATTAGGAGTCATTTTATTGCTCTGTTCCTTTAGCAGAGCATTACTATTTGGTTTTTCCCTAGGCTCTTGGTCTATCGAGTTTCAGGTTCTTGGCCACCTAAGCAGTGTCAGACAAGGGTTCCATCTTATAGAGTGGACCTTAAATTCTCCAATCAGATTGGATTGGTCACCCTCACATTTGTTCCACTATTGCTTCAGCGTATCATATAAGCAGGCCATCATTGCAGATCACAGGGTTTGTAGCTAGGTAGATATTTACCTTTCTCCTCTAGCAGTGTGCAGAGCACCCTCCCATACCATGAACACTGGTCAGTGGGGAGAAGGCTCGAGTTAGGCACCAGTTTGACTTCTCTGTGTCTAATGAATTATATAAGGGCCTCACTATTATTTTGTGGAGAGCAACCAATAGTCTTGGCAATAGCCTGAGTTGTTTGGGCATTTCCATAGGGCCCCTTTGGCCAACAATTCAATTAGATATAACCCATTCCTGGCACTGGCATTGGAAGTTTCACTTGGTAATAAAAGATGCTTAGTTGAAACATTGTTTCCCTAATTATTTAGTGGCTCCATAGACCCTTCAAATGGTTCTTGGTGTCAGTTCCCCCCATATCCCCCTTACACTCTTTTCCCTCTCCCTCCCCACTTAGTACTTCCAATCCAGTCCCCTACATCTAGTTTCTCTCTAACTATATATTCTATTTCACCTTCCTTGATAGATCCCCCATGATACTTTATTCTATACCAAACCTCTGTGGTTATAGACATTACAGCATGCCTATCAAAGGCTTAAAAGCTAACATCCACAAACTTCTGCTTTTAAATTACATACTTTTATTTGACGTTGCTTTCCAAACTACTCCCCTGACAAAACTTCCACCAGGCAAAGAAATGTCTACATTATTTATTTTCAAATACAAGTTGTCTTTGGAGTGGGCATTCTTCATTATGATCTGATCCTTTGATTCTGACCTTCTTGGTAATAGAATTGAGCCTACAGATCTTCACTCATAGATAGAAGACACTTTGTGAGAAAGCCAAGACACTTTATCTGTGTTGACAACCCTCTAAACTTCCATTGGCGTCTTCTGACTTGGTAACTTGGACAGTAATTGCTTCCATGTGACATCTCTAGCAACCAGTACGCCAGAGCCATCACTGTGGAGTCTAGATATGTCACACTGCTACACAGAAATCATTCAGAGATCAAGAGAAAAGCCAGCTCTCCTCGGCAGGGATTTTCATCTTGATGATGAATCATTTCAGATCATGAGTCTATCCTATTTATAAGGAGCCACTCAAGGAAACCACAAAAACCATGAAAAATTAGTTTAATGTTCTTTCTGAAACTCATGGTCTAGTGTCTGCAATGTATACATGGTCATCACTTGATATGTATTTAATGGAGTCAGGGCAATGTATTCAAGAAACCACGGCGTACTTCCTGGACATCAAGGCAAGACATTTGTTTCAAAAGCCAAAGATTGTTAACAGACATGTGGGGCCAGAGAAGATTGTAGCTCTTCTATAAGCCCTGGGCACAGCAATGCATTTGAGCTATTCCTTTATCACTTAGTCATCTGGAAGCCCAGTTCCAAACTGGAAATGAGCAAATGCAGTGATGTCAAGAATATGAACCAGACAAAGCCTGCCCTCTGCTGTGGATATTGCTTCGTATAAATAAAATGCTAATTGGCCAGTAGCCAGGCAGGAAGTATAGGCAGGACAAGCAGAGAAGAGAATTCTGGGAAATGGAAGGCTGAGGCAGAGAGACACTGCCAGCTGCCACCATAAGTACCAACATATAAGATACTGGTAAGCAATGAGTCATGTGGCAAGGTATAGATTTATAGAAATGGGTTAATTTAAGATATAAGAACAGTTAGCAAGAAGCCTGCCATGGCCATACAGTTTGTAAGCAATATAAGTCTCTGTCTGTTTACTTGGTTGGGTCTGAGCGGCTGTGGGACTGGCGGGTGAGAGAGATTTGTCCTGACCGTGGGCCAGGCAGAAAAACTCTAGCTACAGCCCTCTGCAGAGGTCATTCCAGCATGCCAAGGCTCTGTTTCCTTGCAGACTCACCATGCTCTTGGGAGAGGGCCGATTACACTTGAGGATTATCAATAACCATAATCATCTCTATTTGTGGTGCTTATAGGAGACATATTTCTAATTGATGATAACATTCCTGTTCCTTCTCTGAGTTCTGTGTGTCCTGGTTACAGTACCAGTCAAGTGCTCTGTGGCTTACCAAGAAAAGACCTGTGGAAGAGGCAAGGGAGGTAGCCATCCTCCAGATAGCAAAAGCAGCTCACAGAAGAGATGGACCATGCTTCAGTGAGACAAGAGGGACTGATGTCCAGCTCAGCCTGGCTCCAGCCTGGAAAATGTTTTCATTGTTAGATCATGGCCCAGCGAGCTCCTTTCTCCCGCAAATCAGGCCACACCCCCTGCAGTGTTCTTCTCTCAAAGCTGCCTACAGAGTGCTCCTGTAGACTCAAAACCCTCACAAAAAGCTGAATTCTCTCCCTCCACCTTGCAGCTGTGAGATGACCCTGAATTATAACTTAATTTTACCAATGGTTTCTGACTTCCAGCATAAGCTAAGTCAAACAGAACTTTCCTCCAATGCCTCTGAAACCTGTATGAGCCAGAAACCCCTTTTGTCTGATGGTACTGTGGTGTCCATTGCCCTTCAGGATCTCTTTGCTCTATCTGCAGTACAAAGGCCTAACACCTTTAATAGCCCAGAACTGAAGATTCTCTCCCTTCAGGACCCCCATCCTGATAGATACAGTACCAGTCCCTCTGTTAATGCCCTCCCACTTCAGAGCCTTGTGATGACTGCTTGTAGTCTTGAGCTTTAGCACTCCTAATAAAGCTCACCAGAAGGGTAACTGTGTCTCAGGGTTCTTGCTGTGAACTTGTAACAGCTTTTATTGTCTATAACATTCATCATCAAATTCACAACTGTCCCCATGAAGACTCTGGAGATGTACATGTGCTTGCTCTCTCTCTCTCTCTCTCTCTCTCTCTCTCTCTCTCTCTCTCTCTCTCTCTCTTTCTCTCTCTCTCTCCAGTGAGTAGTGAGGTGCACAGACTTCAGGCTAGGGTCAACTGAAGTCTGATGTCTAGTTCTGTTGTTTACTCACATTGGACACTGGAGCACAGACAGCTGCTATAGAATATTATTTTAAGGTGTGTTACTTTAGTTTATGTTGTATTTGTTTAACTCTGTAAAGTTACATTACTGTGCCTGTCTAAAACACCTGATGGTCTAATAAAGAACTGAATGGCCAATGGCAAGGCAGGAGAAAGAATAGGCAGGGCTGGCAGGCAGAGAGAATAAGTAGAAGGAGAAATTTGGGAAGAAGAACGAACAAGAAAAGGAGAACATCAGGGATCAGCCACACAGCCAGACATAGAGTAAGAAACAAAGTAAGGCTACAGAAGTAAGAAAAAGGTAAAAGCCCAGAGGCAAAATGTATCCCTGATAATTTAAAGTTAGGAAAAGCTGATGTAGCTGGAAGTTTTTCTGAGTCCTGCCCAGTTCTGCAGCTTCTCAGACCCAAATAAACACACAGAGGCATATATTATTTTCAAAATATATGGCCTAATGGCTCAGACCTCTCACTAGCTAACTCTTACATCTTAAATTAACCCATTTCTATTCATCTATACTTTGCCATGTGGCTTGTGGCTTACTGGTAGTTTACATCTTACTTCTTTTGGTGGTGTCTAGCAGTGTCTCTTAGCTCTGTCTTTCTCCTTCCTCTCTCTCTAGTTGGAATATCCCACTTAACCTTATTCTGCCTCACCATTTTCCAGCTTTATTTATCAACCAATCAGAACAACATATATTCACAGCATACAGAATGACATTCCACAGCAAGGTGGCAAGAAACAAGTCAAGCTAAGGCCAGGAATTTATAATTAAGAATAAGCTTTTTGTGTGATTTATTTGGGAACTGTGTGGTGGGTCCCTCAAAAAAACAAAAAAACAAACAACAACAGACAGCCTTGGTTTCTTTACCTGCCCAGGCATGGAATTCTCTGCTACCACAATTTCTGCCAACCAATGAAGCTCTATTTTCATGGGGGATGACACAGGAGATTTCCCTTTCTGTAGAGGAGGCACCACCTCTCAGGATCATCTTGATTTGAGGCCTGCTTGCTGGGAGGAAAGGAATATGCCCCAACTCCAAACTAATGTTTCTCATAGGAGAGGACATCCTCCCTTGGAAGGGGAGTCCTAACTGGAAAGAATGACTTAATAGAAAGTTCTAGGAGTTTCTAGATAAACAGCTAGGTTTGTCCAAGAACCCTCTGAGGTTCTACTCATCTGGCAAAAAAGGTCATGTTTCTAAAATTTGAAAGAATTTTCCTTCATCTTTGCAAGTCTTTTGGTTCCTATTCTTCATATTATGATTACAGTACTGGGAACCCTTGGGAAAATCCCTGCACTAGTATGACCATAGAGCCTGAGTGTGGCTCATGGCCTTGTGATCAACAATCTGTTGATCATTTCTATAGAACGGGCAGCTGCCTCCCATGGTTCATTTACCCAGAACGACAGAGGACTCTTCTGTAACGTTTTGTGTGTGCCAACGACTTAGAGAATGTCTTCAGAAAACCCTCTTATGTACAGTAAGACATATACAACAGGTGAGGCCTGGGGAGGGAGCTATGAATGGCCTCTTGATGGATCTCTCTTGAACTATGTGAGTGAGAAAGAGATTAATAGGAAAAAGGGCTCGACATCCAAGTTAATGACGTGAACTATCCTGGAAAAAATGAGACAGGGAAAAACCCTTCATAGGAATCTGTGAAGATCAAACAGGGTGACAGATGTTTAGTTCTTATCCCAGAAGGTGACGCCTGTGGAGTGCTCTATGGGTGGTGATTATTCCATGTGTTTTTCCCTGTCACTGGAGTTCTCCACTGGCCTCCAGCAGAGTACATAAGGCCTAAGCATCAAGTCCAAGGCAGGTAGCTTCTGCCTGATAAAGGAGGCCACCATCTGAGTCCAACAGGAAGTCCTTGCAGCTGTGAGTGAAGTCATTTGCTGAGCCTCTCAGGTTCTATCTAGTGATTACTGATGCAGGTTAGCCTCAGGGTGTCCCCCAAGGGCTCCCAGTACTCTGAGTACAATCCAAGGAGTAGAGGGGCACTTTGCAAAGAGGAAGGAAAGTCCTTTCAAATCTTAGCAACACTGTAGAATGGCAACAGTTTCCCCAAATTTGATGACACTCTCAAGACTCCTATGAAAGGACTGAGCTGAAAGAAACTTTCTGACGAGTATTTTAGTCAGAAATAAGAAAAAAATTGTTGTTGAGACTTGTGTTACCTCTGTCCTGCTCACGACAGCATTGCTCTGAGAAGGCAAAGGGCGGACAGCCAAAGACGTGAAGGAGAATATTTTCAAGCATTATAAAGATGTATGAGTCAGCTGATGAAAAGTGAAGGCACTGGCTACAGTCTGTGAGGTTTGTAACACTAGTCTAAATTTTGTATTTTGTTGTGATTTCTATTGCCATGCTCCACGGAAATTGACTTTTGTACCTAGTTGTATTTTATTTGGCTACTTTTCTTAGGTGCCCAAGGCTGTAAAATCTCCAGGTCCCACCGTACCGAGGGGGACTTCAGTGACTTCCTTTTGATACAATGTGTGAGGAAAGGAGCTTTATGTCCACAACCTATGTTAAGTCCCCTTGGTGTTACCATTCAAGTGTGAGAGTATTTATCTCAGTTCACGGCTTCAGAGGGCTCAGTGTATTGGCAGCTGTGCTCATGTGCTTGGGCAGTGGGAGTATGTGGTGAAAGACAGCTGTGTACATCAAGGTAGACAGGAAGCAGTGAGGACAATGGAAAGGAGTCATGGATAATAGACTCAAGTGACCTACTTCTCAAAGTAGGCAGACTCCAACCTCCTGAAGTGTCAAGAGCCTTCCAAAATAGTGCCACCAGCTTGGGAGCAACCACTCCATGCATAAGCGTCTTCAGAAGATGCTTCATACCAGAAGCCCAGCACTGCCTATGGATACCAAAAGACATCCAGGAGGAGAGTCAAGAAGAAACCAGGGGCCCCTGGGGAGACAGATGAAAGGAAGCCCTGCCTTGTTCAAGACAGCAGGCAATAAATGGAGGCAAGTACAAGAGAATCTGAGGAGACGGGTGGGTAGAGTGAAGCCAGGTGTCGGCAGTTAAGGAAACCAAGCATGGAGATGATGTGACAGGAAGTGAAGAGAGTAAGAATGTAGCAAGAGTGAGGCCCTGGGAAAGGAATGAAGAGGCCTATGTGAGGGGCCTCATCTGCTTCTCAGCCAGCAGCCTCCCTCAAACCAGGCAAAAGTGGTTCCTGATAGAAGTTGACATGTGCTCTCTGCAGAGCTGATTCAGGCCAAGCAGAGTCCCTCATGCTGGGGGCAAACTAGGAGCAGGTTCTGGTGTGGGGTCCATGTCGAAAGACTGTCTCTCTCCCTTAGGACCCAGGGCTTCATTGCCCTAATTGAGCAAGACAAGCTGGCTCAGAAGCCTCTGTCCTCTGTGCCTCTCCATCGGACTAACAGGAAGTGAGAGGAAGCCAGGGCCATCAAGCGGAAGGTTTCTGAACTGACAAGACCTGTCTCTTTGAATTTCCACCTGGATGTTGCCTTGTTCTTCCTTTCTGGAGGGAGCAGCCGTCCAAATCATGAATAAGTCAGTTCCACAGTGTCTTCCAGCCCACTTCGGCAAGGGTTCCTCTCTGGTGGCACTGCCATTCACTGCCCTGATGAACAAGAAAAGGAAAGAAAAGGAGGTGGGCAGGAGACCAGCCAGATGTGCAAATAGGGCTGCCTGCTGAGGCTACATCTGTTGTCTTCAGAATGTGGACTCTGCATGAAGGGTGGGGTCTGCTCTCTGGCGCCCTCTGCTGTAGCTGAGAGATTTAGCTATTAGAGTGGGTAGGTGCAAGAGTGGAACTTGCAGGCAAGGGCCATGTGGGTCGCAGATGGCCAGGTCCATGTCGAAAAGATGAGTCAAATGGGAAGGTGGAAGGTAAGACTGAGTCATCAGCAATGAGCCGCACCTTTCATATGCCCCATACTACAGGGAACCTAGAATTGTGCATGTCAGAACAGAAGTGGGTATCAGGGCTTACCCAGTCCCACCCCTTGGCTTGTTAGATGAGCAACATGTCTTGGAAACACACGCTGTTGGTAAAGTTGAGGAACCACTGGCACAGGCAATGCAGGACACCAGGGCCACGGGTGACTAGGGAAGTCACGTTCTCTTCCTTTATATAAGCAAGTGTTTAGATGGGACTTAGAGAAAGTATGGAAGGTAAGAACTGACTGAGTCGGGGAAGGGACGGAGAAAAGGGCATCATGGTCTTCTAGGAAGACTTAACACTGGAGTGGAGGGGGCTAGGCTAGAGCCCTATAATATTAAAAAACAGGTGGTGGGCATGAAGATTACACCCTAGAGAATCAATCTAGAACTTCAGTGGTTCCTGGAAGTTTTCAAAGCAGTTGAAATGCATGTTATTGGAACTCGCTGTCAACCTGGATGAACACTCTCCATAGATGAAAAATTGAATACTCAGGTCTTCGTATTCTGGGCATGTTAAATGAAAGAAACTCACATAGAGACACATCCTAGTGAGGTTTTGGAATTGTGAGAATCAATTTTAAAGTCTCACATGCACCAAAGCAGTAGAAATAAAGGACTTGAAAAGGAATCTCCACCAAGCCAGCTCCAGAGGCCGTTCCTCCGAAACCCTGGAAGAACGTGGATTAATTGCCATAGACACAATGTTTTGAAGGAGAAGATGGTGACCTGAAAATGGCAAATCCAACCAAGCCATCGTTCCAACACGAAAGCAGTCCAGAAATGCGTCTGCTGAGGAAACACATCACTCACATACCCTGTGACTTAGGTCAGGTTCTCTGGAAAGCAGCCCCAAAGATGAAGGGCTGGAAGCTTAACAGAGAACAGGCTCCAGAACAATGGGGCGGGGGGGGGGGGGGGGGGGTGGGAACGACGGGATGGGACGCAAGACAGTGGAATTGAGTAGAAGGGAGACCTGGGCTACAGTAAGTACCAAGGGGGACCTCAGCCACCCACCAGTACAGGGAGCTCAGGAGCTGGGGAACCCTCAAGGGTGAGCCTGGACAGAGACAGGATGAAACCAATCCCTGCTGTGCCTATCCCTAGGTGTAGGCTAGTCCAAAGCAAGGGCATGATCTTGGCCCAATAAACTTTCTTATACTTCCCACAATTCTGAGAGGGTCTGAATTGTGACCATCACCAGATGGAGCCATAAGCACCAGAACTAAAGGGATATGGTGGCATCTTTAACTTTACCTTATGTAAATTTAACCTGCAGGTATACCCTGGCCTACTAGTGAATGAAGAATGAATATGCCAATATAAAAATGCTATGGCTTTCTTATTCTTTAAAAAAATATGATTCATTATTTTATGGACAGAAGTGTTTTGCCTACATGTATGTATGTATACTACATACATGCAGTGCCCAAGGAGACCAGAAGAAGACATCATGTGTCCCAGCACTGCTTACAAGTGGTTGTGCTGGGAACCAAACCAGGATCTTTTACAAGAGCAACAAGTGCTCTTAACTGCTGAATCATCTCTCCAGCCTCTCCTAATTCTTTCTTAACCCTAAACTTTGCTTGTTTATAGATTTCAAAGACACTGTAGGACAAATTTGATCCTTTGGTTTCTCCATCTAATTCTCACTTCCAGAAATGCCTCCCACAGACCAGTGGCATCTCCAACTGCTATTTAAGACCAGACATCATTCTCTCTCTCTCTCTCTCTCTCTCTCTCTCTCTCTCTCTCTCTCTCTCTCTCTCTCTCTCTCCCTCTCTCTCTCTCTCTCTCTCTCTCTCTCTCTCATATTTTGTAACCAATGGCTAGTGCATTTATAAGATTAGAAGATTGTGTTGGCAGGATTTACAACAAAAGTCTTCTATTTATCTCACAGAAATGCAAACTTAAATATGACAAAATCATGACCACTGGCCACTATTTTGAGACGGGAACTTAGCAAAGAGTTTCTAGATCCTTGAGAGCCTTGTTGAGAACATAATTCCATTCCCACAAATGGAGTAATCAGTCTTGAAGGGCTGTGAAGAGGGACAGCATGAAGGCTTTGCTTCTATTTGGTACACTTCTTATTCATTCATTCATTTATTTATTCATTTATTTATTTATTTATTTATTTACCAGGTGTGATGATGCACACATTTAATCCCAGTACTCTCAAGAGTAGAGATTGGTGGATCTCAGGAGTTCAAGCTCAACTAGGGCTACATAGTAAAACCCTGTGTAAACACACACACACACACACACACACACACACACACACACACACACACACACACAAAAAAAAAAAGAAAAACAAAAATGATCATTGAAATGATTCATACCAATCATCCACCCGGTTGCATTTATTTCTGTTCTCCATGAGGAAAGCTTGGTGATAGCTAAGTAGCAGGTACCATTTACCACCAAACCCTTCCTCTTTACGGTCCCTACCTAAGTGTGTAACTTCTTCTTTAGACAGTGTGTGCTAAGTCATAGCTGACTGAGGAAAGAAAGAAAACACAAGCTGGATGCAAATGATCTTGGAGATAAATGCTGAGGTGGATTAAACTCTTTTTTTTTTTTCTTTTGCATTTTCTAAATCTTCTTCCAGAACTGGAGAGATGGCTCAGGGGTTAAGAACATATGCTTCTCTTGCAAAGAACATAAGTTTTGTTCTCAGCACCCACATGGGATGTCTCACAACTGCCTGTCACTCCAGCTACAGGGGCTCCAACTCTCTCTTCTGGACTCCACTGGCACTGCATTGACACAGCGTGTGTGTGTGTGTGTGTGTGTGCTACGCAAGCGTGCGTGTGCATGCATGTGCGTACACACACAAATAAAAATAAATCTTGATCATTGAACACACAATTTTAAAAATTAAACATTATTTCAAATCAATTCAATGGTCTGTCTATATTGTAGGAACACAAACTTACATAAAGATATTCTGTATCTGGAAAAAGGGGAATAAGAGAATGAGCAGCATTATTTTCTTTTTCTTCCTTCATTATTTCAGAGTTTTGTCCACAATGTTTTCCTTACGCAACCATGGAGGTGGGGAATGTTTCTCAAAAGCTCAGAGAAGAAATTTTAATGTTTGTTTTGTTTTTATGTTTTGTTCTGTTTGCTCTGCCACCCTCTCCCCACCCAAGAGAGAGTTCTAGAAAGTGTTCTAGAAAGTTCCCCTCCTTAGGTACCCTAACAACATTCCCCATTGCTACTGGGATAAAGCACGGGCACCGGGTGGTCTGTCTGGTGACAAGCATGCTCCATTTGAGCCCAGGATGTGGGTGAATCATTAAATCCCTCATGCCCTGGTGGTTTAACAGAAGGTAACTTTCAGTCTTTCCACAGTGGAATCTGCATAGCTTCGGATTAGCTTGCCCTTTTATGCGCTCTGTAGACCTCCCCCATATCTCTTTCAGATCTCATTCTGAGGATGCTCACCTAGGTCACTGCAGAATTCTATACCCCATTGGGTAGCAGGATGCTGTAAGGTTGAAGAGTAAAGCAAATGCCCACCTGTAGGATGGGGAAAGTGGAGCCTCCCCCATCCCCTCTGCTGCCACCTCTAACCCTTCCCCTTACTTGACTCTCCTCTTTTGTCATAACAAAGGCAAGGTTACCTGTCTCTTTGCTGGTTGTCTCTTTGCCCAACTGTGACCATAGGCTCAATGGGGGGGGGGGGTTCTTTTACTGGATGACATTTCCCAAGTGCCTTTACATACTAAGCAGGTACTCAGAAATAGAATGGGTGAACCAGTAGTTACTTGGATAAAAGAACTGATGAGCTTTTCCTGCAGGAATGAAGATCTCCTTACTAGAACATGCATCTTACAAGAGATATCCTTCATCCCTCTCTAGAAGAGAAGAGGTAACAACAAAATGTTGCCTGTAACAGAGCCCCAATTCTTATTTCATGGCTGTCTAATGCCCAGGATGCTATTTAAAAAAAAAAAAAAAAAAAAAAAAAAAAAAAAAAATCACATCGTCTTCAGCTGTGTGCAAACGGTAGTCTTGTATATTGTCTCCAGGCTGCAGGAGAGGCTAAGAAATATGATTGGCAGTGATGAATGACCCTTGACCTTTCCATCCAACTCTTCACAAAAATCTCCCCAGAGAGCCCTAGAGAGCTGCTACCAGTCGTCTGTGTTAGCATTTTAATATGCGCCTCTTGGCACTCTGTAATGAATATGAAATTAAGCCCCTGCTCCTCTCCTTAGTACCCCTCACCTGGCTCGACTGCTCCTTAACAAAGGAAGAGCAGAGTTATCACCACCTGTTTATTTCCATTGTTTATAGTCTTTCTGACCAGCCCCTTTGGATAAGCTGAGTGCACCCACACTTCCTGTGCCCCCGCGCTTCCTGTTTACTTTGTTCTACCTAGTATTTCTCCACTGCATTTATCATTATCTAAAATACTACACAACTGTCGGTTCACCATCCATCCCCAGACTGCAAACTGTCAGACAGGAATCTTCTCTCTTTGATTGCCTGCTTTATGAGAACAAAGCTTGGCACAGAGGAGGAAGGAAAAAGAAGAGGGGGAAGCCGAAGAGAAAAGAAAGAAGAGGGGAGAGAAAAGGGAGGAAGAAGAGAAAAAGGAAACAAGGCATCAAAGACAAGGAATGTGTTTTAAAAAAGAATCTTTCCACTTATTTTATTTTAAATCTGAACTTGCACAAAAGGTGGTTGGTTGCATTGTATCCAAGTATCCTTGTCAGGTGGACTTCAGATGAGCCCAGAGAGGACCTTTGCTCCTCACCATCATGTCCAGTGGCCACAGAAATCAGTCCTGTACCTTAATTTGCAATTGCTCTGCCTTGGAGTGGCCCCAGTCACAAGTGTCTCCAAGAAGTTCTTTTAGGGTGACAGTCGGAAGTGGGTAGTGATCAGTTATAGTGGGTTCTAGGATGGATGGGGCCCTGACTATACTTCTTTCACCTAAAATGATGGTGAAGCACAAGAAGGGACCCCAGGGAACTCTAGGGTTGAAAGACCCCAGTGGGGTACCAACTCTCTGAAAGGACACATCTCAAAAGAGGACTTAAAAGAGACTTAAACTTCCAGTTTCTGAGAAGCAATATCGTTCCCTTCCCTCCTGCATGCTTTTTTGTTTTCCTTTCTGTGGCTCTCTCTTGGAGACACTCGCAGGAGGCCAGATCCCAGCAGAAGAGGAGCTGTAGGAACACGTGGTGTGCGCATGCGTTTCGCCATTGCCTGCCTCTTCCGCTGCCAACTGTGGGCTCACACGTTGGTGTGCTGGGACCCTGAGGATGCAATGCTGCCTGGCTGGCTCCGGCCTGAGGGTGCAGAGCTGGCTGCACGGCTCCTCCTGCTCCGATCTCCGCCACCCTGGCTCCTCTGGGTGGGCTCATCGGCCAGCTTGACCTTCTCATGCTCCTCCTTCAGGAAGAAGTCCACCAACAAGCTCTTCTCTTTCTTGATCTGGTCACTGATGTCTGTGGGGATGTCCGGAATCATCCAGTCCACGAGGACACTCAGGAACATCACTAGGTTCTGCCCAAACAAAGACGAGATGTGAATGGAGAGGCTTGGCTTGGCAGGATGATGCCTGAGGTCAGAGGTGGATACTAGCTCACCACAGTCCACCCTGGCCCCTTCAGAGTGACCACCCTAGTGCTTCTCACTTGGTGAGAAAAGAAGAAACCAGACAGAATGCTAGACAACTCACTGGCTGAGTGATCTTTAACTGTGAGCCTATGTGTCCTTTGGCGTCCTTACTGATAATGGTGTCCTGTTAGTAAAATGACTACAACTTCAACCTACCCCTGGAGCAGCTGTGAGTTCTGATAAATTATTACATGTCACATACTGGCAATGGCAAGACGTGGTAAGTGGCAACTAGCTAGTGGGCCTTCCTTTCAGGAGGACCTGTAGTGCACTGTCACACCATCCACAGAGTGGCCTCACATGTCCTTCATCCTAACACTCCCAGGCTTGCTCTGTACTGGAGCCTCCAGGGAAGTGACCACAAAGCCTAGTGGCCTCTGTAGAGCTGCTACCGTGACAGCTGCCCCATTCATCTCTCCATCTGTCTCTCTGTCCTCAGTACCAGGGACCTTAGGTGTTTTCACTGATAGGGCTTTAGCCCAACCCACCTACGACTCATAGTCTCCTCATGGTGCCATTACCAGGGACTCTCTGCTTCCAGTTCTCTTAGGTTGATGCCAGGCTTCTGTATACATACACTTGCATGAGGTCCCTGCTGAGCCACATCCCTGGGATATCTCAGGAGACTAGCAAAGCCTTTCCTAGGAGCATTTTTTCCCCCTGGGTGAATGAATATCGGGCTATGATGCCTAGCATGGACCAATACAAGCCAGGATGTTCTGATTCTTGCTCATTTCTCAAGTCTATCCTTCCCACACATTCACCCAACACATTCCTCAACTTGTGATCATTTTCTATCTGGGAACTACACACTTATGGTCTTCCCGCTCTGGAAAACCAAGGCAGTAACAGCCCTTGAACTATATATACATCATAGTCCTGGGAGCTGAAGGGAAGACTTTGGGGACAACTGCTTCCAGAGGCTCCCAGTTATTTAGACTTTTCCTTTACCCACTGCCAATGATGTGAGGGACCTGTGACATGTGACAGATGGACAAGTGAGGAGATGGAGCAGGTGGGGGGCAGCAGGAGGATGTCTAGGCAAGTTTTCAAACATATCACCCCATCTCTACAGAGGAAGAATAGCGTCTTCTTTAGGTGAAAGACTAGCTGGTGGGCTTCTCTACATCCTAGGCTGGAGTCTGAGGGGCAGGACACCCTAGAGCCCCCCAGAGACTTGCCTTCAGGGAATATAAAAGCCAAGGGAACTGAAGAGAAAGGGATTTGGCTTTGTGCTCTGGCCCCTGCTCAAAGATCAACAGGAGCCCGAGCGGGGACTGGGGGCCCTGGAGCTCAGAGAATCTCGGTGAGGACGCAATTGGAGCTGTGGCTATTGTCAAAGATAGGAATCATGGGCTCGGGTTTGCTATTCATTCCAGGGGTGGTTAGATGACTCTGCCAGCCCCTCTAACCAGATGTCTCCACCGTAAACAATGCTAACAAAGGAGAGACCCAAGAGCTCAGGAAGAAAGTTTCTGAACTTGAGCCCTTTCTCAGGCTGACAGAGAAGATGTGCTGTTTGTCTGTCCCAGGGCTGAGACTCTGGTTTCAATGGTTCCCCATTTTCTTTTCTTCTCCTCCAGTTTAAATGGGCAAGTATGTCCACTCTGCAACTTACTCTACATCTGTCTGATAACTTTGCTCTGGGTTTTATTATCTTTTGGCCAAATCTACCCATTCAAAGGAGCTCTCTCTGGGGAATCCTGCTTTACATTCATTGCTGCCAGCCACATGTGAAGTTCCCTGTGTCACAGAGCCTCTGTATCCATTTCCCTCTATGCTCAGATTGAACCAACGGGAATCAAAAATAACAGAAAACAAAATCGCACCAACAGGGGCATGTGCAGGCTTGTGCTCATCAGTATTTCTTAAACAACACAGTTCAACACCTGTTCACATTGAGTTTGCATTGCATTAATTATCATGTCATCTAGCCATGATCTAAAGTATATGAGAGGATTTTGGTGGGTTACGTGTAAATGTGATATCATTTGTTACAAAGGACTTCAGAACCCTTAGATTTTGGTGTCCCCGAGAGGTATTAAAGACCCCCATCCTCTCTTCCCGGATACCAAGAGATTGGGCTATGAAGGGCAGGCGGGCACTATGACAGTCTTCACCTGGGCATCTGGCATCCTTACGATCTAGTCATCGCCTAACAACTCACCTGGAAGATGATCACAAAGGCCAGACGGGCTGACAGAACAGACCAGTACTGCTTGGAAAACTCATATGGATTTGGGGCCCATGGTGGCTCGCGATAATCCTTGAACCTACCCAAAGAAAGATGGAGCGTTCAGAATGGGTGGAGACTGAGAGGTCAGGGAGATGGCTCAGCTAATAACGTGTTTGCTACACAAGCATGGGGGCTTAGGTTTGGTCCAATAAAGATGGGGATGGTGGCATGGAATTGTCATCCCAGTCCTGAAGAGGCAGAGACAGGCAGATTCCTGGGACTTGTTTGTCAATGAGCCTAGCCTAATTGGTAAGCCCCAGGTCCCAATGAAAGACTCTATCTCTAAAAACTGAGATGGGACGGCTCCTGAGGAACAACCTGAGGTTGACCTCTGCATCCATAGTGTGTGCACAATGTGCACCCACATACACACATGTGCCTGTACACATACACACACACACACACACACACACACAGCTGCACACCACATGAACACAAATGCACTAAATAAATAGTTCAAGTGAAAATATAAAAGAGTAGGTTGAGTAAAGATTGAAGGCAAGGAGATACTTCTATGGGAGAAATCTCAAGATTTGAACAACAGATGAGCTCTTGGCGGTTAAAGTTGGGAAATGGAAGACAGAGGAAATCCATAGCCCAACCAACAACCATCTGTGGAATAAAAAAATCCACACCCACAAAAGTCAACCTGGGGATGTGTTTTTCCTGTTCTCTCTCCCAAGCACCTCCTAAAGCTTCCTGTGGTGTCAGGATGTAGTTCCCAGAGGAGCCCACAGATAATGAGAATAACTTAGGTCTGTGTGACCATCATGTTCCCCCCAATTATTCTGATAGGAGCCCCCAGAAGCCTCATCAGTCCTTGGATCTCATGTGGATATGGGCACCAGCAGGTCACCCCAGGGTCCTCCTCAGTCAGCAGCTTTGAAGCTAGCCTTGCTTCCCAGCTGTACCACTGAGGCCAAAAGAAAGGCGACCCAGCCCAAGAAGAAGGTTGGGTGCATTGAGGGGGTTGGTTATAAATAACAAAAGCCTTTTTCATCAATTATCTTTGTGATCTCTCCATGTGTTTTATTAAACATCAATATCTAACGTGAGCTCCTGCCTCCTCAGGCCCACAGAGACACCTCATGTTTTGTTTTCTGTCTCTGCCCTTTTACCCTTATTTTGCAATGAAGCAAATATGCTTCAAAATGCTAGGGATATCTCATTTTCTAACCCTGGAAAAGTGACAAGGGTTGGTGTTAGCAGTACGACCATTCATAGAGTTATTTCCTCCATGGGAATTCAACAAGCCTTGTCAGTGAAAGTAAGACAACCCCTAAAGTAGAGGAAGAGTTGGGATGGCATCAGGCCACCCAGTAGTGTGTGTGGCTGCTGGGGAAGGCAGAGTACTCCGCCCAGGGAGAGACGTTATACGTAGGACACATAGTGCGTATCCAGCCCTAAGCAAAAGAAAACACCTTTCTGCTTCTTTTGTCTTGCAATCCTCCCAGCATACTCATGCAGGTATCCCACATAGCATGGCAGGAACCTGGTGGACTCGGAATTCAAGTATGTGGTCAGGGACTCAAGGCAAGGAAGAGACAGAGGCAAGGTGAGGATATAAGTCTGGCTAGATCCAGACCCTTCCCTGTTATCTCAGAGCACCTCATCAGCAGGTGAAGTTGGGGGTGAGTTCACATATGGAAGTTCTCTGGTTGGCTCGAAGGAACCAGTGCTGCAAGAGGTCTACAGTCAAATATGACAGCTTCCAATTTCCAAGGAGAGGCTAGAACATTTGAAGCACAGGGAAAATGATGTATACACAAAGAACAGGCCAGAGCAATGGAGTCAGCAATAGACAGAGACAAGCTGTATGGCAGACACTGATCTTTCCACTAGGGCTTGGCCAGGGACCAGGAACTTCCACCTCACTGCCCAGCTCCCCCACTTCCAACAGCTGATCGCAGCTGTCTCAAGCTTGAGTTGACATCTGTCTGGAAAGCAAAGCTAACTGCAGCCCAGCAGAGCACCAAGGTATTCAGACCATCCCTGGCTGAGGACAGGGACATGGAAAGCTACACAGGAAGCTTGTTAGTAGGAAAAAAAGAGAGAGGGGGGAGGGGAGAGAGGGAGGGAGAGGGAAAGAGACAGAGAGATGGGGAATGAAAGCATGTGAACCAAGTAAGTAAGATGTCTTAGGAATGGAGAAAAACCTTTCTAGATTTGTCTATTCTTCTGCTCTATACAGAACAAGGTCTGCTCCTTTCCAATTTTTCTAGCCGAGGGGGACCACCCCTGCCAAGGCTTGCCATGGGGACACTCCTCCCCAGGCACAACCCAGTCCCTCCAGCTACAATGAAGGCGCCTTTCTCCCATTTCCTAGCTCTGGCTGTGAGGGAACAGCTGTTCACTGAGCTTGGTATGAGAGCCACCACACACTCCTCCCCTTCCAGGCTGAAAAGAATCCATACATAATCGAATTCAGCTTCCAACTCTGCTACTAACTTACCACAGCTCTTAGGACTGTCACTTTGCCCTCCCCTGGTGTCCAGACCATGTTTTGGATCTAACAGGCACATTCATCTCAGGGAGGATGTGGGGTGGTGGGGATGGTGGGGCTTGCACAGAGATGTCCAGAAAGATTACCCTGAAAACAGCTCTGTGCAGATGAGCAAAGGGCGGCTCTGTTGTTTGCTACTGAAGCCGCACCACAGAAAAGAGTGGTGAGGGACTTAACACACTTTGCAGCTGTCCAACGTTCCTCTTTCTAAAGGAGCTTTCTGACCCACAGTTAAAAAAAACTTATTTAATGTTAATGAGTGGACTCATATTCTTGAGATGAATATGACACAAAATGTAAACTTTACCATATGCAATGAATTGATCGCTTGCTCTAGCTTATCCTAGCTTATCCCTGTCTGTTCCTCCACTCCATTCTACTCTGTTCCATTCTTCCACAGGCTGTTTGTGACCCAATGAAGTGATTTCACAATCTGCTAATGAAGCGTGATTCATCATTTGAAGAGCACGGATTCCAGTAAGCTTGTGCCACTGGATACATAATTGGTTGTTTACATGCCAATGTAAGTTCGGGTTACATAACTTTTTTTTTGAAATGTGATCCTTAAGTCAGGCTTATCAAATGTTTTCTCTGAGTAACTAGAAGACACTAAACAAAGAGACAATTAGCTTTAAGAATAGAAGTTATCTTCAAAAGGCAGGTGGCTAATGGGTCTCATTGTTCCAACTGCGGTGCTTGTCTTGTTTTCAAAATCCAGTGCTCAGCACTGAGGGAAGTGTGTATTTTCCAGACAACAAGTGAGGGTTTAAATGCCACTTCTAGTACCAAAGTCCTGTTCTCCAAGGGCCCAGGTGTTAAAGGCTTGGCCCCTGTGTGGCTCTGTTGGAAGGTGGTGGAACCTTAAATCAGTGGGGACCAGTTGGAAATCTTTGGGTCAACTGGGGTATGAAAGAGGTTGTGAGACCCTTGTTCCTTCTTTTCTTCTCTCCCAGGCTCCTACCACAGGCTCCTTCCATGGTGTTTCCTTGCTGCAGGCCCAAAGCAAACTTCTGAAGAACGTCAAGCGCCCAAACCAACCTTTCCTCCTTTTATAAAGTGCTCATCGCAGGTGTTTTTTATAGTAACAGAAAGATGACTAACGCAGTCTTCATGCAAGTCCCCCCGTGTCCTGACACCCAGTGTTCTCATCCACATTAGCCTAAGCCTTCCTTCCCCAGGTTGCTATGTATCCACTTAGAGATTTCAGTAACTGCCTGCTCCATCACAGGAACCACCTAGTGCAGGCTGAGTGGCCCTTACCTGAAACACCAGGTACAAGAAGGATTAGAGATTTCAGAATTCCTTCCTATTTGGGAATGCTTGCTTACATTTAAGGCATCTTGGGGAATGGGACTGAAACATAAACATGAAATTCATTGATAATTCAAACACTCCTTTCACACTTAGACTGAAGATAGTTTTACATAGTTTATATAGTTATATATACTACATTTGAATCATGGCACCCATGTAGCAAAGTTTTGTAGTATTCAATTTTCCACTTGTGATGTAATATGAATACAAATCATTCCTGTGAGTTTCATACTTTGGATTTGTGGATTAGGGATGCTGACATACAGTAATTATTCTTCCTCATTTTGCTGAAGGTGACTTATGACTTAAGACAGAGCACACAGACAATTTTTCCAATCTTCTTGGCTTCTGGAAAAGGTTTCTGAACACTCAAGCTCCAGGCCCACGATGCTGATGACCATCAGAGGACTCAGACACTGGCAGACCCAGCGGCCTTCTCTAGGATTACATCAGGTAAATGGCACAAGATAGGAGAGATTCTGGCTAATGGAGGAGGCCCTGAGACCTGGGAAGTAGAGCTTTTTCTATCTTCTCACATGACCTCCAACACGTGACAATCTCCCCAGGGCAGCCATGGTTTCCTAACATTCCCATGAGTGGCCAAAACACCCTGTGAACTCGCATATCTGCTTAGCTTCCTGTATTTGTTGGCCGTGATACCACTCCCCCCCCCCCCCCACCCCGTGAGTCTCCACCCAGGGAAGCAAAAATTTAACTTCAGGCATATCAGCTGGAGACACTCACCCCTCCTCCATTTCTCCTTTATTGTCCTTAAGACTTAACATTATTTTTGAGAGTTGCTTTTGAGTCTTCCAAGAAAGACAGACTTTCACTCATGAGACAAGTGGGTTATCTAAACAGGGCACATGGAATTGGAGTGCCTCTGCCATCGAGTCAGGTGAATCGTGCCTCTGAACCTCAATATTCTAATTCAGAAAAAGGAACCAAGACAATGTTTACCACAGGGCTGAGGACACAGAAGGGGCACATCTGCTCTCCCAGCACAAGCATGAAAAGTATGTATACAGATGTGCAAGTATACTCAATGTTAAAGGAAGCCACAGTGAGAATTGAATAGGACAATGTAGGTAAATATGATTTCTAGAAGCTTCCACATACACATACACACACATACACACACACAAAAAAAATGGACACAGAGGTGTCTCCTAGGAGATAAAGAGGGGCTTTCTCCTTTCATATACAGATATGTGCACACAGAATTATTTTCCTAAAAAAGAAGTTCATAAAATTTTCTGCAGGGCTAGGAATGGTATCCAAGGCCTCAGTGTGTTCCAGGCAAGGGCTCTACCACTGAATTCTATCCCTAGCATAGAGGTGCATAATTTTAAAAAGAAGTAATTACTGGCAATGCTCAGTTGACTCCAATGTATTTTATACTGAGATGTCAAGAGCAAAATTACAATGTTAACTGGGATAGACTTCCATATAACAAGTGAAACAGATTTTTTTAAAAAGTCAGTTTTTTATTTTAGTTTTAAAATTACCTGGATAAAGTTAAATTTGGACATTACCTGAAGAAATAAGATTTCCATTAACTCAAATTATGTTTCATTGTTATAAGACAAACCCATGAAACCATAACTTCCAGGTTCTGCAATCCCAACTATGCCAGAGAAATAGAAAAACGGGATAAGGTTGGAAGATGCCTTGGTTTGCACTGAGGTTCAGGTGGAGGTGGGACAGAGCTGGAGCAGTGACCTGCAGAGTTTCCGGTTTTTATAGGACTATATTCATATGTTCCATGAACCGTTAGATTTTTTTGAAAAGCTCCCATTTTCACAGATGTAGAAACTGAGATTCTATTGCTTTGTTTTCTCACCACTGGGATGGACTACCTGACAGAAGTCACTTAAGAGAGGAAGGTCTCAGCCAGGCAGTGGTGGCGCATGCCTTTAATCCCAGCACCTGAGAGACAGAGGCAGGCGGATCTCTGTGAGTTCAAGGCCAGCCTGGGCTACAGAGTGAGTTCCAGGAAAGGCGCAAAACTACACGGAGAAACCCTGTCTCGGAAAAAAAGAAAAAGAAAAAGAAAAGAAAGGAAGGTCTCACTGCGACTCACAGCTTGAGGGAAGGATGGCAGTAGGAACTTGTTCACATCTAATTTCATCAGTAAGCAGGGAATGGACAGGAAGTGGGGCAGGGCTATCAACCTCAAAGCTCAGTGACCCACTTCCCCCGAGGATGCTCCACCTCTCAGGAGCTTCACAACCTTCCAGAACAGCACCAGTGGCCAGGTACCAAACATTCAAGCATGTCCGTGGGGGTACATCTCACATCTGAACCAAATCAAATGTGTCGATAGAGAAGAGGGACCCCCCAGCTTGGCAGTCACCATCCGCTTTCCACCCTCACCTATGGGGTAGTCAGTGACTGTGAGATCTGCCCCAACCGTGAAAACACAGACTAGCTGAAGGGGAGGAGGGAGCCGACACAACACTGAGGGGGCTGGTTACCCGCCATCGAGAAAAACCTTTTCTTAGATGAAGTGTTAGCTCCATAATGAATCAGTTAGTGAATGCCTTTCTTGACTCCAAACAGTGGTGTGAAAAAAAAAATTTTAAATAGTCCCACTAGAATTAAATTTCATATTAATGCTGAAACAATTATGCACGATTCTTTTCAGACCATCTGAGCTGCTTTAGAAATGCCTTCTGAAACCGGCTTTTAGCAGAGGAAAACAGTAGAGACAATTAGGAGCTAATGAGAACCGTGTCAGTCCGACAGTTGGTAAAGATCAGGAGGCCGACACCTGGGAAATTGGACTACCTCTGGTGTCACCATGAGACAGATGCAAGGCAGCAGCCACAGGCTGGCAGGGAACGCACCTCTTCAAAGGCTTTGCACGGGACCTCGGGATGTGGAAGTGCTTATGCCCAGCAGAGAAGTCGAGCAGGAGCCAAATGAGGGTGCCTGCTTCTGCATGTTCAACACCTCCAAACAGTCCAGCTGGGGTGATGGTGCCCATGTGTGTTCCCACTCCGCTGAACTCCCTATTTCCTTCCTGCTGAGCCAGGAACTGAGACTTGGTTCAGGCTCCAGGGCACGGTGGCTGCTTGACCTTGTCAAATAGTCACTAACCACGCCTGGTGCCTGACGTCTTGGGGCTGTTTAAGAAGCAGCCCTGCTGGAGCAGTTCGAAGGCTGAAGTGAGAATGTCTCCAGAAACGTTGGGTTTGCCCCTCTAGATTGCAAATGGGCCACCAAAGACACGTCTTAATGTTTGCCCCAATTTCTAAGACCTCCATCTCTGGCAAGCTTGGGTCAGAGACCAAGGCCTCAGTTTGACGTGACCATATTTCAGAGATTGCTGATGGCCGAGAATATAAAGGGCCATCAAGTTCCCAAGGCTCTTTGCCAGAAAATCAATGTCAACTTCATTTCCTGATGCAGAAGTAATCACGAAGCTGGGCTCTGGGGCTAGAGACTTGCATCTGACTCTCACGGTATTTATCTCACTCCCTCTACCATATTCATATCCTCTCTCTCCCCCTCCCTCTCCCCCTCTCTCTCCCTACCCCCAGCATAAGACCCACATTAAGTAGATATTTCCATCAATGATTCTTAATCCTGTTTGACATGCTATACTTAGATCACATACAGGCCCTGTTTCCTAGACATTATCTCCGTTTGAATAAGGCATCTTATCTTCACCATAAGCCAGTCACCTTAACCGTACACAGACAACACCCTGAAGACTCCATGCACATCACTGTGACCAACAGGTTCTGGACCTGATGCCTATTTCTCCATCTCATTCTAGCCTCTCTCTTGGGGACAGTGTTCTCCATGCACCTCCTTCACCACCGACATCCCTTTTGGCATTCCATCTTCCACTGCTGTCTCCTGTTCCCCAGCCAGACTGGCTTTGCCACGTGAATATGGCATTCCGACAAAACCATTAGCTTTATATCCTATTGTGTGACTCAAATACCCATGCTCCTTTGAGGGAGGAGGAGGCAAAGGGGTGATGAGTTCAAAGCCAGCCTAAGCTACATAGTTATTTGGCCAGCTGGAGCTATACAAGAAGACCCAATCTCAAGCAATCAAACAAACAAACAAAGCAAGAACCTAAAATAGATGATTTCTGTGGCCACTGAATTCCTCGTTCTTCATGTTTCACTTCATTTGAACGTTTCCCCAAATATCTAACTCTGAGATGCAGGGCTGCCCCTGCAGTGACCCCACTGGAAGTTACTAGAGAGGCATTTTAATCGCCTAGTCACCAGCTCACCAGCTTCATCTGGACTCGGTGATAGAAGCATTGTGTGGTGTTCTGTACTGCAGAACCTGCATCAGGGTTTCAAACACGTTTGCACAATGACCCCACCATCCTCACTGGTGCTGACACTGGCTGCTCCAAAGGCCATTGCAGTGATCTTAGGATGACTGGTTTCTGCAGTTGCATTTTCTTGCCAAAAGCATAGAACTAAAATATGCCTCCTATATATGTCCCTACGGGTAATTCTGTCACTCATTGTCAGCAGACTTTTATTAAATCTTTCTCTCTATCTTCCTCTCCCTGCTTCCACCATGTGTGAGTGTGCATATGTGTGTCTCTGTGTGTGTCTGTATGTGTGTGTCTGTGTGTGTGTGTCTGTGTGTGTGTGTGTGTTCATGTTCACAGGAGTACAGAGGACAGCCTATGCTGCCAGTCCTTGCCTTCCATCTTTTTTGAGATAGGGTCTTTTGTTCAGCACCTTGTATACCCAGCTGGCCGGCCGGCTGGTCTGTAGGCTTCAGGAGATTATTCTGGCTGTGCCTACTATCTTCCATAGGAGTACTGGGATTACAGATGTGCACTATGATGTCGGGCCTTGTGTGGGTTTTGGGGATCTGAACCCAGAGCCTCATGCCTGCGTAGCAACAGCTTTGCCCTCTGAGCTATCTCCCCGTCTTCAGAATAATTTTGAAGAGGTAATATAACACCATGGTTTTATCTACTTGTATAGGAACTACAAAGAAACTATCAAAGCTTCATGCATAACTGGCTGGGAAATCCAGAGACCTTAAGGCAGATGCAGAGAGCTGAGCCCTGTGTGTGCTAACACGTGTCCTAACAATGCTTTGGGGTCCTGGGCCTTTGCAGTATGGAGTGAATAGAAGAAAGTCTGTTTGATTTGTCCTGACAGCTGATATCAATCATGTAGAGTTTGAAAACACACTCAATTGACTAGAGTTGGGAGTCAGAGAAGATTAGATTTAGACTTGTTCGGTTGAATTAAACCTTGTTCAACATTAGACCTACCCTCAGCTTCCAGTATGGAGCCATTAAAGTCACTGGTGTTTAGAAAACGTAACTGCTACTGGATGATCTCAAGTCAAGGGGAAGAAAGAGCTATGGCGCTCTATGACAGACAAGTGCTTTTAGACCTGAAGAGACAGATGCTGTTAGCCTTGGCTCTCACCACATAACAGTGGGAGTCTGCACTCTTGGAGAAATGTGAGCTGCGCTTTAGCTCTATAATCTTAGAGGACTCCCGGGCTTCTCTTCTCTCTCTCTTTCTTTCTTCTCTCTCTCTCTCTCTCTCTCTCTCTCTCTCTCTCTCTCTCAGACTGAACATTATAACATTATTTCCATGGCCACTTCCAGTTATTAGAATGATTTTGTGATTCTTACTGTTCAAGGTCTGTTCTTTCGGTGCAAATCTATTGACTAACTGAATTCGTGGGCAACACTAGAGCAGACCCAGGTCCTACCAGAAAAGTCTTGCAGCTCTGGCACAGACCCTCTGCACTAGAGAATTTGACTGTTGGAGCAATACACCAAAATCCAGCACCATGGACAGACAGTCCAGCAAACCAGCCAGATTTAGTGGCCTGGGCAGTGTCTGGTGTGGGAAAAATCCACATGCGGGAGGACTTCTGAGGGCTGGACCCTTCGTAGCCCCGGCAATAGAAACCCTTGAAACACCAATGCTCGTATGAATTAATGGGCAAGGCCACCCATCTGTTGGGGACCTGGTCCCTGCTCTTTCATCTTTTCCTGGTTGGCTATAGTTAGTGTCCCGAGTTGAGGATGGCCATCTGTTTAAGCTGTCTGGGTTGGGATGACCAAATCATCTCATCTCACAGTCTCGGAGTGTGGATCTGAGCTTAAGCATCTCTCTTAGGGAAATCTGACTTTTAGTCCCAAGGGGAAAGTATGAGTGCATGCCCACTGTTTGACTACACTAAGATTCCCATCTCACCATAGTCAGAATGCCCACCCTCAAAACAACCAAACAATGCTGGTGGGAGGAATGTAATTTAGTGTAGTCTCTATGGAAATCAGTATGGAGAACCTAAAACAATAAAAATAAAGTCAAACTACCAAGCAGTTCAATTTTGTCACCCATGTGTACATATCCAAAGCAACCTAAGTGAGCACACTACAGAGACAGATGCATATTCGTAGGTTTGTGAGACAGGATCTCACTATGTAGACCAAGCTGGCTTTGAACTCATAGCAATCCACTTGCCTCTGTTGGAATTAAAGGCATGTGCCACCGTGTCTGGCCCTGAATATCCATGTTTATTACTGCTCTATTCATAGTAACTAAGAAATGGGATCAGCTTAGATGCCCATCAACAGATGGATGGATAAAGAAAATGTGAACTCTCTCTCTCTATCTATCTATCTATCTATCTATCTATCTATCTATCTATCTATCTCACACACACACACACACACACACACACACAAAATCCCACAGGGGGCATTTGCCATAAAGAAGTTATACCATTTGTAGAAAAATGGTTAGAAATGGAGATCATCAGGCCAAAGGAAACAAGTCAGTCTCAATGTTAAGTGCGACATGTTTCTTCTCATACACAGAGTCTGGATTTTTTTAAGGACATGATACTAGGAAAGGGACTATTTGGAAGAGGAGGGAACCAGAGGGATTGGGAGAAGAGGCAATCAGGGAAATAAGAGGATAGGATGGTCAAAGTACATTTTTACATGTATGAAAGTGATATAATGAAACATTGTCTTATTTAATTCATATATGCTCTTAAGAAAAAGAAAAGGAAGCCAATGCTTTGATGGGGACACTGGTAGCTTTTCATAAGACACAACAACCCCTGCCAGCCCCACAGCATCTCCTCCTGGCTTCTTATTCTGGGAGTTATTCTTCATTTTAATATATGAGGTGTGGTCTTTAACCAAGACTTGCCTGGGATTGCCATGTGACCAGGGTAAAGAGGGTCAAAAGAGTCATTCCCTTCTGTTCCTCTGTCTGTTGTTAGCTTTCCTTGAGAAGTCACAAAGAACTTTCTGTGTCTTGGCTTCAGGGATTCCTGGAGCAGTGTCTTTCAGCTACCTCTTCTGAGTGCCAGCTTAGGATATATCCAGGAGGTAGGTGAAAACCACTGCTTGGGTTTCCAGATATCGTTGGTAATGCAATGTGACTGACATCAAACTCAGCACATATGGGCATTGGATGGCAGAAACGGGGAGTACTCCAGTGTGGAGCTAGACAATGGAGGTTTAATTACAGAGGACATTTGAGAAGACAGTAATGGCAACTAATATAAGGTGTTTCAGAACTCCCGGGGTTGTAGAGGCCAAAATGCTGGATTTGGAGAGCATGAAGAATATATGAGAAGCTGTGAAATCTGGCAGCATCTTTAATATGATCTTAAGATCATATCACATTGATCTTTCTACTGTTTTTGACTGCACTGAAATTTTAATCTCTCCATAGTCAGAATCCCACCATAACTTATAAGATCAAGTTCTAAAACCTTCCTTGACATGTCAAGAGAACCACAGTTTCTCAGCCATGTCCAGGCTCAGTCTCCCTCCTAGGTCTGTCACCACTAACTGCAGCATATAGTGTGGGAAAAAAACTTCATCTTTTTCTCTTAATTCATTTGTGACTCTAGCCCATGCCCACCACAGTTCACATCTCAGTGATGCAGCAGCCCAGCTGCCTCCTGGTGCTCTCCAAATGCTAGTCCATCTTCCTCTCTGAAACCACATCAGTTACCTAAATGTATACTTGGTGTGTGTGATTCTCTGACGACTAAAAGGCCATATCTTCCTATCATATCATATTGAAGATTCTAGAAGATTTAACAGCTTCTGATATGTTTGTGTTTCATGCTATCCAAATTCAGCCTCTTGGCTTCTATGATCCTGGGAGTTCCTCAAATTATTTTCCAGTACTATCTTCTCAAATGCCTTCCTTAACTGAAACTCCACTGTCTGGCTCCATGCTTGAGCACTTTCCCTTTCTGACATTCAACTCCTCACAGCCCATCCAGGAAGCTTATCTTTCTGCTCTAGACCCTTGCCATCTCCACATCACCCTCTGAATACCCACTGTGCACATGGGCCTACATGGAATTCCATATGATGACTGACTTGGTTATTTCTTATCCTTGACAATGACCTCGAAGTTAGATAGCACTTGATCTGCTCTGTAGCATCTAGCAAAAGGCACTTAATAACACTTATTGATTCAATTAAGTGCATTTATAACAACTGGGGACAAATAAGAGATGGAAGGAAAAAAGAATGATCCCCTTCCACCCCCACCCCCCACCCCCCGCCGCGCGCCCAGACCCTCTAAGTAACTCTTTAGATCTACTGCCCCGGGCTGTGCCCCCTCCACACTCTTTTACCTGCAAAACTGAACCTCCTGGTCGAACTGTGAGTTTTCTGGCTGTGTTCCCTCCTTCAGCTGGCTGACGTTGAAGAAGGAGAGGGTGTGGTTCACAAAGCCATGGAGAGTCCCGTTGTGACTATAGGAGTACTGGTACACTAGGCGGGGGATAAAGTCGGAGGTGACAGCGATGACGAAAGCCTAGGGGACAGAATCACAAGCACTGAAGACTGCTCTGAATGGGCGGCGTCTGGAAGACACAGGGGCCGCATGAATGAGGACTGCCCACTTTGGGGCACGCCATCCAGAGGAGCTACAAGGGTTGACATGGAAACATCTAGAGTATGCTCAAGCACCTGTCCCTAAGTTCACAGGGCTCACAGTTCTGGACAGAGGAAATGAGAACATTGCGTGCTGGAAGCTTCAGTCCACCTCTACGACACTTGGGCTGACACTGCTGTTGGCTGGGCCAGAACAGAGTTCAAGGGATTCTGAGAAAGTCACTTGTAGTGATGAAAGTGGAACTCGTAGACTGGGCAAGGGAGTTGGAGACTGCGTACGTCTGCCCCAAGGGACACTAAAGGCCCAGGAACACAGTTCCACAGTTTCTTCAATCAGATTGCCATCTCTGGACACTTTGCAATGCTTTGTGCATCAGAAGCTGTTCCTTTATTCTTCTTGTGAAAGGGGAGAGACAGAAGGGAAAGGCACAGGGTGTGCTGGATGGGCCACGCACAGCCCACACAGCATATGGGATGTCTAAGTGCTCTACAGATGGCCAAGAGTAAGCTGGACGCAGGTGAGTGATAGCATGTTTGGTTTGGGAGCCACTTTCTGCAAGAGAACCTTAAATCTTTTTGGCAGCTGTTTATACTATAGCCTGCACCAATAATTAAAGCCCCTTAAAATATGATTTCGGTATTTTTTCTCTAAACGTGTATATGTAAGTGGGCCATACCCATATTTGAAAATTAATAACACACTTGTAATTGTCGTAGCTGTGATTTACTAAGCCCTTGTTTGTCTTTCCATTATCCCGCTTCGTTTCGAGAATGATCCTCTATGGTAGATGCGATTCCTATGTCCTGTTGTTTTGATGGGTAAGCAAGACTTGCAGAGGCCAGGAAAACAAAATGCCCTGCCACTCTGTGGCACAGATAGAAAGTAACCAATGCTAAGGATCCCTTTCCTCGTAGACATGGCTCAAAGTAATAGATGACCCCCTTTCCAACTGTGCATTATTTCTAAGCATGAAAATAGGTGCTCCCTACATCAGAATATTCAGCCTGCAGCAGACTGCCTCTCCCCACATCTCTTGATCATTTATGGGCAGGTGTCAAGGAACCAGATGAGAGCCAGAATCAATGCTCCCTCCTGAGGGAACATGAACTATGGCTCCCTAGATGTACACCTAGCTCGCTGTGCCTTCTTAGGGGGAAAGAGCAAGGAGGCCCTGTCTGGTTACCATCCATCCGGCGTACAAAAGCAAAGGAATTTCTGTGTGTGTGTGTGTGTGTGTGTGTGTGTGTGTGTGTGTGTGTGTCTGTCAAGGCAGCTCAGAGGGTCACAATGGCTAGGACCCTCTTTCTTCTTCATCCTAGATTAACCTACAGGGTGCCCGAGTCCACAAGGGTGATCAAGACTTTGCACTGAGTAGATGGAGGAAGCATAATTAGGAACTGCAACCCAAGCAATGTTCCAGGCTCTATTTAACTAAATGGTGGGAACAGAATGGGAAGAAATGAGCAGATAGGTCAATTTCTTTCTTCATTATTCTTGGCTCCAAGAAAAGATCTGCTTTTGACTCTTAAGGCCAAGGCATACAGTCGGGAGGATAATTGCCTTTCTCTTAATGAAATGAAAAGTGAAATCACTGCTGGGCAGCAGCATGAGCCACAAGGCCCAAGTATGCCAGGAAGCAGGAGGATGTCTGAAACAAAGCTCCAGATGGGAAAAGCTGGGGGGGGGGGGATGTCATGGGATTGGTTCCTGCTTCAAAGCCGGGCGCTCCAGAAGTGCCTCCCATATAGCTAAGACATTCTGAATGCTAGCACTTACATTGATGATGACAGAGAACTTGCCAATTCCAGAGAGAATGTCAAACCAAATTCCTGTAAGACAGAAGTGAGGGCATCTCTGGTTAGTCCCGCCCTGGGCTCAGAGACAGTAAGGTCACAGAATGGGATGACATTCTGTAGACAGGCTACCTGGGGAGGCTTTCTACCCTCCTCACAGAACTGGGCTTAAACAGAAAAGCTTAGGGTGCCCCTGTCTGGAAGCTTAGGGGACAACTGGGGGTACTTAATACGATGACTTCCACAGGCCTCCTCACATCCAAGGATGGGAACAGGAGAAACTCCAAGGGGTGAAGAAAGGAGGCCCTGTCAGCCTCCTGAGCTCTGAGGTGCAGGTGGGGGGAGGGGTCACACAGATGGGGGACATGCCAGGCCTCTAAGGAGGTGCATACCAATGTCTTTGGTCCTCACAGCATCCGGGCGTCTCAACTCGGTCACAAACTTTTTTGCGTCCAGCCGCACTTCGATGACATTGTTGAGGAGGGCAAACACTGGTGCCAGTGGGAAGGAGGCCACAAAAAGGGTGACAAAACCAAACTGGATGACTAGGAGAGAGCACGCAGGAGGGGCTCAGCAGGGAGCTGCAGGAGTGGAGGCCATCTCTAGTCTGTGGTCCCCAGTCCTCAAAGCTGCCATCGGGTTCCCCTTCCTGCCTGCCTGCACTTCCAGGCTTCCTTCTCACTTCTGCAGCCAGAGCCAGGGCCACCGCCACTCTGAGTCAAAGCTCTTGATTAGGCCCAGCAGGCAGAATGAAGAGATGTGTGACACAGGACACCCCCCTTCCACCACCACCCTTCACCACTACAAACTCATCGTAGGTGGCTAACTTGGGGGTCGGTAAACTCTGTAAATGGCTAACGAGGAAATACATTGCGATCTGTGGTCTGTCTTGTCTTGTCACAGCAACTCCCTTCTGCCACTGCTCCCAGGCATGGCTGTGCTCCCAATAAAGCTGTATTTACAAAAGCAGTCCACAAAGTAAGCTGATATTGGCCCTCAGGCCATAGGTTGCCAGCCCTTAACATAGCTTCAAAAACTACCCCTCCCCAAAAGTTGGACCTTTTTCTTTTTTTTTTTTTTTAAGTCAAGAGTCTTGTTATGTAGACTAAGCTGACTTTGACCTCTTGAACCTGCTGCCTCAGAACACCTACCCCATCCCAAATACTGGGATTATTGATGTGTACCAAGTCAAGGTCTAGAGTCTCCTTTTCCATAGATAGAGCCGTTGCTTTTATTTGGAAAGAATTCATTCATCACACATTTATTGAGAGCTGGGAAAATGTCAGGCATTGTGCCAAGTATTTAGGGCGGCAAAGGCCTGGTCCTGTTGTAGAGGAGCTGGGTTTAGAGGGGGAGAGATAAGTGTATGTAAAGACGTTCAACAGAATTTTTGCAAATGTGTTCCAAGACAGAAAGGGCAATGTGCTAGAGTCAGAGAACCGAAGGAGACAAGAGCTAAAGTCCATGCACTCAGGGTGGGCACTGAAAGAAAGTCTCCACGCGGTTGACCTTAGCCCCATCTAGGAAAAGGCCACGTGGCAACCAAGAGCCAGAGAGCACACTGAGCTGCAGGGGCAGCAAGCAAAGGCACTCGCGGCCATCCGCAGCTGCAAGGTGTCTTACTCTGCCAGACCCTGCCACAGCCCCCCAACCGCCTTCCTCGTCACCAGCCTTCCCAGACTGGCAGCACACAGACCTTGGAATCTGACCCTGTCACCTTCCTACGCATATGAATTCCCATGCAATCCCCTTTATTTACAGAATAGAATCCAGATTCCTTATTTTGGCACGCAGGTGATTCTGTCTACTCTAAGCCGCCTTTATAACCTGAGCTCCAAAATGCCCCCATGTAACAACCCTGCTCCTGCCTCCAGAACAAACTTGCCACCCTCAGACTTTCCACGTAACATACTCCCTTTCCTTCGCCTGTTCACAGCAACCATTCTCCAGCTGGTGAATTTCTGTGGGTCCCCACAATCAGACCACTCCAGTGCCTCCTGCTCTGAACACCCCTTCCTGTGCTCAGGCCTCTGCTGGGTACTGCTGGCACTATCTACTCAGGTGTCTTTCTCTGCTGTAAGGCAAAGGCTCCGTCTACTCTGGGAGCTTTTTGCAAATTGACTCACAGAAGCGGCCTAGTTGGATTCCCCACACACCAACAGTAGGTACCAACCGGTCCCTCAGTTAGAGCAAGTGAAATTAAGGATCATAAAATAATACTCACCTGACTGGCATCTCAGAAGGTACATGGAAGTGCTCAGAACACGTATCATGTCTCATACCTAACAACTGTTCAATGAATGTTACATGTGGGAGCTGGGGAGGTGGCTCAGTGAGTAATGTGCTTGCTTCCCCAGTTCCCCACCCAGCACCTACGAGAAATTCAGGTCTAGTAGCACACATCTATAATCCCAGTGCTGGTCAAGGCACACAGGCAGACCCCTGGGACTTGCTGGTTGCCCAGTCTAGCCTAAATGTCAACCTCCAGGTTCAAGGATAGACCCTATCTCAATAAATAAATAAATAAATAAATAAATAAATAAATAAATAAATAAATAAATAAATAAATACAGTGAAGAGTAATAGAGGGAGATGTCTAAAGCCAACTTCTGCCTTTCCCACACGTACATAAGTATATACCAAGACACAAATAGTAAGTTATTTATGTAAGTAATAAGTTAGTTATGTATTGTATATACTGTTATTCTTAGTGAAAGACATATCAGCATACAGAACTGATTGCAATGTATACTGTATAGCCACATGCCAAACAGATACAAACTTAAAGTTTAGAGACTCAGTGAGTCTGAAGAGATCCAGATCTGAGGCTCAGATATGTTCCTAACCTGACTCAGTCCTTTGCCTACACTTCTGTTTACATGGACAGCTCAAGGGAGCCACTTTGAATTCCCTAAGGTTGAGATGCTGTAATGTTGTGATTGTGCCCTTAGACAAGCTCCACCATTCCAGGATAGTCATACAAAGAATGAGAAGACAGGACCCAAACTCCAGGATATCTGTCTGTCCCTACACAAAGAACACAAGCCAACTTCCAGAAAAGCGTCCAGAGAAAACACACACGGAACTCTTCCCAGCCAAAGTGCTTCTGAGTTGGCAGGTTTGTAGGCTCACAGGTGTGGCCCCTGCTCTTGCTCATATAACCCCGACTTCTGCCTTATCCTAGATGTCCAGTGAGTTCTAGGAGACCAGCAGGTGTCATAATGGCAAGATGTCGCAGATGCATGAAGGTTGGACTCCTGGAAAGGCTGCTTGGAATGGGGGTGGGGAGGGTACACAAGTCTTCACGAACTCACTCAATAATCAATCACAGAAGCAGCATCTGGGGCTTCAAAGATGGCTGTGCGGGTAAAAGCTCTTACCACTCAAGCGTGCTGGCCCAAGCTCGACCTTCAGGACCCAGTTAAAAACACGGATGCAGAGGAATGGGTCCATAATCCCAGCATTGTAATAGCAAAGTTGAGAAGCTGAGGCAAAAGAATCGCTAAGAAGCTCATGGACCAGGTGCTCTGGGTGCTCAGTGCAGAAACAAGAGGGACTCGTCTCAGAAACAAGGTGGAAGGAGAGAACTGACTCCCTCAGTCTGTTTTCTGATCCCCATACTGCACACACACACACACACACACACACACACACAGCACACTATATACACATGCATATACACGCACATACACACACACACACACACCTTATACACATGCATATACACGCACATACACACACACACACACATACCACACCACACCACAACACAACACACACAAATAATAAAAGTTTTGAAGCATCAGTACCTGGCATATCTTTTAAAAGACGCTTTACAGAAAATTTCATTTGGGAGTCAGGGAGTAGGGCCAGGATAGATGGAAGAAAGGGGAGTGGAAGTGACCAAGGAAGGCTAAACAGATTGCTCTAGTTTTCTAAAACCTGTAACATGCATGTCTACATTTAAATACACACATGGACTCATCTTTCTTTAGAGCCTTGAGTTAGCTGTCTCAGTTCAGTGAGTTCAGGGCAAACCTTCTAATCATAAGAAACTTCCTCCAGGGAACCATGTGACCACCTCAGAGCCTCAAAGGGCTCTCTGCAAGAACACATGGGGAAGGGGTAGTTGCTTTTGCATAGAGCATGTCCTCATCACATGCCTCCAGTGGTCCTGGGGAATCCAGCATCTTCTGAGGGATTATGAAGGAAGTGGGACTTTCCACTTTTCATGCTTATCTTTTTCTTATGAACTCCAGGGGCATTTAGTGAACTGCTGTCCCCAAGGGTAGCCGGAAGTGCTTGCTTTCTCACCTTCACAAACTGCCCAGACAAGACACAAATTCTTTTCTTCAACATCACTGTTTTTTAGTGCAAGTGTGGTGTGTTTAGTAGTTGCTATTTGTTATTCCAGTCTCATAATAAAGGCTCTGGTCTCCCACCTCACGTGTAAGTCAGTCTTCTCAGCAAGGGACAACCTCAGAAGAGAGGCACAGGGTACCCTGGCCCCTTCTCTGAAGTTACTCCAGGGTATCCCGAGCCATAGAAAGCCCTTCTCTACACATGGTCTAATGTCACAGGTGTTTCCAGCTTGGACTGGGAACCCTTGAGCATTTCCAAGAGACAATCCAAAGAGGTGGAGATAAACAGCAAGTCTTTATTTAATCCTGGGGAGCAAAAGGTATGTATAAAACCATAACCCTCTAGCATGCAGATGCCAAATCCAAGACTTGTTCTTTTCAAGGGAAAGTCTGGAGGGCTGAGTCAGATGGAAGCCCTGCTGGGTTCACTTCAGAGGATGCAAGGATGCTGGCCTTCACCAACACCAAGAATTGTTTCTAAAAACAGCCAGCCTCCCTTAGGACAAAAGCAACACCGGAAATCCTCGGTGTAGCTGCATAATAGAAGCCAGCTTGACTGGGCCAGTGACAGATTAACCCTGGCCAAGCCAATTAGGGAAGAATCCATAAGTTGATTTTCAACTAAATCTTTACAAAGCCCGCTGTAAAGTGCTCCAGAAATCCTGGTTGGAAGCATGAAGTCTGGAAACACAACACGTCTGGGCACAAACTCCATGGGTTTCCTCTGCTTGCACTCCAGCAGCCAAGAACCGTCCTAAATAACTACCAGCGCTGCACTGCCTGATGCTGGAGACAATTAAAATCCTGAGTGATTACCTGGGCTTGGGCTAAAATAACAGGGAGGAGTGGAAGACGCTAAATGAGACAGCAGCCAGCAAGGACATTTCAGGACAATCTACTTAGAGAAAAATGAATGGTGCAGTAGAGAAAACAGAACACACTGGCCACGGTGGATGGACAGACAACGACGGAACACAACTCTGCTCTTCACTCATTTATTTAAGAGTCATCAGTGGAAATTGTGTGTGCACACACACAAACACACACATAAATCCAGACCATCCATTGTGTGCACACACACAAACAAATACATAAATCCAGACCATCCATTGTCTGCACACACACAAACACACACATAAATCCAGACCATCCATTGTGTGTGCACACACACAAACACACACATAAATCGAGACCATCCATTGTGTGCACATACACAAACAAATACATAAATCCAGACCATCCATTGTGTGTGCACACACACAAACACACACAAAAATCCAGGCCATCCATTGTGTGTGCACACACACAAACACACACATAAATACAGACCCTTCATTGTGTGTGCACACACACAGGCATACACATAAAGTCCAGACCCTTGGCCTGGCATTCAAAGCCCATCTGACCCAGACTTACTCATTTCTTCCCATCTAGCCGACATTTTGTCCTTAGGGCTAGTTTTAGTCGGAATGCTTGAGGTCAGTTCTATCTGCTTTCCAACCATTTCCAACCATCTGTGCATTTCGGAGCCTCTCTGTACACCACTACTCTAATTTCCTCTGTGTTCTGCTGAGTGAATTGTTATTCATTGTTCAGACCAGATGGACTCCTACTCCTCCGTCTCATCCCGCCCCACTCCCATGAGCCTCTCCTTCCTCACTTCCCAACTTCCCAGCTAGACTGAAGTCCCTCCCACAGTCCTGTACATACCACTCCATTCACTTGACCTACTCCCTGGGGCTGGGGAGGCCTTGAGAACAGGTACACTGTTTCCATATTTGACCCTTTACTGCATCTATACCGCACTCTGTGTCTCATAAACAGATATTTAAAAGTTATCTGTTTTACAAATGGAACTCCTCTCTCTTTCTCTCTTTCTCTCTCTCTCTCTCTCTCTCTCTCTCTCTCTCTCTCTCACACACACACACACACACACACACACACACACACACACACACACAGGCAGAAAGCAAAAAGATTTGAACTGAAGTCATTATCCTGCTTCAAAGTGAGGAGATCTGCTGCTGAGGTGAAAAGTCTGGAACACCACACAGCGATTCTCATAATTTGCCGCAACAGGCACAGGACACTTTGGGGAAGATCAGAAGAATGTCCCAATTCTAATGAAAATGATGACAACCCTTTTTTAAGCCCCCCCCCTTCAGTTTAGTAAAAGTACAGCCTCCCATTTAGGAGGACTGAGAACCGGAGCCTTCACCGGAACTGGATAAGACCTTATTGCTAAAGACACCACAAGACTGCGGTTGCAAGAGACAGAGACTCAAGCTGGAACAGAGCTGGGAACCTCCCTGTTGGAAGTTTTAGTGTGCCAGAGGATGCTTTGGGTTGGCAAAAGGCATCAGTAATCTTACCCAGCTCTGAAACCTTAGAATACCAATCTGGCAGGCATGATGAGCCCACCTGAACAATGGTGACCAACGCCTCTCTGATGGGATTTGAGCTTGACTCACCAAAAACCCATGCCTGGTACTGTAAACCTAGCCAAACGCCCATGCCTGGGGAAGCCATAGGACCCATCGGATAACTTACTCCTGGTGTTTTGCTAAATGATGGTAAACTGGCTTCTAAATATCAGTGCTTGTGCCCACAGACCCCAGTCTGTGAAGCCTCTCTGTGTATGAACAGCGGTAAATACAGAGACGCATAGCTGCCCAAGAGACTAAGTGATCTATGAGGGTTCAGTCCTAGACAAGATGTTTATACCATGCCTTTGAGGCTCAGGGAACCTAGCAGGAGACCGGATAAAAGGACAAAGAGCCAGAAGATAGGGAGAAAGACTGAAGTGCCACTGGCTAGGCACGACCCAGCCATTGTAATCATGAAGTCATAGCAGCTATGGGCTTTGGGCCTGAACAGAACTGGTCCTGCCAACAGCCAGTCAGGTATGGGGGAGGGGCTTACGGGACCTTTCTTCTTACTTCTGAATGACTGGTTGTTGGTAGATTCTGAGAGAAAGGAAACACTGTCTTCAATTATGTACTCACCGATGAGCCCACTGTGTCCCAGTGCATAGTTCAGCAGCCCTGGTCACACATGCAGCCCTCGTTAAACTCAGTGGGTCCCAAAACAAAACAAAATGAAAGGATGCAAGTGGGGGGAAACGTGTGTGAAGGGGAGGGAAATAAAAGAAGGTGGGAGTGAGAACATCGCAATGCATTAGATACATACATGAGATTATCAATGAACCAATTTAATTACTAAAATGAAAAACTTATAAACATTGATACTAAAAACAAGATTATAAAAGAAAATAGGCAAATGACCTATCATGGCTGATAAGTTTATCAAGAAATGTCTAACTTTATTGTTAATTAATACAATTAAAATCTGCTAAAAAGAAAGGAAATGGTCAATAGTGAGAACTATTGGTTGACAGTTGGATAACTGTACAGGTCCAACACAGAAACAGCTGGGAACTGTTTTCTGGAGTGAATGAGGTTCTGGGACTTCTGTGCTACCAATGTCCCCCTGGGGTACAGAAGTGCTTGTCTAGGTGGCTAAACTGGAAGATGAGTGGTTCAGTTAGATCAATGGTTCTCATCCTTCCTAATGCTGCAACCCTTTAATATACTCCTTCATGTCGTGGTAACCCCCAACCATAAAATTATTTTTGTTGCTACTTCATAATTTTGCTACTGTTCTGAATCATAATGTAAATATCTGACGGGCATGACTGACAGGTTGAGAACTGCTGAGTTAGATTATAATAAACTCTGAAAATCATACATGTTGTGTCTCATGCTTTTGTTTGTCACAGAAGAACACTAAAATGCAACTTCAAGCCCTGTGCATAAAGAATTTGATTTCATTGTTTCTTGCTACATTTGTCTAGCATTACTCTCTACCTGTAGGATTTTTCTCTCTATTTTTATCTTAAGAAAATAGAAATAAAACTGATACTTTAAGGCTCTTCCTTTTTGTGACCCAGTGGTGAGTAAGGCAGGGGAGGAGCAGGACATACGGTGTCTTTGTCTTCTTGGGCAGGAGGCAGTTTCTTTGGCTGAACAGTTTTGGAAAAGCCCACAGCATTAATTCAGTGCTGTTTCCTAAGCCTACATTTTAAAGTTTGTGGTAGTTTGAAAGAAAATGGGCCCCAAAGGGAGTGGCACTATTGGGAAGTGTGGCTTTGTTGGAATGGGTATGGCCTTATTAGAGGCGGTAGGTCACTGTGGAGGCGGGCTTTGAGGTCTCACATATGCTCAAGCCACGCCCAATGTCTCAGTTCACTTCCTGTTGCCTGCAAAATGTAAAACTCTCAGCTTTTCCAGTACCATGTCTGCCTACACATAGCCATATCCCACCATGACAATAATGGACTAAACCTCTAAAACTGTAAGCCACCCCAATTAAATGTTTTTCCTTTCTAAGAGTTACTGTGTCATGGTGTCTCTTCATAGCAATAGAAACCCTAACTAAGACAATCCTCCTCTCCTAAGAGTGTCTGACAAAAAAAAAATAGGCCAATGACAACCAATGTTGGAGAGGATGTGGAGCAAAGGGAACACTCCTCCACTGTTGGTGGGAATGTAAACTTGTACAACCACTGTGGAAATCAGTATGGCGGTTTCTCAGAAAATTAGGAATTGAACTACCTCAAGACCCAGCCATCCCACTCTTGGGCATATACCCAAGGAATGCTGATTCATATCATAAAGATACATGCTCAGCTATGTTCATAGCAGCACTATTTGTAATAGCCAGAACCTGGAAACAACCTAGATGCCCATCAATGGAAGAATGGATGAAAAAAATGTGGTACATATACACAATGGAGTACTACTCAGCAGAGAAAAACAATGAAAGCATGAAATTTGCAGGCAAATGGATGGAACTAGAAAAAATCATCCTGAGTGAGGTAACCCAAACCCAGAAAGACAGTTATGGTATGTACTCACTCATAGGTGGATTCTAGATATAAAATAAAGAACAATCAGACCACAACCCATAGAACCATAGAGGCTATATATAGCATGGAGGCCCCTAGGACGACTGTGGCATATAATAAATTTCAGTTTTACTCAATTATTGAAAAAATAGCCAAATGAATGGAAACACATGAACTATGAACCAAAGGCTGAGGGGCCCCCAGCTGGATCAGGCCCTCTGAATAGGTGAGACAGTTGATTGGCTTGATCAGTTTGGGAGGCAACTAGGCAGTGGGACCAAGTCCTGTGCTCGTTGCATGAGTTGGCTGTTTGAAACCTGGAACTTATGCAGGGACACTTGGCTCAGTCTGGGAGGAAGGGACTGGACCTCCCTGGACTGAGTCTACCAGGTTGATCGCAGTCCTCGGGAGAGGACTTGTCCTGGAGGAGGTGGGAATGGCGGGTAGGCTGGGGTAAGGGGAGGGGGTGGGAGAGGGGAGAATAGGGGAACCCATGACAGATATGTAGAACTGAATGGTATTGTAAAATAAATAAATATATATATATATATTAAAAAAATAGAATTATGAGTGTTGTTGGACTCAGAATAGAAGGAGGCAGTGGAAAGAAGGGGGTGCATGCTACATCCTCAGACTGGCCTCTGATGCTGGGGAATGATTAAAAGAATGACCTCTCAATATATACCATTCCCCATTCACTCCCTCACTTCATCTGTCATTCATTCAACAAGCACTCACTGAGCAGTCCACCCACTGGACTTCATGCTCATTGCTAGAATACAAAGATTAGCTGTGCTATGGTTTGAATGAGCTCCCTTCCCCGCCTAACTCATGTGTTCGAATAGGAACTTTGAGAGGCCATTTGGTCTCTGCCATCGTGGATGTGTTGATGTGATTATAGGACGAGGTCCATTCTTAGGAACATGGTTTTATTATAAAAGTCAGCTTGTCCCTCTTCTTCTATATCCTCCTGTGCTTTCTTGACCCTCTGCCTTCCACACTGCCATGACACAGCAAGGAGGGTCTCATCATTGGCTGCTTGGACTTCTGAGTGCCCGGAACCATGAGCCAAATACATTTGTACTGTTTATAAATTACCCAGCCTGTGGCAGTCTCTTACAGCAACATAAAGCAGACTAAGATAAATAGTTATTATCCTTTTAAGAGCTCAGAGAACGCATCAAGGGTAGCACAGAGTTCTGACCCTGGTGGCTGCATTCACAGGCTGCTGTGAGCCTTAGGCGGTGTCTTAGTTAGGGTTTCTATTGCTGCTATAAGACTTCACAACGAAAAAGCAAGTTAGGGAGGACAGGGTTTATTTGGCTTACAATTCCAGATCATAGTTCATCATTGGAGAAAGTCAGAAGAGGAACTCAAGCAGCTGGAACCTGGAGGCAGGAGCTGATGCAGAGGCCATGGAAGGGTGCTGCTTACTGGCTTGCTCCTCATGGCTTGCTCAGCCTGCTTTCTTAGAGAATCCAGGACCAGCAGCCCAGGGATGGCACTACCTACCATGGACTGCACCCTCCCACAATGATCAGTAATTGAGAAAATGCTTTACAGCTGGATCTCATGGAGGCATTTCCTCAACTGAGGCTCCTTCCTCACTGATGACTCTAGCTTGTGTCAAGTTGACACACAAAACCAGACAATACAGGCAGGAATAACTTGCTCCCCCAGCAGGTCCATGGAAAGTGCCGCACACAATTAGTAATCCCTATGTTTAGCTTGAAGACCAAGCAGAAGAGATGTGGAAGATCTGCCCGATGCTGAGAGTTAAGCTCTCTCCTGCCTGGATGACTGAAATTCACAAGCTACCTCAAAAACAAAAGCAGCAAATAAAACTCAACTTCGTTCTGTATGGGGTTTCCACGACAGAGCAGGCTCCACTTAGCAACTTCAGGAAGCCGAGACCGGAAGGGACAGACTTGTGTATCAATTTAAACATTAAGAGTTTGCCGCATGAAAAATCAGTGCAGCTCCCAGACAAACCTCTAAGGTACACTTGGCTCTGAATGTCTTCATTTCTCTGTCCCTAAAGGAGACTCAGTTACCACGCTCCTCCTCCTCCCTCCCCGGTATTGCAACAAAAACCAGAGAGAAATAAGCTGCTAAGATCTACTGGTTCACTTCTGAGAGCCACCTGGTGATTTCCTGCAGTTTCTGGTGAACACACACACACACACACACACACACACACACACACACACACACACGTAAACAGGGAGTGTGGAGAGCAGCCATGAGCTCACCCTTCCTTCCATCCACCCACATCACCTCCCTATGGCAAAGCATCTGAGAGCCAAAGGCTAGGCAGCCCACGAGGCCCCAACGGCGCTTCCGAGAGGCATCACTGCTACGAGGACCCTTGTGTGTTTTATTCCTCTCTCTTCAGAAGGCTGCGGAAAAGTCAACAAAATGAAAATAAAATTAGATTTGAAAATACAATAAAATTGACGGAAATTTTATTGAAAAGGAAATAACTCAGAAAACAGGGAAACACAAATATGCACGCTCTGGGGACTCGTAATGCGGCTAGGGCGGGATGACAAAGTTTCCTTCTGAATTCCCTGGTTGTACGAAGAGAAATGGAGAAGCAGAACAGTTCCCAGTATGTTTGAAACCAAGAGTGTCTTCTACCTGCTCATTCCCTCATCTCTCATTCCTCTATTTCCTCACTCATTCCTTTTCCCAGCACTGGCCGGGCCCCGACTTCATGGCAGAGGCAGTAACAGAGGTGGTATAAGAATATGGCATCCAGGGATGGCGCCACCGTTCTAAGTATGCATGGGAGGAGGGATACACAGGGCAGACAACATCAAGCAGTTTCTGCCTCGGAAGTAAGAGGAGACAAATGGCCTGGGACTCACCCTGTTTCCCAGAAACCCTGGAACAGGGCCTCTGTGCTGCCTGTAGTGTGGTTAAGTGCCATTTAGAGAAGGGGGCAGGTACCGAATTATCCAGCAGGATGACTCAGTTCCTATAAACAGGATGGCTCAGGGAAAGGAATTTCCCGGTGCTTTCAGCCACTGGCTTGGAGCACACACTCAGAATTTTGTTCTGCCAACTTTGTGCCTTGCTTGGGGGCAGGAACGGAGACAGGGAAGGCCCACCCTGAATGGGGCCGCACCTTCCAACAAATGTAAGTCTGTGCGACTGCGTCCCCACTCCCAGCATTAATTTTCTGCATTTGTCGCATTTGCATTACTCGAGGTATTGGGAGCATATGGCAAAGGTTACTCACATCAAGTCCCAGCCAACCCAGAAGCAGAAACTAGAGGCCAGGATGTAACCTTCAACAATACCCTCTGGTGCCTTACCTCTAAGAGCTAACTAAGCCCATGCTCCAAAAGGTACCACAGCCTCCCCAGATAGCACCACTAGATAGGGACCTGACATTCAAAATATGAGGGTGTGGGGGTACAGTCCAGATTCAAACCACAACCGCTGGGGCATCTGCTCTCAGGATGACAGCATCCTGATCACAGCACATCATTGGATAAAGAGATTCTGTACCTCTGGGTAGAACAGGCCATCCCAAGGACAGCAAGAGGACTCAACGGAAGATGATGTCTATGGGGTCTGAGGACCATTTGTCTTTCATTCATTATCTTTTTCCTTCAGCAGCAAACACTCACAGAGTGTCTACTATGTCTATTCTAACCCCAAGAAGTTTCCCCCGTAGATGAGTGGACATTCCGAATATAGGCCTCATCTTCAGGTGGGAAAAACTCACAGTGCTATTGCTTATTTATCAAGATACAATGACAACAAAATTCTATCAAGAACTTCTTCTGGACCTTGTCACTAAACATCATCTGCAGGATTAAATTTGGGACGACATTTTTGTTGCTGTTGTTTTGTTCTTTTTTTTTTTTTTTCTGCCAAGTTGTGCTCCGCAGGCTAAGTCTAAGAGCAGCGACAAGTGATTGGAGAACTTAGCCTGCAGCCCTTACAGCAGCAGAGGAATTTCTCCTCACCGGGTCCTTAGGGGAAAGTCCATAACTGGGCTGTGAGAGGCCTGTGGCAAGAGAGCTTTGAAGCCTCCTTCTGGGGTGGGGGACAGTGGTGATTAATGCTGCGGCCTGCTCCTGGGTCAGCTTTCTTTCTCCCCTCGGAGGTGGGGGAAGGGAAGTTACCCTTGAAGTCTTTCTTAGTAAGCTCTTCAGGAAGAGGGTTTGATATTGGAGATTCCCTTGAAAGCGCCCTGCTCCCCTCACGTTTTTCCAGTAATCCCTCACTCTCAGGTTTCCCTTTGTCTGGAGCCAGCCCATCCCCACATCCACCCTGCCCAAAGGAAGCTCCCTCCTCCTCCTCAGAGGGACTTCCAGTCTTCCCACTCCAGCTTCCCCTTCACCTCAGGCCCCTCCCCCAGACCTGCTGCCCTGCCCCGCCCCCACCCCAGGCTTCCAGCTCAATTTAGAAAAACGTAAATATAATACATCTCTCCCTGCTGCCGCCCCCCACTGATGACCTGCCCTGCCATTTCACCAGACAGGCTGTAGTGGGCTCAGCACACTTCCTGTCTGCATGGGTGGTCCTGGGGATCTTGGGAAGGAAGCTGACAGCTGAGAGCAAGGCCCAGGATCACCGTGTCAGGCACACCAGTGGGAGTGGGCAGCTTTGGTTTCATAGCTCTCATTTTTTGTTCAAAGTCCAAGACAAGTGGCCTTCTGGCATTGGGGAGGTCTAGCCAGTTGAGAAGGAAGGAAGGAAGGAAGGAAGGAAGGAAGGAAGGAAGGAAGGAAGGAAGGAAGGAAGGAAGGAAGGAAGGAAGGACACTCCCCTCAGTCCCTCCTCTTCTTTACCAGGCCTTATCAAAACCTCTAGTAGAATGGTCTGGAGAGAGGACTCCACCAGTGAACCACTGGTGTGACCTTGAGCAGCTCACATAGCCTCCAGCTTCTTGGGCTTGAGGGGCACTACTTAGCAGTTACACATAAAGGAAGACACCAGAATCAGAAAAGGAGCCTGGAGTTCCAGCCCAGTTGTTTGAAACTCTTTGCAGTACTTAGGACGCTCCCTCACAGAATGAGAAGCAGCATTCATTTCTGCTGGTGAATCGGGAACCTTCTCTGCTTTCACTCAGCATCATGCGGTGCTCTGAGAAAGCAAGAGCACACTGACTCAATTATATCTTGCTCCCAAAATGCTAGTTATACGCCGCTTCTGACACATTGCACCATCAGCTTTGACCATAGATGACAGGTGGGTCGTGTGACATCCAGGGAAATGCATCCTCTGGTTTAACTCCCCTTGCGATGGAAGAAGAAAGGCCCAGAGAGATGGCAGGCCCAAGGCTGCTCTCCCAGCTAGAGGCAGAGCTGGACCCTCACCCCAGACACACGCAACACTTTGGGCACGCACAAAGGAGGGCGGGTGCTCACTGGGCCTTATGTTGTTCAGAGAAAGATGCAAGAGGTGACAGACTTTGTTCCAAGGACAAGGGAGAGGAGGAATCAGAGGTAAAGGAATGGTGTCTCTGTCACCAGGTTTACTAGCCATCCAGAGGAATGGCAGAAACGATTACTCCCCCAGGAGGTTAAGATGTCTGTGGGCTTTGGCCTTCTAGTTTCCCAGAGTTGCCATGTAGGAGTGCATGGATGGGCTCATGTTACACCTTCTCTTATTTCCCTAGCTTACCCAGGGAAGGAGGGAATAATAGCCCTGGGTGGGGGAGGGGAGCAGGCAGCCCTGAAGGGGAGAAGTGGGGAATGAAAGGAGGAGGAGCAGCATGAGGGGGCAGAAAAGGAGAAACAAGGATAACACATTCTTGATAATCCACGCCCTGGATTATCAGCTCATAAATCTTCGAGGATTGACCTGCAGTGAGGTGCCTGCAGCCTAGAGGAGGAGACAGGACATAAATGGATACCCTCATTTACACAGAGACTCCATTACAGGGGTTGTCTAGAATGTTCTCAGTGCTCACACTGTGAGAGGCTCTGGGCAACACTTTGTAAATCGGGGAAGCCTTGTTCTTGTGGAGTCTTGCGAATGTCTTACCATTGGGAACCTCTAGTTTAGAAAGCAGTGTCTCTGAAATCCTGCAGGGTAAGGGCCTAAAATATGAAAGGAAAGGATGCTTCATGGAGCCAGAAACATAAAATGGCTTTGCATGTATGACTGAAAAGACAGGGAGAACTCCAGAACAAAAGGAACGTAGGAACGTGCCACGTTGGCCAGGGAAGGAGGGAGAGGCTAGATGTGCTCTTGAACACCAGAGTGACCAAATCAAAGAACAAAACCACAACCAGCAGCAGCAAGCCAAGCCGGTGTGTCCAGGCTGTAGGATAAGAAGCCCCAGCCATAGGGGGCCAAGAAGATGCACAGTAGTAATGGCTTCCAAAGACACTCCAGAGAGGACCATGCAGACATTGTAAACAAACCAGGTCAGAGCAAGCAGGTATGACAAAAGGTAAGCTTTCTCAGGTAGGGACCTGGAGGTCACGAACACTAGAGGACGGTGAGGTAGAGGACTCAAGATCTCAAGGGAACTAGCTTAGAAATGCTTCCTCTGACATTCCTTTGGGGCTCTTCCCTGCCTCATAGGAAATCTGAAAACACTTGTGGGGTGGTAAAGGGAGATGAGCCACCTGAGTTGGGTCAAGTAGGTGGTTCTTATAACCCCAGGATGTTTAGTGATTGGGCAATGGATTATAAGAGGAAGGTGAGAGGAGAGAGTACAACCAGCCTGGCAGGGAGGATGTTCTAAGGGGGCTCTTGGGTCCTTCTCTTTAGCTACCAGACTATTGAGACAATAGACCCCAAAGAAATACAAATTCCCCAGGAATCACATTCTGGGGGAAAAGATATGTCTGAATATGGCCAAGGGAAAGAAGGAGGCCCATGTATCCTGAGATAAAGAGGAAGGAGGGGTGCAGAGCTCTTCATTCAAGATTGTGTTGAGCTTTTTGGTCTACCTTCCAGGACCTGTGCTGAGGGGTATGAGTTAGAAGACTAAGACAGTCTTTGCTGACAAAGTAAGCGCATTTTCCAAAGGGCCTGGGTGAAGATAAGCCAGAGAGGAACTGGGGTTTGCAGAACCAGAAAATGCTTCCACGGGCAAACATGTCTGAGGTTGAACAACTCTGCAAGAGCCTGTGGACAGGTAGGCTAGGCTAGTAGAAGTGGATGCAGATGTGGTGTGAGTGACCCCACCATGCAGGCATGCCCTAAGGAAAGGACAGTCAGAGGAGAGCGGGTTCATGCATGCCCTTGCATGCCACGCTGGGGCAAGTCAGCAGCACTGAAGGACCTTAAGAAGGGCACACGTGGCTGCCCATGTTAGAAGAGCTGGTCTAAAAAGTGAAAAGGGAGCTAAGAGAAGAGAGCGGGAAAGGAACCGGGCAGACAAGGTTGGCTGTGTGTGCAGTAACACAAAAGAGAAAGGATGAAGGATGAAGGCCACCCCAGGAATCCAATATTCCTAGCAGAGGCAAAGCAAATGAGGGGCAGGTGGCCAAACAAGAAAGGTGCCAGGACCATGCTGAATAGTCTCTCTCTTGATAACACTGGCGCAAAGTTGGGGGGTGGGGCTGCCTTTGATAATAAGCATTGACTGCTCACTTGAGCCCAGGAGGGGACTAAGAAAGCCTTGCATCTCTGCCTTCATTTTGAGTCTGTACTTTGGCTGAAGTTACAGAGTTGAGGTATTGTCCTTAACCTTTCTTCTTGAGTCACTCTGAACTCTAGGAAGAGCAAAGCCTAGTAGGATAGCCCATCCTTCTAGACAAGACAATTCCCATGATGACAAGGCGGTACCTTCACAAGTAACAGATTAACAATTGAACAATTCACCCCACCATCTTGAAGGACAGGAGCTGAGACAACAATGGAGAGAGAGGCCACGCCTTGACCAGGATCACTTGATCATGTATATCTCTTTGCTTTTTTTTAAACCTAAACCTCACGTCAGTCCTCCTAAAGATGGACTTGGGGTCACTGTACAACCTTCCTAACAAGAATGAAGATATTCTAAAGAGACACCAGTGTCCCTCCTTTTGGTTATAAGATTATGGAGAAATATGGACACACACACACACACACACACACACACACACACACACAAAATAAAATTTACCCAAGTCTCGTGCTAGAAGAAATAAAAAGCTTGGAGCCTGGTACCAGACAAATGGAGAGTATGTCTCCTAGAAAGAAATTCCACCCAGTTCGGGTGGCATGTGTCATTGGAGAGATGGGCTAGGGATGGTTGTGTGTTCTTGGAGAGATGGGCTAGAGATGGGCATGTGTCCTTGAAGAGATGGACTAGGAATGGGCATGTGTCATTGGAGAGATCGTCTAGGGATGGGCATGTGTCATTGGATCTCTTTGTTTTTTTCTCAGTGTGACCATGCTGAATAAGCCTCCTTTCTGCTTTTCACTGATACTGTGTTTTTAATTGGCTTTTGGGGATGGGAGGCAAAGCCTAGCCTATTGAGACAGCCTGACCCTGAACTTTGCCTTTGAGTACCACTAATGGTTATGGAGTAAGGTGCTCTACCAGTTCATGACTACTCCCACTAAGCCCAGGAATCCAAACTTAGCAATGCTATAAGACAACTCAGATGTGGCTGCAGGGCTCTGAAGCCCTAGTGTATGAGCTCAGAGAACCCTGCGTTTCCCCTCAGCTGGAGGACTCCTGCAGGCTTTGGTGGGCATTTCCAGAGAGCAGGAGAGACTAGTGGCTGATGGCCCTTCAAAATACCTTCTGATTTCACTGCAAGTAAAAAAATAAGTAACCTTACAATTCCCAACACTTCTGTTCTTCTTTAGGGTTTAACAGGATTTAAGTTTGGAACTAAGAAAAGTGAGATTTCCTCAAAGGGCCTTGTGAATGATGAAGAAATTCATCTTAGCCCTACAGTGATGGCCTCTGGCTACAACATTTGAATTGCATTTGGAGAGGACAGGGCGATGTCAGGGGACAGGTAATTGAATCCCTGGTTGGAAGAGAGTACTGATCATGTGACTAGAGGGACAGGAGCTATGGGGTTTAGAGAAACATGACAAGAAGAGCCACGGAAGCTTCCAGACTTATCAAGCAGAGGCCTAGCCCAGAAACAGAACCTGGAAAGCTGGGAACGCGTCACCCCCAAGTCCCCCCACACACACACACACAGAGAGACAAGATAGAACTCTCAGCCACTGGCTCAGAGGCAAAGGCACTCCAGAGTACCTGAAAGTGACCTGCGATCATTTTAACACTAAAACAGATATAGCCTGGGTGAAGATTTAAGATGCTAATGAGACATGTCCTCCACGAAACTGCGTCATGTAGAAGCACCTGTCACAGAACACAGCACCATCGAAGGAAATGCCCACACTGTGCAAAGGAGTCCCAAAGCTTTTACTATGCAAATGACCCCACCCTGTCCTATGTGCTGCTCCTACCAATTGAGTGACAAACTGTTTCTCTGCTCTGGCCTCCTGCCTCCTTTGGAAGTTTATCTTTTTAAAAATAAATTTTCTCTGTTTCTCCTCAGTCTGTGCTCATCTCTTTGTTCCAGGACACAAGAACTCTAACACCCATATCAGGAGGTAGGAGATATCACCAAATCCACCTCTTGGATGGGAAAATTGGTGTTGAGCATTAAGCCCAGAGACACATATGCAGCTAGCAGGCTGCTCAGTTAAGATTGGAAGCCCCACAGCTTGACTCCAGGACGTTCTCTATGTTGCTTGGTAAGGTTTGGTGGAGTTCATTCTGCAGTCCTGTTTCTGATTGTGTATAGAATAGGTCTCCTTTGAAGAGTGAAGAGGATAGGCCAGAATAAAAAGGGACACAACCCAAACACCATTGTTCTTCTATTTATATATAATAATATATTATAATGCATCTGACATGATTGACATGCTCAGCAAAATGGAGTAAAGAGGCTTGGCATACTCTTCCAAGCAAGACTATTTTAGTATCAATAGAGTTGTTGATTCAATCAATATCAATGACAATCTGAATTGGTGAAGAGGTTGTCCTGGTTTCTGGGCTTATTCCTCCTGTTAGATGTTTAATAGTAGTTGGGTGCTCCACAAAATGAGTGAATAATTAAATGTGTCCACTTTCATTTCCCCACTACCTCCCTAGCCTTATGACCCTTGTGGTCCATTTCTTCAAGGGAAGTAAAGAGTTCAGTTACTTTAATGACCAAGATTTTACAATTATTCCTCTCCATCCTGTGTGAGGTGGGAACTTAGATGTCTATCTTCAGGATTCTCCACTAATCCCAGGTCTGTAATAGAAATCTCCCCATCCCCAAACTATTAATACCATTTGCTCTCCTTTATCAACAACATTGGCTTGTGACCATGAGGCTGCTTGCATTTCCAACCCTCTTCCTTAGAGTGTGTTCTTTGCCTGTTACTGATGATGAAATCAGAGGAGATCTTGCAGGTCTGTAGTTCAACCTTATATCTAAAAAAGGAAACTGTAGCAGAGAATCCTCATCCACCTTCCACCAAGCCCACCTTTAAAAATGAACTTTCGTTTGCCTCCTAAAGTTATTAGGACAAACTTATTTATGTTAACAAAAATTCCTCAGTAATTAGCAAACATGCTCATTAAGTCATTCATCCATGCATTCATCTGGTTATGATATACATTGAGTCCCTGTTACGCCAGGAAATATGCTGGGCTCTGGGGGATGTAGAGGTGAATGAGCCATAGCCCCTCTTCACTGCTCTTTAGAACCCAACAGGCTGGGTCTGCTGAAGAGCAGATCTGTGAGCAATAACTCAGTAAGATCCCATTAGTGTGGGTACCAAACAGAATGCTAAGGGGGAGAAGCACATAGGTAATGATGATACACAGGAGGAAGGGGAATTGGCCTGGATGACTTTGCAGAAGGAACATTGCCTAAAGCAAAGCTAGGACTGAACCTGCAACGTTCGGCTCCAAAGCTTGGAATGGAAAACGCACAAGAAGGCTTGGACTCTCAAGTGTAAGGTGCTTTGATAATTCTTCTATATCACATGACTTCAGGGTCCTGAGGGGTTTGTTTGTACCTCCTATAGCTTGGTAGATTGGTCTACTCCTTTCAGAAAGTGCTGTGTTAAAATGAACCAAAGGTGGTGGAGAGTTGGCTCAGTGGTTAACAGCGTAGGCTGTTCTTGTAGAGGAACCAGGTTCAACTCCCACCACCCACGTGGCAGCTCACAACCATCTATAACTCTAGTCCCAGGGGAGCTAGCACTTCCGCACATATATACATGCAGGCAAGGTGCTCATACACATAAAATAAATAAATCTAAAAATATTTTTAAAAAATGAACCAATGATCAGATAATGAACATATTTTTGGTCATCTATTTATACTTGAGCAAATGGATCTTGATGAAACAAGACTTCAAGAGGGCACAGGAAATTATAGACCGCATTAGAGCATTCATGCCAGTAGAAAATCTACCAAACATTCATGCCAGTAGAAAATCTACCAAACATTCATGCCAGTAGAAAAGCTACCAAACATTCATGCCAGTAGAAAGTCTACCAAACATTCATGCCAGTAGAAAATCGTGGTTGTTCTGGCATGGCCAGTTGAGGGCAGCTAATCTAAGTTAGAAAGAATATAAGAAACTCCTAGCTTCTAAGCCACATGTGAAATGATCAGCTATTATCAGTTATAGACCCCCAGCCTATACGTCACAGGATGGCCGTAATCTTCCTGTATGGAAACTGTGTTCTTAAACTGCAGATTTCACTCTTGCCCTTCTAGCTTGGAAGGACAAGCGTTTTATTTACAGAAGAGCACAGGAGACCCAAGGAGGAAAGGCCACCATCCCGGGGCTGTGACACCCTAAAGGGGCAGTGAGTCTGAGGCTGCGCAGCCATTCCCTAACTCCTCCCCACAGCCCCTCATCTGAAGCTGCCACCCAGAGAAGGGAGATGGGCTCTTACTCATTTCCATGTATTCAGGAGTCAGCCCAGTGTATGGCTCGAGGCTGTAGTCCAGGTCCCACTGCTCTGGGCGTTTTGAGTGGTCGGGGTCACTTTCTCCAGGTTCTGTCTCATCTTTCAACTTCCGAAAGAGTTTCTTTAGCTTCCTACAAAACAAACGCAGTAGTCACTAGAAGCCTTGGGGGACAGAATTAGTTCAGCTGAAGAAAAGGAGGAAGAGATGAAGAAAGGCACTAACGTCATCCCTGAACCAACCAAGGAGGCCTTTCATTAAGATAATAAAGAAACCACCCTCAGCATGATACCAGAGGAGGAAAGGTATTGTCAACGCCACCCAGCTATGAATGCTGCAGCCTGCCTGGGAGACATACTGCCGCACCAGCAGGGGCTGATGGTCTAAACCTTGTGCAGGTAATCAAAGCTGCTATGAGGTCAGGAGTGGAGCAGCTTGTCATGTCTGGAAGTCAGAATTTTGGGTGTTTGTGGGAACAGGAGTTCCACAGGCTGGGGACAGTGATGGGTCGCAGCTGGGTTTAAGGAACAGCGAATGCTAATGACTGCACCCAGGTGGTCCAGGTAGTTCATTGACCACCTCCTAATACCAGCACAAGGATGACTGTCTTCTGACAAGAAAATGAACTGGAGAGACTCCAGGTCTAAAAGAACTCCAGTAGGGCTGGGTGGAGGGACCTGTGAGATCTTTGTGTAGACAGCTGTATTGTGCCTGGAGTCAAAAGCTTGTCCGTGCTCTAGGCAGAGAGAGACCTGAGGATGTCATGGAAAGAGCAAGAGATAGCCTGGTGATGGCTGTTACTAGAGGCACAGTGTTAGCAAAATGGCCCAGGAGCTTCAGGACTTAAGGGCTGGGGACGGGGTGGGGACAGAGACCTTCACAGCACAAGGGAAGAGCAGACCTAGGGGCAGAAGGCCAATGATGAGATTGTGGCAGAGGAGGCAAAGCAGGAAGAGGGAGGAGCTTCAAAATCTTGTAAATGTGGATTGGTTCAGGAAAGGGGTGGGGTGGGGTAGGGTGGGGTGCTGTGAAAATCTACACACAGCTCCCAAGAGCTGGTCACTCCCAGAAGTTTCCTCTGGGTATCAGTGACCAGTAACAAAATGACCCAGGTTTAAAAGGAATCCTACAAGTTGTATAACATACAGATGGGGCTTTGGGAAACATCAAACTATGATTCTGACCCTACAATGCATTCTCTTGTTAAAATAATTCCTTTGATGTTACCCTCACCCTATCCTTTGCATCTGCTATATTTTTCCATGTCTTCTTTTAATGACAAGTCTCAGGAAGCTTCTGGAAGCCTCTGAGTTTTTCCACAGCTAATGCTCCACAGACTGGATAATGCACCCAAACCATGTGATCTGTGGGGCCTTCTGCTTCAGGGACCTGTGCTGAAAGCAGTTCCACAGATGGCTCCTGGATGCTGGCCTCACGGAGGGAAAAGGCAGAGCCTAGCCCTGCATGGGCCAAAGATGACCACATAGCCACTGTGTGGTTATTTCTTTCCTGACTCCTGTCAAAGTTCAAGTTTGTTCCTCAGACTTAGTTCCTAGTAAGACTTCACTGTATTTGAGGGAGCAGCCCTCCTGTGATGTCTCTAAAGAGAAAGTGTTATATTTATCCATCTATACGGAAAAGTGAGAATTTATAGATTCTTATAAGAGTATATGGCAGTTGCTTGGGGATGTGATCTGGCACATTAGTAAGAATAATGATGGAGAGAGCTGTTGCTGTGGAAGGATCCATTTGTCTGTTCTTTCCATCTCAAAGCATGTCCAGGAGAAGTTCTAAAATGTGGGGGAGTCAGCACTTTCTAGGGGCACATCTGTGACCCCGATACCTGGAGACTAAGGCAATAGTACGTTACAGGCCAGCCTGGGATATACAGGGAGATTCTGTCTACAAGAAAGGAAGGGAAGGAGAGGGGAGGGAGGGAGGGAAGAAGGGAGGGGGTTAGGGATAAAGGAGAGGAGGGAAAGGGAGAGAAGGGTAAAGAAACAAGAAAAAAGAAAAGGGGGCAGAGTGCCTATGTGACACATGCAAGGCCTGGGGTTCAATTCCAACACAGCAAAATCAAGGCATGGGGAGAAACTGGCATTTCTCTCTTCACACAAAATGAAGGAACATGCACACACACACACACACACACACACACACACACACCACACGCACACGCACACACACACACACACACACACACTCCATTACCTATATTATTAAAGGCCTATTTATAGTTTTGCTTTAGTGTACACCAAAGCTAAATTCAAAATGAAATTGTGTCAGAGTTGTGATGGGTGTGCTATTTCAGGGGCACAACACAGTTAGGTCCAAAATCTGTTTTGCATAAGCACCTATTGGAAAGCTGAGGCAATCGCAGGTGAGGGGAACCCCCAACTAATGGACACAGCAATTAGACAGCTATGTTATGTCATGTCATGACACTCACCATGTATGAAGCTTTCTTGGAAAGCACCGTTTGTGAGCATCACTCTGGGCAGTCATGTATGAAACCACCAGGCTTCCCCCTCAAAAGCATCTGTTCCAAGCACATTTTCCTGTGTTTCAAAGTTAAATCTGGCCTGTCAGATTCTTATTTAATTCCTATGGGGAAAAAGTGGAATACAGGCTCTGGAGGTAAGGAACCGAAAGCTGCAAACCAAAGCCAGCAGGCCGAGAACAGAGGAAGAAGGCAGCATTTCGGAGCTGGGACCTGTTGGTCACATTTGTGAACTTGCTCCAAAGAAGCCCATGACACACAGTAATAACTTGGCTATCCAGAAACCTCCAAAATGGTTCTTCCTTCTTCTGGTGTCCATATTTTCTAGACAGCTAAGCATTTATTTCAATCTATTTTTGTTGCAAAACATGTTGAGGCAAATCTTTGTACAATAACTTTCTGCAGGTCACACATTGAATATAAGACACAGCTTTGATACAAACCTGTTGGCTATTATATTTCTGTTTCATGAAAGGGACGGAATACTATTGGGTATAATTTTTAACTCACATGATTTGTCCTTCACTGTCGGACTCCTCAGTCATTTTTCTTTTGACTAGGAAAGATTCTTTTTAAAAGTTGCTTATTTCATATTTCCGCCCATGCCTTGTATGAGGACACTGCCAGGAATCTGCATTCTGATTTTGGTCTTACCAAGCATGATCTTGAATGGTAAGTGAAAGATGTATTAATCAATCATAAACACAGAGATTTCATCTGACCAAGTTCAAAACACAACCTCTCAGATGATCAAGAATGTTGAACATGCTGGCAGAATCTCTGATCCACATTCTTGAAGTTGCCTACATAATCATGCCAGGTGGCCACGTGTATCCTTTAGCAGACTGGAAACTCAAATGAAAGGGTTGGGATGTAGCTCAGTGGGGCATTTGCCTGGCATGCATGAAACCCCGAGTTCAGTCCCCAGTGCCTCTAACCGAAATGAAGGAGCATATTTTGAATCAAAGTGACTTAAATGCAGAATATGCAGAGATTAGCTTCAATCAGCAAGAGAGAGGTTCATGAGGTCCCAGGCTTGTGATGTACCTGCCTCATGGATGACTATAATGACACCACATTCATCAAGAGACATAGACATTGAAACTTAGAGAAGGGAATTGTGTGTAACTTTGTAAATTATTATGTAGTTACCATTGATTAAGGTGTGGTGTACTTTTAAACACATATGCAATAAGCATAAATGAGAAAATTAAATTTTCAAGGCAAGCCAGCATGTGGTTTTTTTTTTTTTTTTTTTTTTCATCTGTCAGGAAGCTGATGGACAGAAAACATGCCAACACACTGTCACACATATGCCTGGGCTGTTTTCTCTCTGAAATTATTAAAGTCTTCTGAATCCAGAAATAATGCACTAAGTGGTAGATAAGATGTCCAGGAATGGAAACATGGGCATCTCATGCCTATAAGCTGTCTACAGTTTCACCCACAAGAGAACAGCAATGCCCTAGAAAGACAGGTGTCTTCTCCAGATGTTTGGTTGACATGAAGACTTTCCTTGGCAGCTGTGCTGGAGAACTTGGTTGCATAGCTTCAAAGGGACCAGATGTGGCTTTAGCATCATCTGTGTGTACTCTGGATGTTGGTCTACAACAAATGCTGTCTCTAAGATGCTGTGTGCATACAGAACAAAATACATCTGTTTCTCCAGCTTTAACTGACTATCACTGAATGACTCTTAGTCAGAAAATAAGGATAGAATAAAACTTCAAGATTCAAATTTATTGAGGTTGCTAGTCTTACTGATAATTGGAAGCTTGTTTAAGAGGAGAGGTTGAATGGGACACTCAGATATTGATGTTCTCACCATTCTTACTCTAAGAAAAAGCACTTAAAAGTGCCATGTAAGATTGTCCCAATATGTCAACAGAAAAATGTTTTTGAGTGTTCTACCTAATAAAGTGTTGTCTTAGGATTTCTGTTGCTGCAACAAAACACCATGATCAAAAAGCAAGTCAGGGAAGAAAGGATTTATTCGGCTTATACTTCCATAGCACTGTTCATAATCAAAGGAAGTCAGGATAGGAACTCAAAAAACAGGGCAGGAACCTGGAGGCAGGAGCTGATGCAGAGGCCATGGAGGAAAGCTGCTCACTGACTTGTTCCTCATGGCTTGCTCAACCTGCTTTCTTATAGAAACCAGGACCAACCACCAGTCCAGAGATAGCACCACCCACAAGGCGTTGGGCCCTTCCCCATCAATCACTAATTAAGAACATGCCCTACAGGTTGGCCCACAGCCTGATCTTATAGAGGCATTTTCTCAATCGATGTTTCCTCCTCTCAGATGGCTATAGTTTGTGTCAAGCTGACATAAATCTAGCCAGCTCGGTGATGAAAGCCATGTAGAAGACTGATATGTCAACATTGTGAAGAATGCTGATGGTTCACATCCCTGGGTGTACAGTTCTTATTGAAAAGAATGTTCTTCCCAAAAAACTAAGTGTTCTCCATTAGAATTTCACCTCTATAATTGTGTTTCTAAGGACAAGCAGTAACCTGGGGACCTCTTAAAGAGTGACAGATTCCCTAACTCCATGGAAGTAGATGGTTTTGATGTGATACTTATATAGAGAAAGAGGTTGGCCTATATTTTTTTCCACTAAGCCTATTCAATCCAATGAACCCAGGACTGGGTGCCATTTACACTTTTGAAAAATGGTCTAGCTCCTGTCATTGGCATCTCTCTTCATGTCCCAAAGGCCTTGACTGGAGAAATGCCATCTTGGAGATCTAGCTCCTTCATCTGTAGCACCTCCGGGTCATGAGGTGCTTGAGGTAAGAGCAGAGTGAATGTGCCATTTGTTCAGAAAGGATATTCATATCTGAAGGAAAGAGGTTCTTCAATAAAAATAATGACTCCTCTGAGAAGCAATGGTGATGCAGGCACACACTAGAACAAACCCTGCTGACTTTGAAGTTGCTTTGACACTCAGACTATTGACTTTCAAAGTCCTGATGGCATTTGAATTATATAGCGAGCACTCAGTCATGTGGAGAATATACTCCTATCCAAATCTAAGCTATAAGAAGATGAGAACCATTTCACATGCTTTTCCCCTCCAGATCTAAGGCATAGGAGCCAAGAAGTGGCACCAGGGGCATTCCCTCCAGTCTTGGGAAGTATGGACAGCGTCATTCCTGGTCATGTTGCACTGTCTGAGTCTCTTGGCTCTTAAAGAATACTTCAGTGGCCACTTTATATTTAAATGGGTTTATTTGCTGCTTAAACTAGCCAGAGGAAGTTCTAAGGCCTGCAATTAAGAATCCTGGGCAGAGCCCTAGCGTGATGGTATATACTTTTAATCCCAGCACTTGGGAGGCAAAGGTGGGTGGATGTCTGAGTTCAAGGCCAGTCTGGTCTACAGAGTCCAGGAGAGCCAGGACTATATAGAAAGACACTATCTGGAAAAACCCAGAAGAAGAAGAAGGAGAAGGGAGAGGAGGAGGAGGAGAAAGAAAAGGAAGAAGAGAAAGAAGAAGAAGAGAAGAAGAAGAAGAAGAAGAAGAAGAAGAAGAAGAAGAAGAAGAAGAAGAAAAGGAGGAGGAGGAGGAGGAGGAATCCCATTATCTTGGGCAGTAAACACACAAATTTAGTTGGAGAGAAAGAGATGAACCAGTTCTTCTTTCCTGGAAGATTTCTTGGAAGCAGAATGAACACGATAAAACTACAGCAGGGAGACAAGACTCACCACTGCAGGAGCATGGTATCCTGCAAGAGAAAGGTCAGTCTTATCGGTGTTCCAGACACCTGGCCCAGCCCATTAGAGTTATCCCTGCTCACCTCTGGCACTCCCTAGCTTTGTGACAGCGGGCTAGCTAAAAATAGCTCTGAAACGAATTCCTCTTTAAAATCACCAAGAACTAGAAAGGAGGGTTGGGTTCTTTGGCTAAAGTGTGAGGACCAGAGTTCAATCCCCAGATCTGACATCGAAAGGCAAGTGTGGCAGCTTCTAATAACAGCACTGGGGAAGAAGGCATGGCAGATTCCTACCATTCGCCTGCAAGCCACCCTCTCCTACTCAGGAGGCCCAGGCCAGTGAGAGACCCTGACTCACAAAACAGGGTGGAGAGCCTCTGAGAAACAGGTTTCCCCTGACCTCCACATACACTCACACACACGTACACCTGCACATACAAACACACACACAAATCAAGGAAAGAAAAACCAAGAGACCAGAAGGGGAAGACAGAGGATATACATTTTTGGATGACTAGATCAATTTTTGCTTGTTTGCTTGTTTTGTTTCATTTCTGTTTTAGTAGCTGTCAATAACTTTTCATGACCATTTCAATCTATAAAATGTACATAAAGCCCCTGGGGCTTTATCAGGTATTCATGCCTCCCCTCTTACGGTCCTGTATCCCACATTCTGTCATCAGAGTTTCTTAACTGACTTCATCAGACTTTCCTACTCAACAGGAAGACAAATACAACAAAAATTTTGTGCACTTCGGGGTCTGGTTTATCTCTCAGCTCTGCCCTTTATTTCCATGCATATTTGAGCAAGTGGTAAATCACTCTGAGCTCAAACACCTCAGCTTAATTGGGAAACAACGCGAGAAGAAGACAGTTGCTGGCTCACAGAAAGGGATGAATGATCAAGTTATATGCAAAGGGGAGAGTCTATGAAAGTGTGCTGAAAGTCTGGCACTTCTGCAAAAGAGACCGCGAATCGGTCACTACGTACGGGACTCCAATCTCAAAGATATTGTTCTGGATCAGCTGCTTCCCCAACATGATGATGCTTAGCTGGATGCATAGCTCCATGAGGCAGCCTCCCGGAGCACACTGCAGGGGAGAGGGCAGAGACAGGAGCAGTCAGACCAGGCAGGCTCCAGAGAAATACATTTCACTGTGATGGGGTAAGAATAGGCTAAGCTGGGGGTGACCCACGAACTGCTGGCCAGGCATGAATGCCAGAGACCGTACTTGCCTCTTCCATGCGGTAACCATCGAACACATAGACGTAGCTTCCAGGTCTGCCCACAAACCTGAAAGAAAGAGGTGTGCACAGAGTCAGAGGAAGCAAGGCCACTGGAGCATTTGTGCTCTTTGTGAAATAGATAGCTGTCACTCAATGTCCTCCTTTAATGAACTGGCTGCCGTGTGTGTGTGTGTGTGTGTGTATGTGTGTGTGTGTGTGAGAGAGAGAGAGAGAGAGAGAGAGAGAGAGAGAGAGAGAGAGAGAGACAGACAGAGAGACAGAGACAGAGACAGACAGAGAGGTGTTCTGAGTGCCTCTCACCTCTACTGGTGTCAAGGGACTGAATTTGAATTGCGATTCTTTGGTAAGGACTTACTATTTGCCAGGAAAACGAGGGTGAGTCTGACCAAAGGTGCAGGGATCTTTCCATCAGTAAAGAAGGCATCTTTCATTTTTACTGAAAATATTCTAAGGAAGGAAAGCAGCCTGCCCCATTCCTCTTCTGAAGAGAATGTATTTTATTGAGGGGGGGACGGGACCCTGGGCAGATGGTGGAAATAGTGAGTCGGAAGCCAATCACAGAGCCAGGCAGACAATCACAGGAGTCCTGTCCTTCAAACATGAACCACTTGAAACTCTACTCATCCATGCAAGAGTTGAGGTCGTTTTCTATGAAGTGTCCTTTTGTTTCCAATGATAACGGAGCCTTTTCTTTTCCTTTCTCTTCCTTCCCTTCCCTTCTTTCTTTTCCACGCTGGGGATTGAACCTAGGACTTTGCATGTGCTCGGCAGGTACTCTACTGCTGGACTCCATGCCCAGCTCCCCCTCCGCATTTTTCCCTGTATCTCTTACTGTGTCATTTATCACAGATTACAGTAGTGCTGTGGCCAAGGTTAGCCCTTCAGTGCACTACAAATCTAAGAGTCAGGACCGTTCTGTCTGCAGTGCCATGTGTATGCAATTTGCCTTGCCTATGAAATCTAGATAGAAATATCAGTAAAGTATAGATTCATCAATTTGGGCAGTATTTTTGCTATTATAATTTCATGAGAGCTAAAAGCAGAGGTCTTAGAAAGGAGTTTATGTTTGGGGGTTACAAACACATCTAACAAAAAAAAAATTCACACGTGGATAATGAACATTCTTTGTGGTACTACATGAGCTTTGGGCTCCAAGGAAATCAACCTGATATAATAACTTCAGGTCTGATAGGAAATTTCCTTACAGGTAGCCAACCAGACTGGCCTGCCACACACACATGCACACAAGTGTTTATTAGAAGCAATTTTACACCCAAATCTATTGTATAATAAAGAATTTTAACCGGTGTATGTGGAAGAACTTGTGATCTTAGCTCTAGGGAGGCTGAGGCTAGCAGATCACCAAGTGAAGTCAAGCCTGAGCTATATAATGAGTTTGAGGATAGTCTAGGCTACATAATGAGAGTCTGTCTCAAGAAAAAGAAATCAACATCAGAGAGAATCCTCATCCCTTGTCATTGGTTCTTGGGAGGAGCCTCTAAAATCTTAGAATTTCCATGAAGCATCTCTGTTATTCATTATGGGTTCTTGGGACTATTGCTTGAATTTAAGCTATTTGGGTAATCCCAGCACTCAGAGGCAGAGGCAGGCAGATCTCTGTGAGTTCAGGGCCAGCCTGGTCTACAAAGCAAGTTCCAGAAAAGCCAGAGCTGTTACACAAAGAAATGATGTCTCAAATATATATTAGTGAGTTTACTCAGGATGAAGACAGGTGATGCCAGGGACCAACCATGTAGCTGGGACTTTGAGCATTGGACAGTAATCTGCCCTCAGTGAGGAAAGGAGACAAGAGTCTGAGTTTAATCTCATGGTATAATCACATGATTGAAGTGTGCCTAAGTAAAAAGATCTTGGGTGAGCTTGGTTGAAGCACATGGATGTTCCAAGAGGGTAGTGAATCCCCAGGATATGGCTGTTTCAGGATCAGGATCCTCTGAGACATCAGTCTGTGAGCTGCTGTGAGCTCCTGTTTGCTGTTTTGGATTACTCCCCCTTTACTACAATAACACTGTGACTATGAGTATTGCACATTCTTGAATTCTGTAAGTTATTCAGTGAATTATAGAATTAGAGGGGGCAGTAAGAACCCTGGAATTCTTAGCAAATGTCCTGAGTGCCCAGAGCTTGTGGCTGGTATATGAAGTGAGGCAGTCGGTGAAGGAGAGTGTCCTTCATCTGTGAAGTCTTTATCAACTCCAGGCAGGCAGCACCAAACTTCACTGTGCAGCCTTGCAGCCTCTGGACACACACACACACACACACACACACACACACACACACACACAAGAGAGAGAGAGAGAGAGAGAGAGAGAGAGAGAGAGAGAGAGAGAGAGAGAGAGAGAGAGAATCCTCTTCGGCCTTGTTCTCAAAGGCAATACCTTCTAAGAGCCTCCCTCGGGGTCTTGGCTCAAATTCTTGTGTTGTTGTCATAGATATTTGATGCTAAGGATGCAAATTCACTTCTTCCTGAACAACCAGTTGGATAATAGTTTACGGCAGCCAGTGGGGAGAACAGGCTGAGGATGGGAGCTGACTAAGGGAACTTGTCCTGAGAGTGAAGACCCAGTCAGGAGCGCACTGGGCAAATTGCTTCTCCCCAGGTGCCACTGTCTTACTCACCTCCCCTTGAAAAAGGCCACATAGAAGATGGGGGAGTAGGCGTTGACAAACTTTAGCAAGAAAGCTTTGAGGATCAAGCGTTCTTCAAAGGTCTGCTCTGTTTTCGGGACCTCTGCAAGGGAAGAAGAAAGTCCGTGAAACTGAGATGAGAGGATTTTTTTCTTTTCCTTTAAGTGTGTATGTGTGCACGTGTGCGTGCATGCGTGCATGCATGCATGCATGCATCGGCAAGTACAGGTACCCTCAGAGGGCAGAAGAGGCCATCACATCCCTTGAAGCTGGAGTTACAAGAGGTTGTGTAAACCACATGATGTGGATGCTGGAAAGCAAACTCCAGTTCTTTGCAAGAGCAATATGTGCTCTTAACTGATGAGCCACCTCTGCAGCCCAAAGGTAAGAGTTTTGACCTTGACACGAGTCACTGTCTCCCAAGTCACAACTTTAGGTCAGAACCCACGTGACCCACCTCTCTGGCACATGAGAGATGGATGGATTCATCTGGGAGACACCAAACAGTTCGCTGGATAATCTGAGGTTACACAGGGTAAAAGATGCATAAGATCTTCACCTCACTCTTTCTACTGCCCCCCTCCTGGCCTCCTAAGCCATGGAGTCATTCAGAACTCCACAGAGAAGAGCTTGAGCAGGGAGAGCTTGGGTACCCCACCCTTACTTAGTCCAGGGGAGTCAGCCAGCCTTTATGTATATGATTCCCATAAAATGTCACCCAAAGAAAAGTTTCGGGCCAAAAGGGCTTAGAGTTGATATGGCATCTTAATCGGTTCATCTCCTCCTCCATCTTTACCAGGAAGGTGTTTATCTGTAAGATCTAGGGAAGGCTGAGAGGCTTCCTGATCGTCCACTCAAATGATGAAAGGCCACCAAAGAAGGCAAAAGGAAAAACATGGCTGAGCCTATGTCTCAAACCCATATGTCACAGACCCAGGACATGTATTCTGCCATGTCCCAGCAGAGAAGTTGGTCAACATCTTTAGCAGAGCCCTGAGGAGACTGGGCAGAAACCCCTCTGATGCCTTCAGAAGACTGAAGATGCTGAGAGACTCCTGAGAAGAGTGTGGCACGCTTTGGTGGAGACTCCACGGACTGTGACAGATGAATGAGTTGATGAAAGCAGGCATGGGATGTTGTTAATCCATTTGTGAACTGAATAAGATAATATGAACTACTTAGATTACAAAACAACCAGAAAACTATTTCTTACCATTCTGGGCACTTGAAGGGCAAGATCAAGGAAGACTTGGTGCCCTTCCATGACCCTTGCCTCATCGACAAGTCCTTGCATTCTTCAACACTCAGGCTCAATCTCCTCCCAGAAGGGCCTGCTTTCAGTCTCTACAGGAAGTACCTCACTGCTGTGTCCCAGGATGCTGGGAGAGCTAGTCATCTCCTGGGGCCTTTTTTATAAGTTCACTTACAAAGGCACAGCTTCATGACCTAAATCATCCCTTCTCAAATGCCCCACATCCTAACACTGTCATCTTGATGATTAGGATTTGTGCTGAATGGTTTTATGTCACCTTGATACAAGTTAAAGTCATCTGAGAGGAAGGAACCTCAATTAAGAAAATTTCTCCACAAGATCAGGTAGTAAGGCAGGCCTTTCTTAATTAGTGATCAATGGGGGAGGGCCCAGCCCATTGTGGGTGGTGTCATCCCTGGGCTGGTGGCCTTGGGTCTGTAAGAAAGCAGGCTGAGCAAGCCATGATGAGCAAGCCAGTGAACTGTACCCCTCCATGGCCTCTGCATCAGCTCCTGCCTCCAGGTTCCTGCACTGCTCGAGTTTCTGTCCTGACTTCCTTTGGTGATGAACTGTGATGTGGAAGCCTAATAAACCCTTTTCTCCACAACATGCTTTTTGGTCATGGTTGTTTCATTGAAGCAGTAGAAACCCTAACCAAGACAAAATTTCAGTAGGTGAATTTGGAGTGTGTGTGTGTGGGGGGGAATAATAGAATCATACCATAGCCATACTCTTCAGGGTCATGACTAACCTGGCATCATGTAGAATGATAAGTATAAAAGTGTGCTGAGCCAGGGCACAGTGCCAAAACCACACACAGGATGCATCTAATTTGTAGATATACAGTCTACATAGGAACAGTTGAACTGAGACCCTGCCCTCTCCTCTGGTATGCCCTTCCTTGACCTTCTCCTCAGGTATAAGTCCTTGCATTCTTCAACACTCAGGCTAAATCTCCTCCCAGCAGTTTTTCTAGATGTCTTGAATTGGTGTCTGGTTTTTTTTTTGTTTGTTTGTTTTCTTATATAGACTTGATATCTTCCTATATTAATTACCTATATCTATGCCCTTTAAAAATTAATGATACTATTAATAATAATATTATTGCCCACACCTATTTAATAGATCTCTGAACATTGAAAGATGGGAGCAGGTACTTTGTGAGGACACTTGGTAAGATGGGATGGTGGGAAAGAAAAAGGAGGGAAGATATATGGATAGTTTTGTTCCTAACAGGTTGATGTCTGCAGGGGTCTGCATGGTCCCCAGGCAGTGAAACTGTGGGCGATGAGGAGGTGTGGCCTTGCTGGAGGAGGTGCAGCACTGGGAGTGGGCTTTGGGGTTTCAGAAGCCCACATGAGGCCCAGTCTCTCTCTCCTGACTGCTAGCTGTGGATCAGAATGTAAGACTCCCAGTTACCACCGGGTGGCGGTGATGCACGCCTTTAATCCCAGTGCTTGGGAGGCAGAGGCAGGCAGATCTCTGGGAGTTCGAATCCAGTCTGATTTGCAGAGTGAGTTCCAGGATAGCCTAGGCTACACAGAGAAACCCTGTCTTGAAAACAAACTAACAAACCAACAAACAACTCCCAGCTACTGCTCCATGATGATCATGGACTAACCCTCTAAAATTGTTAGCAAGCTCCCAGTGAAATGCTTTGTTTTATAAGTTGCTCTGCTCATGGTGTCTCCTCCAGCAATAGGACAGTGACTAAGACAATACTGTAGGTCATGGAGGCACTGACACCTTCTATAGAACTGTATGCAACCAGAGGATATCCAGGGACAGAGCTATCCCAAGCCAGCAGTATGAATAGGAACTATACGATGAGGGTATACAATGGAGAGTAGCTCAAATGGACGTACATGGCATACAAGAACGTCTGTTCCAGTTCACCAAGACATGGTCTCTGCAGGGGAAATTAGGCTGCTGGGAAAACTCAGGGGGACAGAGAATAACATTACTTTCTTATTGTTTTGTTTGTTTTTGCATATTTTTGATTGCTCAAGGCTTTGTTTAGGACATAATTGCATTTGATATTTTGTTGTTTGCCTTTTGGGACGGGATCTCACTTTTTAGCTCAGGATGGTCTGGAACTCAAGATATAGTCCAGGATGGCATCAAACTAATGACCCCCCACCTTAGCTGCCTACATACTGAACTTTTAGGCCTGTACCACCATGCCCATCTCTATATCTCTCTTTCAAATATGGTGGTAGCAATAGTTGTCTCACCTAAGAGACAGGTATTCTGTGAGTCACATGAGTAAATGCACAGCATGCACATTACATTTGCACATGATAGCACACACTTTTAACCCTAGCACTCAGGAGACAGAGGCAAAAGAATCTCTGTGAGTTCCAGATCAGCCTGGTCTACAGAGTGAGTTCCAGGGTTACATAGTGAAACTCTGATTCAAAAACAAAACAGAAGGGCGACAGTAGGGAGAAGAACCATGGATCACAAGAGCGCACCTCCAGGAATCTTATTTGCATGAGGAGACCATGCTCCTGAATGAGATGAAACAGACATGGGCTGGGTCCTTAGCAAGTTATTTTCCTCTTCCTGGATAGACTTTAGCTGTAAATAAATTGTGGCCTGTCTTGGTTCCTCTTCCTGTTGTTGTGATAAAATATTCTAACAAAAGCAACTGAAGGGAGAAGTGGTTTATTTTCGCTCACGGTTCAAGGGTACAGTCCGTCAAGGCAGGGAAGTAAAGATAGTGTATCACACTTCCTTCAGTCATCAGGGTAATAAAGCATGCTGCTGCTCAGCTCCTGTTCTCTACTCCACAGTCCAATGTCCTATCCAGGGAGTGGTGCCACCCACAGTGGGTGGGTCTTCATGTTTCAATGACCACAATCAAGATAATCCCTCACAGGCTTATTCAGAAGCCTGTCTCCTGGGTGATTCTAGATTCTATCAAGTTGACATTTAACACTAACTGTCACATGACCCATGAGATGGAAGCCTTTGCCTTTGACATCATTTGTTCCTAAAGTCTACAGAGTAAAGCAACTAACCTAGAGGAGAGATTCCAGAACTCTGAATCCCCAACCAGAGGGCTGAAACATCTGGTAGAACAGCTATGGGAGCATGCTAAGTCATGGAGGTTTATAACGTCTTAATGGAATGTGTTCCAGACATGCTCAGCCTGACAAATGCAGGCCTGGTGCAACTGAGAGCCAGAAGTTCTGAGATACAGGTTTGCTATCGTTTGTAGATGGTGGGTCCCAAAGGCTCGTGTTGAAGGTGCATCCTCTGGCTGGTGGGTCTAACCATGAAGAGGCGACTGGATCTCAAGGACACAAACTTCATCCACAGCTACTACATGGACCAATTCATACTGGATGGGCTATTAGGGGTAGGCCTAGTTGTAGATGTCACTGGAGGCATGTCTTGAAAAGATGCATCCCACTTGAGCCCTTTCTGTCTCTGCCCATGCTGAGTTTGGATCCTTAGCACCCATGTCAAAAAGCTGAGTTTGGTGCCATGATTCAATAACCCTAGAACAGGCAGGTGAATCCTAGGTGCTCACTGGCCAGCCAGTCTAGCAAATAAGTGAGCTACAGCTTCAATGAGAAACCTTATCTCAAAATACAAGGTTCAATTTAATAACCTCAAAATATAAAAATAATCAAAGATTATATCTCTTACCACCCTCCCAATGCTCACATACGTATACCTGTTTTTACACACTCACACACTCACAGAGTGGGGAGTGGGGAAGGGGAAATCATGGATTTGCCCTCAGGGCTGGCGTGCTACATAACTGAATCCAGGCATAGAGCTTTATATAGAGACCGTCCATAGTGTCTGTTTGTATCCAGTGTTCAAATAAAAAAAAAAAAAAGACTGAGGTGAGATGCAGACAGTGGACAGGAAGAGGAGGAAAAATAGGAAGGAGACTGAAGGGAGGGGAAGAGGAGAAAGAAAGGGAGTGGAAGGAGGAAAAAGACAATGAGGTGGAGAAAAGGAAGAAAAATTTTTTTGACACAATGGATTTTTCTCAAAAAAAAAAAAAAAAAAAAAGAGCTTGAGCCTCTGCCCAGGGTGCCTGCAGCACGCAATTCAAAGGTAAGCAACCCTCAACTCCTCTCTTTGAAATAGTTTCGGGCAAGAAAATTAAAACAAATGTCACCTAAAAATAAGTAATGAGACCCGGAGGTCTAAAAATTTGGAATGCTTATCTTGTGACTATGTGTAGAAGAGGATTAGGCGGACGTAAAGAGCGACACGTGTCTTTAATTTCCTTTTATAATCCCCTTTGAACTGACTGTGCTCAGATCTCTCGGTCCCTACAGGAATTTCCTCTATGTTCTCTGTGAAAATAAAAAATAAAAAAGGAATCTGGTGTTTTCAGAGCTCTTGGCTCCAGCCAGCAACGAGTGGCTTTTTCTCCACACTGACAAATCATGGGCTTGGCGATTATTTATTAGTTTTATTTTTAAAAGCAGCCTGCACCAGGCTTTTAGGGCTGTGCACCACCATAAATAATGGGCATTTCCAATAAACAGTTCAAATCTACTTGATTGGCCACTAAATCACTTGGGTTCCCCACCTTGGGAAACCCTGTGGCCAAGGGGAGCATTTGAGTGCGCCTTCTAGGGAGGGAGGGCCTCAGGGAAGCTTGGAGTGAGGGAGGCAATGGGGCGGGGAGTGGGGGGGGGATGTTAGGTACTATGGTCAGGCTTTTGAATCTGTCAGAATCCAACACAGGGAGCTACACCTGCCTGCCACAGAGACCACCGTGTGCCAGGAAATATGAAATGCAGATTCTCAGAGTTCATACACGGGTGGGAAAATGTGTACGGGTCACCCACATCCATCTGTGTGTCAGGTCGCTGGGCAGGATCCACTCATAAGACTCTGGTGTCTGAATCTGGGCCTCATGAGAAAACAGTCCAAATGAAGTGTCCTTCCATCCTGTCGCTCTGGGGACTTAAAGGAGTGTCCAGTGTTGACAGGGTGAGGAGGAAGGCTAGACATAATCCCACCCCCTTGAGAGGGCCTTTGAAGGTGGATTAGAGGCCATCTGAAGGGGTCACCTGTTCTCAACCCATGGAGCGGAGTTCCTACAGGACTTCATCTAGAACCAGGAGGAGACATCTGACAGGATTCAAACACAATGTCTTTACTGACCACCCCCCCACACACACACACACTCCCACCCCACAGCCCATCCCCCCACCCCTACCTCTCCACCCCCACCTCCCGCTACCCTGCTTAGTAAGTGTCAACCTCTGCTGCCTTGTGTCACTAAAACACTTGAGTGCTAATGACCCAGCTGTAAACTGCCTTGGAAGATAATTAGTGTGAAAGCCCAGGTTAGTCCCAGGGGGCCGGCTTAGGACTCAAAGTCCCCAGAGCTCCCTCCTAATCATCTGGAAACATCATAGCCAACAAGAAGATGCCTGGCACACAGTCTTGGGAAAGCTGCGTCTTGTACCTGGTCTCTCCAGCAGCCCAGTCAAGACAAAATCAGGAAGATGCCTCCGTATGTTTCAGCTGGGACAGCCCTGGTACTGTGGCTTCAGAAGCATGGAAGGTCTAAACATGTGTGGCTGGACCTGGAAGCTCCTCTCTCTGCCTCTCTCCCAGGGTGGCTGAGCTTTCCTGATAGCGGAACCAGCGAGTCTGCCCTCTGTCCCTGTAGGTAGTGGGTAGGTACAGGGACTGGCTGAGTCTCAGTGGGCAATAGTGTTGCCTTGCCATCCGAAGAGAATCACCTCTGGGGAAGCCACCAGCTGGGTAATTAGGCAGCCAGCTGATTGGCTGAGGGAGCTGAGAGTGTCTCAGCTGATGTCCCCTGCTGTATGTAGTTCAGGGAGCACTGACTGGCAACCTCTCACCTGAGTGAGGTCCAGTGAAGGAGAAGGGCATCCTCAAAAAGCGCAGCACCTCACCAGTCCCACAGCATGGAGGGCTTCTCTGTTATGCTACTAACTTGCACTTTGGAGAGGCCAGGCCGCTGTCTCACCATACTATATGGTATAGCAGTGAGTCTTGGAGCAAGGGCTATCACACCCTAGGAGCCCCTTGTTTTAGTGGATGCTGTGCTGACACTCTCCCTTACCCAGCCAGAACCAGGACGAAGGGCATGATTCTAATAGAGAGGTTACCAGCAATGAAGAAGCATGGAGGGGACATGGTGTCACGGGCCCTATCCTGGATGGGCTGTAATTACGAAGGGGTGCAATTCTCCAGACATGCAGGAAAAACTAGGGGGAGGCAGGGGCTCAGTACTCCAGTTCAGAACTCTCTGCTGCTCTGATACAAGGAAACAAACCTCAGGCTACTTGTATACCAGCTAAATACACTGAGCTCTGCCATTGAGCTCCAGCTTTAACACTCTTTCTACTTTTTCTTTCTTTCTTTCTTTCTTTCTTTCTTTCTTTCTTTCTTTCTTTCTTTCTTTCTTTCTTTCTTTCTTTCTTTCTTTCTTCCTTCCTTCCTTCCTTCCTTCCTTCCTTTCTTCCTTCCTTCCTTCCTTTCTTTCTTCCTTTCTTCCTTCCTTCATTTTCTTTTTTTGTTTCTTTTTTTGTTTTTGTTTTTGCTTTTTTTGAGACAGGGTTTCTCTGTGTAGCTCTGACTGTCCTAGAACTCACTGTGTAAACCAGGGTGTTCTTGAACTCAGAGATCCACCTGCCTCTGCCTCCTGAGTGCTGAGATTAAAGTGTGCACCACCACTACCACCCTGCTTCTTTTTACTTTTCATTTTAAGATAAGGTGTCATTAAGTTGCCCAGCTTGTCCTTGAACTCATGATCCTCCTGCCTCAGCCGCCCAAGTTGCTAGGATTACAGGCTTGTGCTGCCTGGCTCGGTGTGTGTGTGTGTGTGTGTGTGTGTGTGTGTGTGTGTGTGTGTGTGTGATATCACTGACTAATAGGAGAGACTTGGGCTTCTGTGCTTAAGTGAGAAAATGAAGAAGATGTGTTGGTCGGCTAGTTCCACTTACAGAGAGTAATTGGGGAGTTGTATGTCAGGGGGGTCACAGAAGAAAACAAAACAAAAAATGAATGTAGGAAAGGGTTTTGTAGGAAGGGGTTGGCAGGGGAGGGGGATGGAAAAAATCATGAAGCATTTCATTCATATACACATGTATGAAGTCATCGAATAACAAATTTTAAGTCTTTAAAAAAGAAAGAAAGAAAGAAAGAAAGAAAGAAAGAAAGAAAGAAAGAAAGAAAGAAAGAAAACCAAAGGCACAAATGAGACTGTTTTTCTGGCTGCCATTTGTGTCTCTGCATGCACACCTGATCTCAGCTGAGACCCCCAAGCGCACAGCCCAGCGTCTGCTCTGACAGGATGAAGGAGTGACAGAAACCCAGGAAGGCTCCCCAGACTGCATGTCAAGTGCCTTCTGGGGAAGGAGCAGGTCATACTAAGAAGGTGGATCATAGACCAACTACCGTGGAGGAAAGATGGGTCCAAAGAATCGAGCAGTGGTGATATCTGAAGTACCATAAGGGTGGGCACACCCCAGCAAGGAGCTGTGACCCTAGAGCTCACACACATCCAGCTGCAAATGCTGTCAGCAAGGCTGGGCACCGAGACAATGAGGCTGTAGAGAGATGTGCCATGATGGGCTCAAGCCATCTCAGTGCACACAGTGTGATGTGACCAGCAGCAGCTCAGCCCACACTTAACCACTCACTTCTAAGAAGGATGCAAAATGAACTGAATCAACTTCTTAAGAAAAATAATTTAGTTATTCAGTGTGTGTGTGTGTGTGTGTGTGTGTGTGTGTGTGTTGTATGTGTCTGTGTGTATATGTGTGTGTATACAGATGCCCACAGATACTAGAAGAGGGCATGGGATCCCCTGGAGCTAGAGTTACAGAAGGTTGTGAGGCACCTAACGTGAGTGCCCAGAACCAAATGTAGGTTCTGGACGAGAAACAAGCAGTTTTAACTGTTAAGCCATCTTTCAATTTTTAAAAATTTTGTGTGTGTATCCATGTGGGTGTGTGGGTACATGCACCCATGTGCACACATGTGGAAGACAGAGGAGGATGTCAGATGTCCTCGTCTCACTCTCTCCCTATTCCCCTAAGACAGGATCTCTCACTGAACCAGAAGCTTATAGTTTCAAATAACATGGTGTCGTAGTTTGGAAAGTAGTGGCCCCTATAGGTTCATGTATTTGAGTTCTTAGTCACCAGAGAATGGCACAGCTTGGGAAGGATCAGGAGGTGTGGTCTTGTTGGAGGAGGTGTGTTACTGTGAGTGAGTGAGGGAGTGGGCTTTGAGGTTTCAAAAGCCCACACAGCCCCTGTCCCCTTCTCTTTGCTTGCTGCTTGCAGATCAGGATGTAAAACTCTCAGCCTGTCTTCTTCCCACCATGATGATCCTGAATGAACCCTCTGAAACTATATGTGTGTGGTTTTTTCACAAGTTGCCTTGGTCATGGTGTCTCTTCACAGCGACAGAACGGTGACTACAACACATGGCTTGCCAGTGACTTTCAGGATCCACTTGTTTCAGTCTCCCAGTTCTGGAATTACAAGCACATGCTGCCATGCCTGTTTTTTTAACATGGGTGCTTGGGATTTGAACTCAACTCCCCCTGGTTACATAGCAAGTGCTTTTATGGACTAAGCCCTCTCCCAGACCCATTAGTCAACTCCTACAGAACTTGAAGAAGCTACTGAGAGCATCTGTTTTATAACCATATTCTTCTGTTTGTAGATTGTTATGGTTTGCGTTTGAAATGTCCCTCACAGGCTCCTGTGGTTGGACAATCAGCTCTCAACTACTAGAGGTCTTTTGGAAGACTTCAGAACCTTTAGGGTGGGAAGCATGGCTTGTGGAGGCAAGTAGCTGGGGACTGGCCTTCGAGGATTATAGCCCCGCCACCACTTCTGGCTCAGGCTGCATCCTGATTAGGTTATGAGAAAGCTCATCACACACACCTATCCATGCCATCCACCATGCCTTCCCCACCAGGATGGACAGAAACCAGAAGCCAGAATAAGCCTTTTCTCCCCTAAATTAACCATCACATATTTTTGCTACTTCAAGATGTCACTGAATCTAATAAAATTTGGATCTTTAATATGACTAAGTCTCAGCTCCTTAGACACTCAAGTTTTTCCATTTTTGCTAATGTATAATTTATTCTTTGAAGCTAAGAATTAAGCTGAAGAATAAAGTTCGAAACAAAGGTCAACAAGGTTCTTTGTCTAGTAAAAGTAATATAAATAAATAAAATGGGAAAATTAAGGTTCCGTACACTGTTAGGGCTGTTTTGAGGTTAAATGTACATATGTTCTCCATTTGTGATGGTCCATCTGGTGATATTTAATCTTCACAATTGGTAAAAGCCATACTCAGAAGCAATTGTACTTTAGATTTCGACTTTTTCCTGGGCTAAGGATTTATAGTCAGTGAGGCCATGCACCCCTGAGAAAGGAGAGAGAAGGGCCACCCTCCTTTTCATTGCAATAAGTTTCTATTTTCCCCACAGTAGGCCATTTGCCTTGACCTGCAGGAGGCTTCTCTTTCCTTATTTCCCCACTAAGAAAATGGGGCTTGGGATCAACCTACCTCAACCAGCATTTGTTTCTGAATCTGTGCCCTGAGACTGAGGACCCTATTGCAGCTGCTTCTGTACCCCTGCTCCAAGACAGTGGATCCTATTGGAAGCTGTTTCCATGCTTGTAGACCCAATCCAGGACCAGAAAGTGCACATTGATGCCTTGGGACTAACAGAGGAGAGGAAGGATATCACTAGTAGGAACCTAGAAAAATCCAGACCTTGTTAGAATCAGCAGCTGCTGGCTCCAGGACTCCATCTCTACCCAAGGAATCTTGGGCAGCCAACAAACTTCTCTTTCACTTTTTCTTAGTTATTTTCCTGTCTTTTAATTCTTTAATTGGAGGGGCCAAAGAACCATCAGACAGCTATTATCAGAAGGTGCTGGGCAGTGGCCTTGAGCCACAGCTTCCGGTCAGTCACATGATCATGAGGGGAGCCAATCGACACTGCATGGCATGCTATGTTTGATGTCCCTTAGATTGGGTACATTAAATTCCTTTTAAACTCATGGTATTTTCAACATATAATGAGTTTATTGAGCTATGGGCCCATCATAAATTGAGAACATCTGTTCTGCTATAAGGAAAATGCTTACAACTGCAGTACAGGGTAGGCTCTGCAGTGGGTGGCTGTGCACACGTGCACATAGACATGCATACACATTAACTCCTTTGCCTGCTCAAATTTCTAAACTTCTTCAGCAGCTCCGTAAGGAAAGTCAAAGAAATGACCAATTAGAAAGTATGAAAACAGTGTGGGGAGCTGTTGGCTAACAACATCTGTCCTTGAATTCAATCACTCCTTCTCAGGAAGCTCCTGAAACTTACAAGATTCACAAAGCCCTTCCTCAAGGTTATACACACATACACTAACAATTGCTGGGAAAAGAACAGAAGAGACAGCCTGTGTGCTGTGCAGGGAGCTCTAGGGATATAGAGTCATCATCCATGCTAGGATGGCCCTTATGATCATGGAACTGCCATTGGGGGACTCACGATCTTGTACATAATCCCTCACAAATATCTTGTAAATAGATCCAATAAGCTTACTGATTCATGAAACTAAACTTGGGTGGAATAATTCCTTTGGTCTGTGCCTGTGCTGTATATGGTATAAATGAAAGTTTGTTTGTGTCTCAAGAAGTATAGGACAGATGACAGGCATGGTGATGCATGCCTATATACTTGGGAGGCTAAAGCAGAATTGTGAGCTGGAAGCCAACATGTGCTATACAGTGAGTTCATGTCGAGCCCAGGCTACACAGTGAGACCCTGACTTAAAGAACCCAAACCAAAAGTACAGCCACCAGCACCACCAACAAAAGGCTATGTGGGGCAGAGTGTGCACAGTACTTACCAGTGCTTGGAATGGGGCGTGAAAGGCAGCACTTAGTGAGACATGGGTCTTTTCTCCTCTCCTTTTTTTCCTATCTGAGCCCTGCCTCATCTAAGATTACTGGGGCAGTGACACTCAGGTGTGAGCCACAGTGACATTTGTTCAAACAACTTTGTCTCTTTCTTAAGAACTGGAGACACTGATTCAACTGGGTTAACCTGTGTTTCTTGTGCCCATAATGAGGCCAGCCTTGCAACCTGGAGAGGTGCAATGGAGACGGGTAGAGTACTTAAGAGCTCTGCACACTAGCATTCTGCACATGGTTGTGAACAGAAGAGAAAGAAAGAGAGGAGGAACAGAGCTGAAGTCAGAGACATCTCATAAAGCCAGTGGAGTCCATCATGATCAGTCTAGGACCTGCAACCAGCCTGCCTCTCCGTCTTGCCTCTGATCAGCAGATTTCCCAAAACTGACTGTGCTTATGCTGAATGTCAAGAGTTACAGCGATCAAGAACACTAGACATCTCTACTACGAAATGTATGGGCTCAGAAGTGTCCTTGCCTAAAAGACCCTCCGTCCTTACCGCAGAGAGAAGCAAGCCTAGAGCTGGCCAGCTGGACTTCCCTTGTCTCCAAGCCTCTTACCATGCCCAGGCCATGTGTTTACATGTGTGACAAGAGTTCTGATGTCCTGGACAGTTCTTAATTGCTTCTTCCCCTAGGATCCAGACCCTTTCCCATAGCTATCACCCATTGTCCCTCTAAGAAAGAATACATCACTGAAGATTAAGACAGACTTTTCCCCCTTCTCACTGGAACCCCATTGCTGATAACTGCCAAACCTGGCTATACATGTGGTCCATTGAGCCTTGAATAGCCAAGTGCACTCTCAAACAAGGCTCCCAAGCGCCAGCCATTTCTCTACATACTCCTACATTCAGCTCAGCCCTGGCTTCACCAGGGATGTGATATCTCCAGGGTATGCCTTTTTTTTTCCCCCACACAAGCCATTATCATTATTCGCATGGCAGCTGGCAAGGCAACTGTAGCTTTTATCTACCACTTCTGAGTTGATCACTTTCAAGGCATTTAACAAAATTTGTCTTTTGTCATAAATATTATGGTAGGTGTGGTCCTCAGATAGGCCTGATTGGTCTTCCATCACACAGCCTGTAGGAAATTCTCAGGAACTTGTTAGGATTGTTTGCACCAGCTGTTTGCACCTGGCAAGCAAGGCACACAGTCACAACTTCCCCAACTATCAGGAGATCTGGGGCAGGAAGCCAGATGGGGCAGTAAACCCAGCATAATAATGACTGGGCAAGCCCCTAAGCTTGGCACATTTGTCTTTCCATTAAAGTGGCACTATTGATAGCTCTATGTCCCCACGGGGTCTGGGAAAAGCCCTGAAACCACACCTCTGCCTGTGTGTATACTGCATACCTACACTGTGTGAGCATCTCTGTTAGTGTGCGTTCTTTGCCACTGAGGAAACCAGAAGTCTTGACTTTCTTGTTGTATCTGTCCATCTCTATCCTTTCGACACAACTTTAAGTTTTCCATATCCACCTCAGTACTTACTGGAAGTCGTTTTAGGTAAGCAGAGTTAAGACCGTGGATACATACAAGCACCCAGAGGTCTCTGCTGTGGCTGGCAGAATGCTTAGCCTGGAGGTGAGCTGCGAAAATTTTATTTGTGAATGATGGATGCAGGAGGGAATGCATTTCACTGACCGTGGCATCTGAAGAGGTGTGCTAAGGTCACTGTGAGCAGGCACACAGTCAAAGAGCCAAGAGCCACTGCCCTCAAGGGCCTTGTAGCCTGCGTGGAGCAAGTAGAACAGAGCTGTCCTAACAGAAGGGCTTTTTATGCTAATCAATAGTACTGTTGGGGGTGGGGTAGGGGCGAGGCTGTCACCATGACGTAATACCTGGCAGATGCAATTTTAAATGAGAGAAGAGTTTATTTTGCCTTCTAATTTTGGATCTTAGAACGACGTCTCACATCATGGCAGCCATGTAGCAAAAAGAAGGCCGATGTTGGCTGCCTTTCTGTTTTCCACTTGTTCATTCCACCCATGCCCCTGTCTATGGAACAGTGCTGCTCACACCAAGGATGGATCTTCCTCCTTATTTAGTTCTCTCTGGAAACATTCCCACAGACACACCTTGCAGTATGCTTTATTATTTGGACAGGCACTTCTTCTTCTTTTTTTTTTTTCTTTTTTTTTTTTTTTTTTTTTTCTTCTTCTTCTTTTGGGTTTTTGAGACAGGGTTTCTCTGTGTAGCTTTGCGCCTTTTCCTGGAACTCACTTGGTAGCCTTGAACTCACAGAGATCCGCCTGCCTCTGCCTCCGAGTGCTGGGATTAAAGGCGTGCACCACCAACGCCCAGCGGGACAGGCACTTCTTAACCCAGTCAAGTGACAATCAAGATCGACAGTTACTCAATTGTACATGTGTTTTAATTTTTTCATCTTTGAACTTGTTGGAGCTGGTGAGCTGTGTGCTGCTGATGTTGAGTGATGATGACACTTTTGCTATCAGTCTGGGTCCTTGAGTAACTGCATGGAGCAAAGAGCCATCTCTAACTACATTAAATATGCAACATGAGCAAGAATACATAAAAGATGTTAAACAACTGGAATGTAAAAATGAATGTGCTGCCTCAGCATAGCTTGGCCTAATTCAGTCTCATTCAGATAGAAGCAATGAGGCATAGATCAACATATAAGGAACTTTCTCTTTACACATATTGCCAGTTGTAGCCATGGTTTTTTTTTTTTTTTTTTTTTTTTTTTTTTTTTTTTTTTTTTTTTTTCCTGTTGCATCTTTCCATCACTCCTCCCTAGGTCCCTATTGGAAATTGCTCCATTCTCATTCAGGTCACAGTTACAGCATGATCAGCTGGATAGGAAAGTTCCTGATCACCTAGGTCCAAAGTGCATGGCCTCAAATCGCTCTATACCATAATGCATATTTCTAGCATTCCAGGCAGTGTTGACCTAGGAATCGAAGTGGAATGACACATTGATACAACTTCGTCTAGCAAATTTCCCTGCTACTTAATGGTCTAGGATTGGAGGGAGAGGAAGCCAAGTCCAGGGCTCAAATGCTTTGTCTGCTGGAACCTTGAATTCAGTGTTCTCCACTGCACAGCCATACCTCTCTGAGCCTCCTGGGAACATCCAGTCTAAGATAGTCCAGAACAACAACCGGGCCAAGATCCATGTGAACTCATTCCTGAGCGGAGACTCAGCACATCATTGCATGCAGATGGTGCCAAACTTAGACCAAAACAAGTCTGCATCTTCATGGTAGAATCTGAGTTTGAACCTTAATAAAGTGAAAATACACTTCCCTGTTGGTCATACAGTGCGTAGGAACATTATGGGCTAAAAGGAATGTGTGTGTGTGTGTGTGTGTGTGTGTGTGTGTGTGTGTGTGTGTTTAAGAATAAACTAAGGGTATTGCTATCTTTTATGGGACACTGGGCAGTGGCTTAGTGAACTGGAGGAGGCTGAGATTTCTAGGTAAGGAAGGAGAGTTAGAAACAACAGGTATAGGTTCACATATGGAAATGTGGATAGGTACAACCTTTTGTGTGTGTGAGGTGCTAATGATTGAATCTAGGATCTCGTGCATGCTAGGCAAGTGATCTTCCACTGAGCCACACCCACAGCTCTATGGTTCATTTTGTTTATGACCTTAAACAACAGTTTGTGTCCAGCCTTGCACATGGGAAGTGTTCCCTAAATATTTATTAATAAGTTTTTATAAATTATGATTATTGGCCACTTTCTCTTCTGTCTTATATAAGAAAAATAAAATATCCATAGGACCAGGAAGAAATTTCTACACCATCGTTGGCTTCCTGTTTCCCTTATCTCTACTTCTGGCACAGACACACTCACTAATCTTTACCGGAGCAACTGCCTCCTGCCTGTATCCCTTGACATCCTAGCATCCCACGATCCTTCCTGAGGAAGTTTGCAAACGTAAACCTCCATCATGTCGCCCTTCAAAAACTCCACTATGGTACTGGGTTGGGGCAGAAGATAAGACCATTCCTTTCCACTCCTGCTGTTTCTTCCATGTGGACGATCGTGGTCAACTGGAAGGCCTTACCTTGGCCCCACAGTTCTCTTCTCAGTTAAGAGAAGGGGAGTCACTTGTTTTTGTTTTGTGGAGCAGTCTGGAAGATGATCCTGACAGTCCTCACCTGACTGCTGCCCTGCCCTTCTGGTGGGAGCAAAGTGTCTGTGGTGAGGGTGTTCTGTGCCCCTCCAGATCCCAACACTTACAGAGCTCTTCAGGGCACTGTGACCTGCCATCAAAAGTGCCGATCTGTGCGCAGCTCACTAATAGGGAACTTTCATGGCTCCCTTATCGAGTTACCTTCAGCAGGGGGCAAATTTCAGTTTTAAAGCTCACACGCTGACTGCTGTCCACCTCTGCCTTGATCTTACTTCTCTCTGGCTTGGTAATCAGGACTGAAGGGCCATACTGTTTACCGAAGCCCATATGAAAGCAACATATTCCATTGTCTATAAAAGAAAGCGGAGTCCTCAGCCTGAATATAAGGTCCTCTACCAAAAGAGAAAGAAAGGCGTCGGTCAGCTCCCTAGACTCAGTTTCCCATTCCACTGTGACCTTGTCTGGGCCCTAGTACAGTCACCAAACTATGGTTCTCTGATCTCCCATAAATGTGTCATGCCTTCGCTGCCCTGTGTACCCAGCTTGGGTCTTTCTACTCTGCTGGCATTTACACTCACTGAAATTCTGGCACGCTGTCCAGGTGGCCCGCAAGCCTCTCCTCACTGCCCTTCTTATCTGCCTTCCTTGGCATTTCCTCATTTTGTTTCTTTGCCAAGAACTTGCCCTCTGCTTGTCATTCCCCTTCACACCTGCCTGCTGGGCCCCAGTTACTCTCCCGTGACGTGCCTACCTCCAAGGCTCCCTGAGTACCCTGGAGAGTGGGGTGCTTCCCCTAACTGTTCCACAGAGCCTGGTACAGCACATTACCAAAGACACCGAGTTAGAAGTACCCTCTGCTTTTTCTCAAGAAACCCATGAAGGAAGGCAATACCACATAGTTAGATGCTCCCAGGGAACAGAGTTATCGCTCTCATTCCGAGGGTAAGATCCTAGACCAGCAGGGACAAGAAAGGTGTGTGCCACTGTGTGAACCTCATGGTAGAGTCTGTGCTACTGGGAGGCACCTACAGAGAAGCCTCCAGAATCTCAAGGCCTCACAGGAATGCTGTCTGATTTGACTGTCACCCTAACCAGGCGGTAGATGGGACATCATGCAATTGACTCGACTTCCCTAGGAGGTTAGTAAGAGCCTGGACTACCCAGTTCCTAGAATAAAGAAGGAAACCCCCAATTCAAAGAAGAAGAGATGCATCCAGGCCACCCAGATTAAGCAAACCATGGAAGGGTCTCTGTGATGGCCCTCCCCCCGCTAATGAGCAGGCATGCCAGAATGTGTCTCAGGCAACAGCAGGTCCCAGCTCAAATGACACGTCTGAATGTGGAGGCCATGACATTTTCCTCACTGGCTTGAAGCTTGGGAAGTCTGATAGGCCTCTTTGAAGTCTGCTTAGAGCCCGGGGAATGTGAGGGTTTGAGAGGCCAGATAAGACCCTCTCGGGTTCAAGTATCAAGATGCTTTTTTCACTTTATACATGCTGCTGGGAAAATGAGCGGGGCTCGAGTTCTGTAATTTCTCACAGGAAATGTGGAATCTGCCTTGCTTCTATATTGGGTTAAAAAAAAAATAGACCTCCTAGATTAAACAAAAAGGGGAGTGATTCTCTGTCACACAAGGCAGGCGATACAGGCCCTTGGTCTTCTGACATGCACAGCACAGGAAGGATTCTTGCTAAATGGAAGCCCTTTGGCAGGCCCTGTGAAAACACAGCCATCACACTTCACTCTTTCAACTCAAATGGACAAAATCCTGTTCCGTCCCATCTGTCATTTGGGGTCACTCCTCTCAAACGCCTTGCACACACTGAACCGACCGCATTCCAGATGACCCAAGACAAAGGGGATCTGTGACACAGTACCGATTTTGGTGAGCCATTTGGCCACAGCACCATAGATCTCATCCAAGATGAGGATGACCACAAGGTTGATGATGACTGCTGTTGCAGTCACTGTCGCCCGGACATTGGAGCGTGTGGCCTTGCTGAGGGACAGAGCAGCTGCAGTGGTGATCCGATACACAATGACCCCAAAGACAATGGAGAACGTGAGGGCGATCTGTGCAGAGAAGACAGGAGAAGGAAGCAGTTACTGAGCAGGAAAACATATCAGCAGTCAACTATTGGGCGCCTACTGTTCGTTCGTTCGAATCAGCTGCTAGCAGCCTCTAGTTGCTGAGTGAGCAGCAAAGGACCAGCAAAGCCACTGAACTCTGATGTAGCATTCTGATTGTTAATGCATTTTTAAGACAGAGTATCCTCACTTTTTATCAGATCCCAATAGTCTAAAACACACACAACACAAATAAAGATGAGAATTCTGAACACTGTGGAGTGTAAAACACATCCTGATTTCCTTCATTCTAGAACTTTCTACCTACTATGGAGAGAAGATGAACTCCTTTTATACCATAGTAACAGGTGTGGGATTATTATGTGCTAAACGAAGACAGCTGCTGAGGGAACACAGCATGGAGATCTGCTTGGACAGGGAATAGCTGTGGAGGAAGTAAACTTCTAGTTGCACCATCCACTAAGGGAAATGGGGAGCCCCTGAAGATGTTTGAGCTGAGAAGGAATGAGTTACAGCTTGACAGATTGGGGAAAGGGTTGAAAAGGAAAAAGACACAGAAAAGAAAAAAGAGATCAATCCGAGTGGTGTTGGCACAAGATGAGGTGAATAAAAGCACTGAGTTCTCTTCTAGGCACCTTGGAATTGAAGTCACGGATTCTAATTTGGTGTACAAATAAATCTCTTGTTCCTTTGTCTTCCTGCCCTCAATCTCCAAGGTCCACATTACCTCCTCTAGAACATAAGAACAAGGGATTCCTCTAGACCTACAGTACCAACCCTCCTGTGTCTTCACCCTTGTCCTTTTCCCCATCCCAGCCAAGGAAGGACAGTTCCCGGAAGCATTCGGATACCATGAGCAAGAGTTCCCAATCAAGGTTCAGCAAGGGGTGGATGGAGGGAGGCCTCTGTCAGGAACAGGTCCCATTCTGCTCTGCTTCAGTCAAGGGACATCATGTTTTACCCTTGCTGCCAATGATACCATTCATTCAGGTACTGGTTGGTCTCAGGGGCAGAAGAAATGGGGCACTGGCTGTTTAGAATGTGGAGTGAGAAGAGAACAGGTGAACGGTTCCCCTGGAATACAGAAGAACGCTGGAGGAGACATTCTGGAGGGGAGGGGAAGAGATGGGAGGGGCATGGGGGGAGAGTGGAGGGCTGGGAAGAGGTCTGAACTGCATGTTGCAGGCAGTGTGAATGATACTCTGGTGAGCTTGGAATGAGTTACAGATGTGTCAACATACAGACCCGTGCAGACCTCTGGGGTGCCAGCATGCTGAAGCCTGGGGTGCTAGTAAGAGACTGGGCTGCCTAGCCTGGTGTACTTTATAAATGTTAGCATTTGTCCTGTGGGCCATGGTGTAAGAAAGGCGGTGGGGGAGGTCTTTTATGGTCAAGTGAGAGAGAGTGTTTCAATGTGTGCAAGTGTGTGTGTGTGTGTGTGTGTGTTTGCAAGGATAACAGGAAGGAAAACACTCCACGGGAAGCCTCTCTTTGGATGGGGATGCAGCAGCAACACCAACCTGCAGGACAAGGGTGTGGGGGACAACTCTGTTAAGTGGGAAACCTGTACATGACATCACACTGCTCCAACAATGTAGATGATTCACTTCCTGGTCCTCAGGGGCTGTCACTGACTGATCGTGAGAGCCTAGAAAATGTGGTGTGAGATTCTCTTCCTCCCCCCACTTCAAATCACTTCTACAGTGATGACTGGTGATGGGAGTGCTGATGAGGTGGCAAAGGCTGGGCACGGAGGAGTAATCCAGAGTGTGTGTGTGTGTGTGTGTGTGTGTGTGTGTGTGTGTGTGTGTACATGCATGCATTTGGTTTGGTGTTGGGAGAAGACTAGGAGAAAATGCCAAGAATATTCATTGCTTTAGGATCATTGGGGAGGGAGATGGAGAAGGGATCCTCTCCTGGACTTCTCTGAGTCTGAAAGGAATGAGTGTGGTGTAATCTATGACACTTAGAGGCTCCATCAGCTGGGAGCTTGATTGAGATGTAGTCTCTCTGTAGTGGGTAGCCATTCCAGCTTTGGTCTGGAAGTTCTAACCCCCATTGAGGCTTCGGTAACTATCACGCCTACAAGGCAGGGCCATGAGAGGGCCCTGAAAACCCGAGATCTGGATGCGCCACACTCTCTTGTCTGCTGGACCCTGGACGCTAGAGATAGATTGAGGAGAGTTCTCCAGAGAACACCGCCAGCATCACCTCCAACACCATCCCTAGCCTCTACTTAGTCTTGGTAAACTTCTATTTCTCTGGTCTTGATTTTTCTACCCCATGGTAGAAACCATGTTCTGAACCTCCCCAATGGGATTTCCCAGAACATCTCTAGGTCCACAGAGCTCCCAGACTGCTCAGGCTTAGAGAACACCAACCTGCCCCCATGACTGACTGTTTTGTAGACAAAGAAACAGGTGTGGAAACAAGAAGTCATTTGCTCTTGGCCACCGGGTCTGTATTATCCCCCATGACTCCTGGATCACAGTGGGGATGAAGAATTATAGCATTTAGGGTTCACCTATCTACCTACAACCTTCAGTTTTATGCATAAAGAAACTTAGGTCAAAGCCGCAACAATCTGATTGTCCCAAGGTTTGGAGGGTACAAGGCAGAGCTGAGGTGTTAATGGATAATGGTGACATCATCAGCGTCATCTCCCCAGTGTATCTTCTCCATGCCACTGTTCAAAATACCTCTTCACTTGAGCTAACCCTCATAACTGCCATGCCCTCTGTCAATGAGATTTCATGATGAGCCATGATTGGCCCTGCCATGTGGAACTGAGCCAACAGTCTCATCTTGACTTCAGATCTCGGGTCTCTTGTCATGGACTCCAGTGTCATTTCTACCATTTGGGGTTGAATTGTTAATTTTAAAGGTATTCAATAATATTTCTGATGACCTCTAAGCCACTGCACTGGGACACATCATGTTTTGGGTCTGTCTCCCACAACTAGGGTAAAGGAGGTTGGTCATGTGCCACATTCTATGGATAATACTATTCCGTAACAGTGTTCCATAAATGAAACCAGCTTGCTAAAGACTGGATTTTCAGCCATGAATGACTCATCTACACTACACAAGGACACATTATCCAAGCCCTTATGGGTTTTGTATTTTGGTCCTATAATTTTACCTTTGTGGTATAGAAAAATATTGCAAAATGTTATGTTGTAAATATGAAATGTCCCTCACAGGCTCACATGTTTGAACACTTGGAAGGTTGTGAAACATTAGGAAGGTAGAGCCTTGCAGGGGAAGAAAATCCCTGGAGGTGGGCTTTGAAGAATACTAGCCGAGCCCTACTTCCTGTGCTCTGTCTGTTTCCTGGCTGCAGATACAATGTGACCAGCCACCATACAGTCCTGCCATCATAGACTGTATCCTTTCTTAAACTGTAAGGGGGAAAAAAAAAACAGGCAAAAACAAACAAAAAGCATTACCTTTGTCCTAGTTAAGTTTCATTGTCTACTTAATACAGCCTAGAGTCGTCCGAGAAGAAAGCCTAGACTGAAAATTTCCCTAGATCAGACTGACCTATGGATATATCTTCAAGGGATTGTTTTGGTTATTAATTAATGTAGGGTGACCAAGCCCACTGTGGGAGGTACCATCCCTAGGCAAGTGGTTCTGGAATGGTATAAGAAAGCTAGCTTAACATACGTTGAAGTGGGCAAAACAGCATCCTTTCTCCATAGTTTTTCCTCCAAGTTCCTGCTCGGGTTTTTGCCCTGACTGTCGTCAACAATGGGATGTGACCTGGAAATGCGAGCTAAAGAAATGGTTTCCTCCCTGAGTTGCTTCTGACCAGTGATTGATCCCAGCGACAGAGAGGAAACTGGAGCACTCTTCCCCCCTTGAAGTTGCTTGCTTGTCAGATGCTTGGCCAGAGACATGAGGAAAATATTTAATATACAGGGTAAGCCTGGACACAGAGTTTGAGATTATGAAAGAGATAGGAAGAGAGACCGACTGGTCCCCATATTCTGGGGCTTGCATTCTGAACTGATGTTGCGAAAACCATTGTGCACATATAACAAGGATGAACTGGGAAACAGCTGGTCTGAGCCCCAGGCTTCAGGTCCTGAGCTTCTGGGATGCTCTTATGGAGAGTAAGGGAGAGGACAAGAAAACTCTGCAGATGTCTGGAGAGTTTGCTAGGGGGAAAGCTTGGGAAAAGAATATGGAGGAGGAAGAACTTTCTAGAAAGCAAGGAGGATTGCACAAGGCAGAAGCAACCTCGGCTGATCCAGTGGGACAAGGTTCAGCCTGGGGCACAGAATGGGACAGTAGCTCCAGTAAACAAACAGCTTTGTCACTGTGTCACAGCTGCCTCTGACATCCATCTGTAATTTGTTTACTGCTCAGTCCTAGCAGCTGTCTAAAGGCTAGGTGTCAGGGAGACAGCCTGAGAAAAATACAAAGAAACTAACTATAAACGACTTCCCCTGTGGAGTTGATCTTGTAATAAAGCAATAAATAGGTAAAATACATTGGCTGAGGCCAATCCTCCAGCCTCAGCTCCTGGAGTAGTAGGACATACAAGCATGCATCGCCATGCTTGGCAACTTTTCTCAGTTCTACATGGCATGACTAAATTCTTTCTGGTCCACTCTGGGGACACTTTTTGAATGACCGCAGCAGCTTCTTGCTTGACTATCCCTCTCCCTGACACTTGCCTTCTTTACCAGTGTTTCTCTCCTCTACACCCAGATTCCCCTCTGAACTGCACAGTGGATCATGTGACTCCTCTGCAAACCCTTCTCTAGGGAGTTTCCCAGCAGGGTGACCCATTCCTTGCTCTACCCTTGGCTCCCTCTGTCCTCACTGTCTGTATCTTAGCCACAGCCACACCCCTCTGTTCTTGTTTGCTGCCCTTCTCACTGGGCATCTTACCAGGAGCCACATCCTGGAATCCTTTTCCTCACTCTTCCCCCTGACTCCAAAATATCAGCGTAGCTAGTCTTTCTCCTACTACAGATCCTTGCTAAAATCTTGATGAGACTTCCTTACTTGTATTCTTTAATAGATGCATTTGTAATTTTAAATTTTGTTATATTCGGAACATACAGAACATTCTCTCTCTCTCTCTCTCTCTCTCTCTCTCTCTCTCTCTCTCTCTCTCTCTCTGTGTGTGTGTGTGTGTGTGTGTGTGTGTGTGTGTGTGTGTGTGAGAGAGAGAGAGAGAGAGAGAGAGAGAGAGAGAGAGAGAGAGAGAGAGAGAGAGAGAATTGTAAAAGCAAACTCCAGTGTATCCTGCCTGCCTCACATCAAACACAAGATCGCTTGTCTCCTATCCAGGCTCTTCCTTCAGTCCTAATAGGTTGCTGAGTTGGGTGACAGTTATTTCTTTACCTTTACTATTCTGTTACTTAAGAATGCATCATTAGGCATACCATCTAGGCTTGCCTCTTTCCAAACATTGCCTGATAACAATCAAACCGTGTATATTCTTTGTCCTTTTTTTTTTTTCCCACCCATGCTGCTCTGTATCATGATTAGCTTGTTCATTTTCATGGCTATGTGGTCTCACTGTGTAAACAGATCCGGTTTATGTATCCATTCTCATGGGGATAGGCCTAAGGACTGCTAGCCATTTGGGGCTACTATAAACAGTGCTTCACAGATTTTTCCCTATGTGTACTTTGCTGTGTGTGCACATAAGACTTTCTAGGACATGCACCTAGGCATGGAATTTCGGGGCTCTAGGCTTTAAGTCTCGGTTTTACTAAGTGATGCCAGAATGTTTCTAAAGGCATCTTTAAATAATTTCTTAAATGAACTCCCACCAGCATTGTACAAGTTTCTTTTGATCTAGATCTTTCCCAACACTTGTTATTGACAGACTTCTTAATGACAAGATGTCTGTTAAGTGCATATGGTGTTTCACCATGGTTTAAATTAGAATTTCCATGAATACTAATGTGGAGTTATTGGCCACTGGAGTTCCTCTTCTGTGAGGTGCCTATGGAGGTGGCCTTTTGAGTTTTTATCAAGTTATCTAGTTTCTTGAGTTTGTACTTCTTCATGTATTTTGAGACCAGCTTTTGGTGAACTAGTTTTAATGAATTTAATAAACTTTGAGTTTGCCATAGTCCTTATTTTCAGCCTCCATCCCCTCCCCCTGCTTCCCATAAAACCACTCCAGCCAAGGCCTTTCTGAGGTGGGAAAATGTCCGTAAAGTGAGAGTAGCCTCAGTGCACAAATGTCTGCTCTATTGTTCCTCCTCTATATTTTAGCCCAGTGCTGGTACTATCTGGGCAGTCTTTGGCAAGACTAGAAAAATATACTTATCCAGAAATTTCCACTAAATTCAGCAAAATCCATGTTACAAGATCCTAACCCACCACTACTAAAGGTAGAAATTGACCATATTTATTTATTTACTTGCCACATGTACAATGTCTTAAGATATCTTTATTTCCAGTCCAGGCTGGTCTTGAACTCAAGACCCTCCTCTCTCACCCTCCCAAGCACCAGGGTTCCGGTGTGCACCACTCTCACCTTGTCCATAAACTCTCTTTTCTTATTATTTTCTTTCATTATCTGCTTTGTCTAGTCCCTAAGAATAATATTCAGTACACAATTATATTCATTAAGGACCTCTTGAGTGATGAGTGAACTTTCCAACGGTGACATGCATCTGCTGGGAGTCTCTGATGCACTGAATTGACTCAACTTTCTGTCGTCACACTTGAACAGACTGCAACCACTGGACTCTTAAACAGCCTCTCCATGCCTTGGGCTTGTCTGCCAGGGAGAGGAAAACAAATCTAGACGGCTAAGCTTTGGCAACTCTGCACTTCGCCTGCAGAACAAGGTCTTGAGTTTGATGATGTCTAAGCTAAGAACATTTATGTTTTGGACAACGTCTCACTACATAGCACAGGCTAACCTCAAATTTGAAACCCCTCTGCCTCTACCTCCGGAATGCTGCCATTGTAGAAATGTGACACCAGGCCTGGGTCATTTAAGTTTCTGAGACTACATGTTACCTGTCCCCATTAGTTAATGATGGCAACATGAATAAAAACAATGAGCTCAACAGGTCAGAATGAATTCTTGACAGTGAGCTCAGCAAATGATGATGCTTCTTGCAGTTTTAAAACTCAAAATAATCCCCTTCTTTTCTGCACTGCATATGTGGTTTGGTCCAGACACACTGAACTGCTATGCCCACAGTCTTCCTCATGATGCCAAGCATCTTCCCTTGAAACTTGGTGCAAGGGAAACTCCCAGGAATCTACAAGGATGATGTTAGCTAAGGCTTCTAGCAATTTTGGATGTGTAGCCTGAACTGGCCATCTTCTGTGACTGGACAAGACTTCCAGTGGAGGGAGTGGGACACCAGCACAGCCACACAACCTTTGACCCATAGTCTGTCCTGCCTACGGGATGTGCTGGGGTAAGGGTGGCACAGGAATTGTGGGAGTGGCTAGCCAATGACTGGTCCACTCTGAGATTCATGCCATGAGAGTGAGCCCACCCTGGATACCACCTGGAGTACCAGGACCTAGAGGATGGATGGCCAGAGACCTAGGATAGAACCAAAATGACTGGAAGGGGAAAAAGTCAATGTAATGATGCCTAATGATACTCTGCTATACTCATGATTGGTACCTAGCCCAATAGTCATCAGAGATGCTTCATCCAGCAATTTGTGGGAAAAGATGCAGAGACCCACAGTCAAACTTAGACCAAGCTCCAGAATCCTGCTGAAGAGAGGGAGGAAGGATTGTAGGAGTCAGAGGGGTCAAAGACATCACAAGAAAACCCACTGAAACAACTAACCTGGAGTCATAGGAGTTCACGGAGACTGAACCAACAAACAGGAAGCCTGCACAGGACTGACCTAGGCTCTCTGCATAGATGTGGCAGTTGTGTAGCTTGGTCCTCTTGTGAGACTCGTAGCAGTGAGAACAGGGGCTGTCTCTGACTCTTTTACTGGCTTTTAGGACCCTATTCCTCATACTGGGTCACGTTGCTCAACCTTAATACAAGGGGAGGTGTTTAGTCTTACTGCAACTTGATGTACCATGTTAGGTTGATATCCATAGGATGCCTACCCTTTTCTGAATAAAAACTGAGGAGAAGTGGTTGGGGGAGCAGAGGGGAGGTGAAGGAAGAGACTGAGAAGAGAGAAGGGAAGGGAAACTGTGGTCCGGATGCAAAATTAATTAATTAATTAAACAAAAAAAAAAGAAAGCTACACAGGGCCTCCCATTGAAGACAGTCAGATGTTAGTGACCAAAGGAGGTCCTTTGATGACCTTTTCTGGGGTCTTCTAGCATAAATTGCTAATCTGACTCCACCATGAATCGATCTCAGGCTCTTCCCTTGGCTTTTCTCAACACTGCCAACATCATTAAGTCTCAAAATAAATAAACAAATTAATAATAAAAAAGCTCTCACAATCACAGGAAAATAAAAGAAAAATAAATGCAGCATCCACAGAGATACTAAAGACTTGGAGACCAGTCGGCTCTCTTCTGTGGCTTCCAGACACTGTTAGCATTAGAGAGAGCCACTCTTGACCCAAAAGGTCCAGCACCATTATGCAGCCAGCTCCTCTGTATTAGTCCTTCAAGTTCTTGGTCTGGCCGAGAACACATCCCACTCTGAGGACATTGCAAATTCAGCCATATATAGTCAGTGACATCAGTATTGGAAAGTTCTTGCTCCACCATCCAATACTGTGGTCTCACCTTTGTCAGCCCCTTCTTACTCCACAGCATAAAAAAAAAAAAAAAATTACCCACATCACACACACTCACAGCAGGATCAACATGCACACAGTCCCAGGCAGGTGGTCGCTCAAAGAAATTACCATGAACAAGATGGAGGCGAAGTTCATCAAGTATCCTGGGAAACGGTCTTTCCAGGTGAGTTTATCTTCATCATCCTGAGATGAAACAGAAGAGTAGAGACAATCAGAAGACACAAAGAACAGCTATTGACTCACTCCTTTTTTTACATAAATTTGCATGTCAACCATTTGCTGCTTTATGGATATTTCTGTAGTAGCTGATGTCTTCTTGCTCTCAATATTAACAATAGCCCTCTTAATTTTGATTGACAGCACACACCTGAAGTCCCAGGTCTCAGGATGCTGAGACAAGAGAATCATGACTTTGATGCCAGCTTGGGATACATGGAGAGGCCCTGTCTCATAGCCCCTGAAAATGTTTAGAATCGAGACAGCAGTTCTGACAGTCACAAAAGGCTGTGAAGACTGTCTGAAGCTGTGTTTGTAAAGTGCAGAGAAAACGGCAAAGGACACTGTGTTAGCTGGCAGGGAGCCACTCATCACTGTAAGCAAGGATCAAACTCAGCAAGGCAGGACCCCAGGCTCCTGCTCGCTTTCCTCTGCATGCTGGTCTCTCAGAACCGACCTGGTTTGGCTCTAGCAACAGTGCCATCTAGCCTCTGAAAGCTTGTACTGTAAGCCCAGCACCTTCTGGGCCAAAAGCTTCTCTTCAGAATCCTTTGTGTACCCACATCAGAGCCAGGCACAATGAAGAGACCAAAGAAAGTCCCTGTGATCACTGTCTTGGGGGGGGGGGGGGTCACACACTGGAGAAACAGACAACAGCCCACCCACTCCCAAAGGGTGAAGAATCATCCATCAGCTTGGGAGCGAGGGCTAACTAGGGAGTAGGCTGTGGGGACTGTAGGCAAAGGAGGGATCTGCCTTGTGTGTCTGGAACAAGTGTCGATTGAGCTGACTCGATGGATGACACCGGAAATCACACGTGATGAGTTCTGCATTCACTGTCGAACAGTTCTTGTGTAGCTTGCGTTTCTGAGTCACTTGTAGCACTTCAATCACAGAATCTGCTTGTAATTGATTAAAGCGTGCGCACCAACCACTTTCACTTATGAATGATGTAAACGTGTCTTATACTCAGGTTTTCATAATGACCAGAGAATCCAGTCTCAAACTCCGAGTCTACCTGGCTTTTCATCATACCAGAAGAACACACTAAATGCTAGATGGTGAGCATTCTGAAGGGACCGAAGCACAGAAACCTGTTTCCAATCAGACTGAACCAAACTTCCTTCACATTCACCCAAGCGAAGTCAGAGAGTGGGATTTCTTGTTCCCCTCCATTCTCTGGGTCCACTAGCACACTACTGCTTTCTGAGCCTGAAAATATTCTCCTCTAAGACATTAATAAGGAAACCTGAAGATGGGCTAAGAACACAGCTCCAAGGAGAAAAATGGATTCATGGAGGGGCTCTGCCCAAGGCCTTCCAGGATACAGCTAAGATCTTGATGAACATGTCTGGGTCCAGGCCATTCATCAGACTCAGCCTGAGCACTGTTGATGAAGCAGACTCTGGGTGGATGCTGAGGCCACAGAGAGGAGAAAGCCCAGAGGGCCCAGAACTAGTGTAGAGACCTCCAGGACAAACAAGTCAGACCAGGAAGACAGTTCCCACTATTTTGCATGAAAGGAGCATTGAGTAGACACTGTCAGAAGAAAAGCATTTGTTTATGACATAGATACTCTTGTGTTTGTTGGAAGATCACCCCTTTCATATTCACAGTGATGAGGTTTTGTTTGGAAGGCACACATCCCAGCATACACACAGTTCTCATGCCTTCAGACACTATCCAAACACAGGAAGCCTACAGAAAAACCAAGATTACACACTGTCCTCTGAAGTAGATTACTAGTAAAGATAACAGTAAAAAAAAAGTAGTTTATTTGTTTTGTGTTTTAGTTTTAGAGATGTGATATTCTAATGCAGCCCAGGTTGGCCTTGAATTCATAATCCTCCTGCCTCAGCCTCCTGACTGCCAGGATCTCAGACATGTACCACTTGCCTGGCATGAAGCAGTTTTTAATGACAGGAGTTTGGCCAACAAAAGAAGTCAACTAAAGCCTTCTATTCATTGGTCCATGTAAGATGTGAAGATTCATTGTAAAAGGCTATTAATTTAAGTACCCTTTTCCCATAAGACACATCACCAAGTGTGTGGAACAGCAGAAAGTAGAGTAGAATTCAGACCAGAACATGTCAATTCTGAATTTGGGGCTCTAAAATACTTATGTCAGTGACTTTAGTAAATTCCCTGTGATTGCATGTGTTTGTGTGTGTGTGTGTGTGTGTGTGTGTGCGTGCGCGTGCGAACGCGTGTGTGCACATGCGTGTGCACGTGCATGCACGTGCAGGCCAAGGAAGAACTTCTGGTGCTAGCCACCTTTCTATTGAGATAGAGTCTCTCACTGGCCGAGAACTTGCCAATTAAGGGTAAGCTGGCTATCCAGCAAGCCCCACAAATCTACGTATCTCCCCTCTAGCATTGGTTGTTATTATTGTTTTAAATATGGGCTCTGGGATCAAACTCAGGTCCCCATACTTAGAGAGCAAACACTTTACAGACTGAGCCATCTCAGACAGCCCCATAGCAGTTTCTCTACTGTAAAACAATCATATTCCTTACTTGTAAAACAATTATAGACACCACACTGAATTAGCATGACTTTTAAATAAAGCCCATCTAAGGAGATGGCCAAGAGGACTGCAGGCACACAGGGAGAACTTAGACTCTCCGGCCTTTAATGATGATGCCAAAGCCAGTCTCCCTGAAGTGGCAGAGGTATTGTGTGGATCAAATGCATGAATGCACGTGACAAAGCTTTAGAAACTGTAGGGTGAATACAACGGTGAGCTCTAATCAGCTCTGATGACATCAAAAGCAGGTGATTATGGGGCACTTAGCTAATGTCACCATTGTTCAGACACCAGCCTACCTGTCGTCTGCTCTTATTTCTTTGTCTCTGCTGTCTATGTTTGTGTCCCTGGACTACTGCTCCTGTTTACAGATATCTGCTCAACAAATAGGACAATCACATCTACATTGGCCCTTACAGGTCCCCTTCTGGCAAACAGGGTATTTAGAAATAAAACCACTAAGAAAGCAGTAGGTGAGAATATTACTTTAATAATCCCCTGGGAGGAAAGGGACTTTGACAAAGTGGCAATTGCCCCTCAGAGGTTTCTTAATTAAGATAGTAAAATTCATAGTTAGTAGAATGCAGTTCTGTACATCTTGATGACTCTTTGCAGTCATGTATCTACAATCACAATGCAGATCAAAATAGAAATGATTTTTATCACTGTCCAACACTCCCTTCCCCTGTCTTTGGTCTCTGTCCCCAGTCCTCAGAACTCGCAAAGCCTGTTTAATGTTTAATGTCCCTCTGGTTTTGGGGTCTTCCCAAATGTCATTAGGTAGCACTGCACTGTGCAGCTCCTTTTGAGTTTGGAGTTTGACTCAGCACAGTTCATCTGAGATTTATCATGCTATTGCATAGCTCAGTAGTTCCCCCCTCACTGAGGCATGGTCTATATTTCATCGTATGGATGGACTTCAATCCATACACCCATTCACTGCCCTGGAGGATCTTTGGGTTGTTTCTAGCCTATATCAATTAGGAATGAAGCCCTTCCAAAATTTGTATGCCCATTTGTATACAAGTATAAATTTCCATGTCACTTGGGCAAGTATCAAAGTAATGGACTTGCTTGGTCACATTGTAGGTCCATGTTTGACATTATAAGAAGCCACCAAACTGCTTTCTAAAGTGTACCTCTAGCAGTAGCATATGATAGTTCCTTTCTTTAAATAAAATTCCTTTAGAATCATTTTTTTATTTATAAAAAAAATCAAAGACAACATAGAGAATTCCAATATCCTTTGCATTCAGTTTCTCATGTAAGTTCAGTACATTTCTCACAACTCATGAACCAATAGCACACAACATTATGAACTAAAAGTTCACACTCCATTTATATTGTCATAGTTCAGTGCTTGCCTCTTGGTCCAGAGTTACAGCCGAGGTACCCACTCTATTTGGTCACTCCCTCCCCTTAGGTCCTCTTAGACCTTGTTTGCCGTTGATGGCTTTGTCTGCTTTGAAATGTGCTGGTCAAATGCTTTGTAGAAGGACCCACAACTTGATCTTGATTTAAAGTTTGTCTGAGATTATATGTTTGAGGAGGAAAGACCAGAGGTCAAGGGCCATTTTTATTACATCCTCTCAAGGGTATAGACCATTTTATGCCCTGTCAATAATGATGATAAGCCTGATTTCCTGGAGTGTGCTGAATTTCTCTATGAGAAGGTTTTCTTCCTCCCATTCTATACTTTGCTCTTTAGAAGGAGGTACCAACCTCTATCTTTGAAGGTATAGAGTTGTGTTTCCATCTTCAAGGGAGCAATATCTACAAGCACATATATGTTTTTAATATATACTTTTAAAATACTGAATGTCCGTATAGGATGGCTATAGGAAGATATACCCAATCTTTCTCCAAACTCTAAAGTAAATTAATAAAACACAAAAGAATGAAGGTGAAAAATGCCAAGCCATTAGTAAGCATCATGCTCAACTTAGACTTGGCTTTGGGCTTCAAAGGAAGCAGGATGTTGGCCTGTTCCCTTCTCTTCCTTCCAGGATGCCTACAAAGGACAGAGGCCTGACAGCAGCAACATCTGGACTCATCTGCCTCCTCACATGCAGGCTATGAACAAGAGCATCTGGAATGAGGATGAAATGGTGTGTTCCTACCAGTGTTGGGGACAGTATCCAAAAGAGGGGAAAGAATCCAATAAATTTAGAAATCCAACACCTGGCTCTCATCCATGTGTCCACCTCTGGCTTAGCCAAGCAACTTTGGGTGTTGTTATTGTTCAGTTTCTCTAAACAATATTACAGCTTCCTCTAGAATGAGGCAAGTGAAAATTTGTCTAACCGAGCACTCAAGGAGATGATGGTGGGTGGGGCAGTCCTTGGAGAATGGCAAGTTCTGTGCAGACAGACTTGTGAGTTGTGTCTCTTCTCCTATTCAGGATGATGACTGCACACCAAATGGTACCAAGCACCACACTAGTGCGAGGCACTGGGGATACAAAGAACTCACAGACTTTGTCCCCAAGAAACCTTGACTGGGGGGGGGGCGGGAGATGGACACAAATTATGGCATGGCATAATACATGCAGAATGCCATGGAAACAGAGTACTGGATGATTTCTTATTTGTTATTAAAGGGTGATGCGTTCTCAGACAGAAATGATGGGGATGTTCCAGAGAAAGCACTAAACCACGTGATCTAGTTTGCCCTCCGTTGCTGTGATAAAACGTCACAACCAAAAGCAACTTGGGGAGTAAAGGGCCTATTCCAGTTTACAGCCTATTGTCCATCATAAAGGGAAGTCAGGGCAGGAACTGAAACAGAGGCCAAGGAGGAGCACTGCTTATTGGCTTGCTCTCTATGGCTTGCTCAGCTGGCTTTCTTATACACCCGAGGACCACCTGCCCAAGAGTATCTCTATTCACAGTGGGATGAGCCCTCTCATGTCAATCATTAGCCAAGAAAATATCCACACAAAAGTTATATCTCTCTCTCTCTCTCTCTCTCTCTCTCTCTCTCTCTCTCTCTGTGTGTGTGTGTGTGTGTGTGTGTGTGTGTGTGTGTGCAGGTCCATGTATGAGTATGTGTGGTGCTCACCTGTGCATGCATAACATTGACCTGGGAGGTCGAGGTCAGGTATTAATTTTTTCTCTATTGCTTTCCACCTTATCTTTTGAGACAGGCTCTCTCACAGAATCTTGAGCTCTCTGTTTCCCGGCTGGCCAGCAAGCCCCTGAGATGTACCTGTCTCTTCTCCCCCATCACGGGGGTTATAGACATCACCGTACCCAGCTTTTATGTGGATTCTGGGGACATGAGTTCAGGTCCTGATGTCTGCACAGCAATTGCTTTACTTCTGCCTCCCTAGGCCTGCAGCTCACACTCCCCATCTCCAATGGCTTTGCCCCCTCATGCTGAACTTCACTTCTCAGACTTCAGAAAGTTCTCATGGAAGGCTAGGGCTGGTGCTGATGCTGTGGCCAGGGAACCACACTTTGATGACCATTCTCTTAAACCAGATCCTTTCTGCTAGGTATTGTTGTTCAACCTATGAACACACCAGACATAAGACTCCCCACTTAAATCACTTATGATGTGGCTGACCACCATCCACATGCCTTGGACACACCCCACTCAATCATGCCACATACCTTAAAGTTATCATTATGATTCCCATGTTCTAGGGGGAACTGAAGATTCTGGAAAATTAGGGAACTAGTTCACAAGTAAAGCTACAGCTCTGGAATGCTATGTGTCCAAGTCCAGGCTCTTCCCACCCAATGCTGCCCTGTTACCTCCGAAATACATCACCCTGGAAAATGAGAAGAGATGATGCTCTCAAACCCCAGTGAAGGGGGTTCAAGAGGGGATCCAGATGTCTTGACAGAGGTTAAATAAGTTAAGGGCTGAAAATCATCCATGAGAGTTTGCCAACAATACCGACAAGGTATGGAATAAAAAGGAAAGTGCACACAGACAAAATAAGAATCTCCAGCCACAGAAGGAGTGAAATTGGGTTGCTTGTGACAAGAGTAAACAGGGGTAAATTGGGTCAAATCAAATGTTCCCAGCAGAGAAATATAAATGGCACATTATCTCTTATATGAAACTGAAGAAAGAAAGAAAGAAAGAAAGAAAGAAAGAAAGAAAGAAAGAAAGAAAGAAAAGAAGGAAGGAAGGAAGAAAGAAAGGAAAGAAGGAAGGAAGGAAGGAAGGAAGAAAGAAAGAAGGAAAGAAAGAAGGAAAGAAAGAAGGAAGAAAGAAAGAAAATTCTTACAGCATACAGAAGCAGGAGAGATGACTCCATGGTTAAAAGCACTTGCTGCTCTTCCAGAGGAGCTGGGTTCAGTTCTCAGCTCTCATGTCAGATGACTCACAACCACCTGTAATTGCAACTCTAGAGGACCCAGAGCGTTTCTCCAGCCTCTACACACACACACACACACACACACACACACACACACACACACATACACACACATAAATAAATAAATAAATAAATAAATAAATAAATAAATAAATAAATAAATAAATGTCTTTTAAAAAGGTACCATAGCAGTTACCAAGACTGAGAACAGTGGAGAAGTAAAGGATAAGAAGGAGCTGGTCACTGGGTACCATGTTACAAATAAGTTGGAGAAATAAATTTGGTTTCCTACTGCACAGAGAGGTGACAATAGATGGCAATGATGTAGTAAACACATTACAAACCTAGAACACAGGTTTTTGATATTCTTACAACAAATATATAATAGGTGTTTAAATTATAGATATGCTGATCACCCTGATTTGATACTACACAATGGATGCAGATGTTGTGTGTACAATTATGTGTCAAGCAAAAATAGTTTTAAATTGCAGTTCAAGTCTTCTGTAACCTGTGCGGAAAAGTTTCTAGTATACCATGAGATTGAGAACAAGTCCATGGAAGTAGGAGGGAGATGTGGGGAGAAAGCCCCTACAGTTCATTTTCTTATGAAGCTCCAAGGAACACAGGGTTGAAACTAAGTCCAACACTAGCACTTCCCTTTTACTAAGTCCCTCCTAGATAAAAGCATGGCCTTCTGAATACTGACCAATTAAGAACGCTCAGATCCTTACATCTAGCCCATCTCTCTGCTAAACCCCCAAATAATTTGTCCAACTGCCTAATGGACATCCTCAGTAGAACGTCCTGACTTCCAATGTTTCTGAGTTAATGAATCATCCTGTCCCATGAATCTTCTTTCCTATCATAACTCAGTGAACTGAACCAAGGTTCTCTGAGGATAGTTTGGACCACAAAGTATAAGCACAATAAATGTCCAGCTAATACGTCTGCAATCACATTAACAGACCTTGACTCTGAAGGCAAACCGGGAACACTTTATGTGTAAGAGGCAAACAGGATATGGCCTAGGCACTATTTTCTGAGATCTTTACTAGATGGTGATAAGATCAGTAGTTCCTTGTCCTTGCTTCATGGGCATCTTGTTTGCTCCTGGTTCCCCATCATAGAGCTTCTTGTCATTTTAGTAGGTGGAGACTTCTGTAAGTCTGGAAGCAACTCACTAAATTTCTCTAGTCAGACAATACCATGTGGAAGCAGGGATGGCAGGGAGGCATTGGTACTTAGTTGGATTTTCTGAGCAAAATGACTTGGCAATGATGTTGGTAAACCATGTTAGTGAAATTGTGTGATCAGTGGGAGCTGGTCCCAGACAAGAAGTCCCATAGAAGAGTAGGACTGGGAAACTCACTAAAGAGGTGTAAAGTGTGTAAATTTGAAAGACATCAAAAGATAGTTTTTGGTTGGTAATATAAGTTAGGATAGAAAGTGAATTAGGTACAATATTTTGGACTCACCAAAACAGGATAAATAATGGAGTGTTTTCTCTAAATTTGTCAAATGTTAATGGACTAGACTTTGTTATTGCAATTCTTGACTGTTATTGCAATTCTTGACAGAACAAGCCACAGGATTAAACATAGAGGCCAGGCAGTGGTGCACTCACCTTTAATCCTAGCATTCGGGAGACAGAGATCCATCTGGATCTCTGTGAGTTCAAAACCACCCTGGATTACATGAGAGAGTAACAGAACCAGGCAGTGGTGGCACAAACATTTAATCCAAGTACTTGGGAGTCACAAGCCTTTAATCCCAGCACTATGGAAGGTGAGACAGGAAATGATATGGTTGGGTGGAGAAAGGTATATAAGGCATGAGGAGACAAGAACAAAAGGCTTTTTTGGCTGGAGCCTTTTGGGTGAAGACTCAGAGGATTTCAGTCAGAGTTTGTGGGGTTGGTGAGGTGACATGTGGCAGTGGTTCATTCCTTTGTCTTTCTGATCTTTCAGCATTTACCCCAACATCTGGTTCCAGGTTTCTTATTATAAGACCATTTTAGAATTCATGTTACAAATCCTGAAAAAGGCATCAGATCCTAGTCTTTGGGATGAGACAGGGGTGAGAGCCTAATATTAGGCAGTCAACAGTTTCAGAGTTAAAGAGTTTTATATTGCATGCGTTAATGACCCTGCATGTGTAGGACACCTCACTGTAATCTCAGGGAGAAATGAATAATTGAGACTGCCACCCCTGTGACTTCTCCCACTCACAGATGTCCATTTCAGAGATCAGAGAAGGGATTCAGGTTGCTCTCACTAGGACAAGAAAATCAGAGACTGATGGGGGTTATTCTGTGAACTCCTGGCCGATGGATTCATTCCACCTCAGTTCTCCACACAGTTAGAGAAAAGCAAAGAATAAAGTGGTAGTGAGTCTCAGGGCTGGGACCAGTCATGTCAAAAGGGGTCATCAGGTTTATTTCAGAAAAAAAACAACACTTTTTCTTTGTTTGGTTTTTGGTTTTTTGAGACAGGGTTCTCTGTATAGCCCTGACTGTCCTGGAACTCACTCTGTAGACCAGGCTGGCCTAGAACTCAGAGGTCCACCTCCGGAGTGCTGTGATTAAAGGCATGCACCACCACTGCCCAGCTAATATTTGTCATATTTATCCCCCTCTTTGCATTCTCCATTTCTCTTCCTTTGATCGAGCTGGGAATGTCATCAGCCTAGTTGGAGATGCCATGGCATCCCGGGTACACTGTCAAGCAGTCTAGTCTACAGTCTTCTATCTGGGTTCAAATTCCTTGCTCGTATGATTATTGGCTACAAGACTTTAGGTATATGGAAAATTTCTCTATAATCCCATTTTCTCATCTATAAAAAGAAATTGAAAATAGTTGTCAATAATACAAGATGCTATGAAGCTAAAGTGAGCTAATGCATAGGATGGGCATCTATCTGCATCTGGCACATAGAATTCAAACCTTATAACCTCCTTTTCCATCCACCCTTCCTCCCCACCCCCCATCTTCTTCTCTTTCCATCTTCCCTCTCCTCTCTTCCTACCTCTTTGCCCCCTCTTGTCCTCTCTCCCTTCTCCCTCTTCCCCCTCTTAACCTCACCCACTAGGGACACATATCTTAATAGGTGATGATTCCTTGCCATGGTAACAAGGAAACCCAAGTTCGATGTGGTCCTTGTTTCTTATAGCACAGATTCAAGGGTTGTCCCTCTAGTTCCAAAGCCACATAATTGTCCTATGTAAGATCATTTCATCACCTGGACTTGGTCCCCACAGTCTAAGCTCAGAATACCTCTTAGGGACCAATACAGGTCTTATTCCTTAGCTTTATAGATTACCCCAAAATTCCTTCTAGAGGCAGAAGCTTTTTATAGACAGGGTCTCCGTTTCTTGAGGACTCTTTGACAAAGGGACCAGAGGCAGTCACATGGCACAGCACCTAAGTCCACAGGCATGCCTAAAGCCCAGGACAAAACACAGTGTAATTTGTGGCTAAAGTGGAAAACATTATCTGTTGCTCCCACTGCTCAGCTTTCCCAGAAGACACAAAAACCACTCCCTGAGGTCCCGCTCATTTCCTCTGGCTCCCCAGAGAGCTTGCTGTTTCAGCATCTGTCTCTCAAACTAACTGCTTGTTCCCCTGGGGTCCAGTGCTGGGATGAGCTTTTCTCTCTCCATTCCCCTAACGCTTACTGCTCTGTCAGGTACCCTGCCTAGATTCCAATCGGAGACGGCTTCTCCCCACTCACCCTCTCAATGGAAGATATTTTTCAACAATGGTCACATGAGTCTCAGGAGGGTCCTAATAATGTAAGGGCAAAGGACAGGAAAGTTTTTGTTCTTCTCCAGGCCTTGTCCATAAAAGGAAGAAGTTGGCTGAAACCATTAATAACTGCTGCCTTCCTCAATACAGTACACGAGACTTCACTACACAACCCTATCTAGAAGCCCACAAACACCGTACTTAGGATCATCTGAAGTCTGTGCTGGGAACAACAAGGTTCCATATGTTCTCAGCTCGGGCTGCTCTCCAATCTAGTCTCTCCCTGTACAGTCCTTTCCTGTGCTGTTCCAGTCACAGTGGCCTCTTTCCTGATCTTCGAACCTACCAGACTGATTTCCGCACTGAGACCTAATGGAGCCCCTTTGCCTGTCTTTCATCCTCTGCACATTCCTCCTCCTCCTCCTCCGAGTTTCTCAACCCTCTAGACCACCCCTTGCCTTTGTTATTCTGCATCACTATCTACATCACATCATTATCTATAACAGAGGCTCTCAGCCTATGGGTCATGACCCCTTAGGGTTAAATGGCCCTTTCACAGGGTGTCTCCTAAGACCATCAGAAAGCACAGATCTTTACATCATGATTCATAACCATAGCAAAATTACAGCTAAGAAGTACCAACGAAAATAATTTATAGTTGGGGGTCCCCACAACATGAGGAACTGTATTAATGGGCCGCGGCGATAGGGAGACTGAGAACTACTGGCCTACAGCTATCTTGTTTATCTTGTGTCTGCTTTTCTCTAAACCCCTGGGAAGTAAGAAGCCTGCAAATACAGTGCACTGTTGGACACAAGGACTTAGATTATGCTGATCCATGGAATTCAGTTACATAAACGGATAAATGAGTAGCTGTCACTCCGGCAACAATCGTCTCGCTCATTTCTATACTGTTCAGTGCTCATAAGCTTACAATTGAGCATTAAGCCACTGGGTGGATGGAATCTAATTTCATATCAGAACAGAAATAGCCCACAAAAAACTCTTGGCCACTTTAAAAACACACATCAGTGCCAGTCTTGTGTAGATGTCAGAGAAGGAAAAGAAAGACATATAAGATATTCATAGAAACCTGTCAATAGTTTTTTTTAATGGCCAACTATGTGTGCCACAGGCAGGTATAGAAAGGACAGCCATTCTTAAGTAGTACAGTGAAGAGGGTTAGCTTTCAGCATTGTCTGCCAGTGTTCTGATGCATCCCTGCTTTTTATGCAGGTAGGAAGGACATAGTCATCCTGCACTGTGAAGACTTTTGCAACATTGACTCTGAAGTATCTCGTGCCCCCTTGGGTCACATAATTCTGTTTCTCAGTCTACACTCCAGCTTCATGTGTCCCCCTTTCCCCTTACATTCTGGTCATACAGTGGAGAACTGATTTGCTGAACATTTGTTTGTAGATTTGGAGTTCTCATGAAATCTCCCTATGATGGCTCGAATATGAAACATCCCCTCATTGGCCCATGGGATTGAACATTTGGTCCCTAGCTGGTAGCATTGTGTTGGGACATTGTGGAAGTGGGGCCTAACTAGAGGAAGTGGGACATTGGAAAGGGTGGGCCTCAAAGTTCATAGGCCAGCCTTCCCTCCCTTTCTCTGTTTCCTGATCTTCCTTGATGTGAATGAGCTGCTATCACAGCCATAACCTTTCTGCCATGATGGACTACATACATTCAAACCACAAGTCAAAATGGAGGTTTCCCCCATAATATTTTTTTAAAGACATTTTTATCTCAGCAATATAAAAATATCTAATACAGAAAAATAGCACCAAGAAATGTGGCCATTTCTGTGATAAATCTGAACTTTCAGCTTATGGGATATTGGAACTGGTTTGCAAAAGGAATGTGGAAGAGCTTGTAGCTGTGGGCTAGAGAACCCCAAGAATGATATAAGAAGAGCTTAGAAAGTAACTCAGGTGAGAACAGGAGATCAGGATGGTTCTAGTAAAGGAAGACTGGTGAAGTTTCAAAGAAGAATAAGCAACTTGGATAGAGACTGTTTACAGTGAATTCTGGCAAAGAATCTGGCTGCATTCTGCTGATGTCCAGAAAATTTGAATGACAGTGAATTCAAAACATCAGGACAGCATGCAGACTCTGGTGTGGTTACTGTTCACTGTGTTTAGTGGGGTTTATAGTGAGAATTCAAAGCTGGAAAAAAAGAAGAGAAAGATGTGGAAATGTAGACTTCGGAAAGCAAAAGAGTACAAATGTAGTTCAAGTTTCAGACAGGACAGACAAGGTGGGCTGGGGTAAAGTACAGTTCCTAAGAGATCAGTGCTCCTAAAGAGACTTTCCACGTTCATCACTGGGACAAAAGGAATGGTACCTCAAGGGTAAGACTGATTCTACCTCAAAGACTCCAAGTTGTGAAAATGAAAATTCACCCGAAAAGGGAGTGCCTGGAGAGTGTCTGAGGAGACAGAGCCTCTAGGGTACCTGCTGTGGTAGGTCTTCTTAGTAAAGCCTCTCTCCCAGGTTCAGCTGTGAAGGATGGAGAGGCTCCTGCTGCCACTGTCTGGAAGGGCCAGGCTATATCTTGATCTGAAAACAAACTTTGCAATATTCAGGCGATCCTGGTTTCGCAGGCATGTAGGATAGAAGAGTAAGGGGGTGGGGTCCAGAAAGGCTCCAGATAAGCTGCTATGTTGGGCAATGTGCAGCAGGCTCAGTTTCCCATATGTAGCTCCTGACCAGGCTGTGCATGAAGCTGTGAAAGTAAAGCCTAAAGTACAAGAGACTCCAGGATACTGGGGATGCCAGAGATTTGGGACCTTTCCTGAGAAAAGCTACTGGTTTTGAGTGGAAAGGAGCCACAGTTGACACAGGCAACAGATCTGGAAGGGCAGAGCTACCTAAGCCTGTTAGAGTCCAGAAAATGCCATCATGAGCCCGGGATACTGGACATGGAGCTATAGCATTTGGCTTTTATCCTGTTGAATCTTAGTCTTGCTTTAGTCCAATCTTTTCTTGTTATCTTGCTGTTCCTTCCTTTGGAATGGGAACATTCTTACTCTGTGACATACATTAAAAGTGTTTAACTTTTATTGTTTTACTTAGCAGGACCTCACATCTAAGAATTTACTTGAGTCTCCTAAAAGACTTCAAACTTCTCAAGATTGTTGGAAGAATAAGACTATGAGGATTTTTCAAGTTAGACTGGATGTGTTCTGTTTTATAAGATGGCTATGAACGTACAGGGTCAGAAGCACCATGTGATGTCGTGAATGTGGAACATCCTTCACAGGCCTATGTGTCTGAATCTTCAGTAGGTGGGGCCTGGGGGAATTGGAACATTGTGGGGAAGCCTTAAGGCTCTACTTCCTGCACCCTCTATTTCTTGCAGCTCAAATGTGAGCAAGCTCCTATTCCCACAGTTGTGATTTACTCCTGCTGAATGCCCTTCTTGCTTTGATGGACTATAACCCCTCAAACTGTAAGCCAAAAATAAATCCTTTCTCCATTAAGTAGCTTTTTTCAGGTTTTCTTTGACAGCAGTGAGAGAGATAGTCAATACATTTCTCACTCTTGTCTTCTTCATGTTCATAAACCACTGGGTCTGGTTTTCTGTCTGAATCTGTTCCTTTCAGTCCTTTCCTGTCTCATGATGAGTCCCTTAAAGGGTTGCCTACACCTAACTATGCTCAGGAGCTTGGGGAAAGAGGTTATGAGGCATGGTAAATGGGAAGGTGAGACCAACAGACTTCAGATTCTCAGACCTCAGAGAAGCTAGGTGATCTTTGCATAAGGCTGAGGCCAGAATGGAATTCAAGGATGATGTCACTGGATCTCACACAAATTAACCATCAGAATCACTTGATGGGGGTAAAAGTACAAAAATTGTGGTTGCTGCCCCAGATCTACTAATTTAAATTTTGGGAGATGAACACATCTATTTTTGAAAATGTTTTGCAAGCAACAGTGATGTTCAGCCCACTTTGGAAAATGTTCAAGACTCATCCTCTCCCCATACTTGATACTTTGGCTCCATGGCCTATATTCCTGTGGCCTGTCCCCATGTGAGCAAATCCTCCAAGAGAAGCTCCCAGCACAAAAGCACTTGGAGAAGCACAAGACATTAACACAGATTCTATCATGTCAGCAGCAATGTTGACCTAGTCAACTTGCCAGCTGGCTTCCATCCCTGACCCTTCATTTCCTCTCCCTCTGCCCTCCAACTGATTTCAGGACTAGAGCAACTACTGGATAGTGTGGAGGCCAGCAGTACATACTCATTGTACTGCCATGGTGGTCTGTAGAGTAAGAATGGCAGCTGAAGGGGAGTGTGCCACATGGCCATCAGCAGCATTGGGAGGTCCTGGATGAAGCACAGTCCCTTTTAAAACACTTGGAGAAGACTTAGCACCTAATTGCAATATTTAACATATTTAGTTGCCTTGCATCTATGAATATGGAGAGTTTTTAAATCCCCCACTATACACAAAGCACCTTAATAGGTACCTTTAGACTTTTACCAAAAGCAACACTCAGTGCCTTTTATTCAATAACAAAGGTGCCAGGTTTTGCAGAATGGAACAAAAAAAGCATTTCAACTATTGTGAATTTTTACGTAAAGGTTGTGCCCTTTGAAATCAATTTCATGTGTAAATGAATAAATCATGAGTCTTGCCATCACCCATGTGTTCTTGTCAGAAGCCTAAATGAGCATTGTTCACTGTTGTGTTCACAGTGTCAGTCAGTTTCAGCCTCAACCCACAAATAGAGCCATCACTGTTATTCCAGGATGCAATCCACATTCATCTTAAATAGTGCTTGTTTTTAACTAGGACAGCAGAAGGAACTATTTTCAGCAACACACAGCAATAGTTAACCAGCACAAGAGGCCCTGCAATTAGACTCCATCATAGTATCTGATAGCATGAACTACCCTGCAATGCTTCTTTAAGATTCTGCTACGAGTGGTTACTTGTTCTCCTACATTAAAAGCTAGATGTCTGAGCAAATGGAACAGGACTCCATCATGGAAATTAGGTATAACAGGAGTTGTACCTAGGAGCTTCACCAAACCTAAGAGCACCAACCAAGGGAGAAACCTCCCCCACAGTGCACAGAAAGCAAAATAATCCCCCAAGCTAGCTCTGGTACTGCCTAGAAACACATAGAGAGCTACTGTAACGTAAGCCGATCAGTAGCCAGCTTTGACGTTAACATGGGTAGTACTCGATAAATGTCTCCCTCCCTTCAATATGGACTGCAGGCAAAATGTGGTCAGCCCAGACCCTCATGCCTTTTCTCTGGGTCCAAATTCTCGATGACCAGATGTCTTCTCGGTATTGCTAAACTGAAGGCATCCTGGAAGATGCCCATGGGGCAATGGTAGAAGTCTGTTGACAGTTTTGGCCAAAAAACAAAAGTTCAGATGGGCAAGAAAGGGAAGAGGAAGAGGTATCGGCTCTGTGGAGTGTCCAGGCAGTCTCTGTCCAACTTCCTCTTTCTCACCATTACACACATGGGACTGAAGATGCACAGAACATCACATGTGCATGTCTCATCAAAGGAAGGTGGGTTGCATGAACTCTCAGCAGTTTTTACTCACCATCCCCTGTGGGAAGGAAGAGGTCCAGAGCTCTACCCTGCACTGCTGACTGTAGAGTCCCCTCCACTGCTGAAGCTCATTCATGCCACACACCCCTGGCCACCATGCCCCACACAGAGCCACAGCTAATGCCAGTGCAACAGAGTTAGTTTTGACCCCCAGAATGCTGAAGAGAAGCTAGCCACCTCGGGTCTTCTGCTGGCTCCAGCACAGTGGCACCACTTGTCTAAGCAATGGCAAGTAGTTTGACAATGATTTTTATAAGCACTTGCTATGTGGACTGTGGACTTGTAGGACTGTGTGGTGGCCTTTGTGCCCAAGATTCTGTGTTGTGGAAGAGACAGATGTCTCACTAGACAGTTCCAGTGCAGTGGGGCAGTTGCTGTGGTATTCTAGAACTAAGAAGAACTCCTAATGTTTATGTCTTCAGAAAAGATTTAGGATCATGCATGAGTGCTCTCAAGCATGTGTGGTACACAAACCCACGGTGGGAGAGCCATTTGTACTCAGAACAATGACTTTGCCCAGACAAGCTGGTGGATCACGGTTTGTTGCACGACCATCCATCCATCCATCCATCCACCCACCCACCCACCCATCCATCCATCCATCCATCCATCCATCCATCCATCCACCCATCCACCCACCCACCCATCCATCCATCCATCCATCCATCCACCCATCCATCCATCCATCTGTCCGTCCATGCCTCTACTGTACTCACTATATACTACCTAACCTAGAGCAATTGTTCAGGATTCTTAACCCTGATTCCCAATGGTAGCTTTCTGAGGTAGGAATTATTAGTTTTATTTTATACAGAAGGAAATTAAAACCCACAAAGATTATTTACTTGGCTTTAATACAGTAATACAGTGGAAATAGCTGACCTCAGAATTAATCCCAATCTGAATAATCTCAATTAAAAAATTATTCACATTCTCCACACTGCGTTCTTCAATAAATTGGATTATCTAAATACCAACGAACATTTCACACACAGTCTCTCTCGTAGATGATTTAGAATGCTAATTCGCATTAAAGCCCTTCAGAGGTTCAGCTCTGTTCTCATTGCAACCCAGCACTCACAGACTTTTCAAATTGTGATATTTCTTTGCTAGAAAAGGATCCATTTTCATGGCAGCTTGAGGAAAGTTGCTCTTTCACCTCTCCTGGCCTAGGAGAACCCAAGGTTTCTGTCCCTCAGAGAGGGATTTTTCAAATGTGTTTTTCACTTCATAAACCAACCAATGACCCACCTCTCATACATCAGCAACGCCCTCTGCCCCTCTCTTCCTTCTCTGAATCACGTGTCTCTACCATGCACACCAGGCATGGGGTCACCAAACCCCCAAGAAGGGATGATTTGGTGCACAGTATTCTTTAAGACTGAGTGTCACTTCCCTCCACAGGGCCCACATGGTGGCTTCTTCTCATGCTGTTTCTTGCCTCAGGGCCTATTGGTTGAGGAGCAGGGTACATCTCCATAGTTATTTGGGGAATGCCATCCATTCACACTATGCTTGGGAATCATCAGATCAGTGGTCTTGCTTTCTAAACCATCTTTCAATGCCTTAGAGAGGGCATCGCTCTGTCCTGATTCCTCTGTTCTCTTTCTCTGTCACAGGGTTCTTCCTAAAGAAGCATGCTTACAGAACACACACATAGATGGGTACCCTGTGCCCAGAAGGACTTTGCTGGTTGCACCTAGAAAATAAATCTTGTTCCTGTCTACCCACACCTAGAACTAAGGACCAGGGGCCAGTGTCCACCTGGGAGACTTTCTGCCCACAGTCTGCTCTACATCCCAATCCTGCCGCCCAGGGAGCCAGCACATACCATCTCCTCACTCTGCAGCCCTGACTCACCACATTGTTGGAGAGTGACAACCAGGGAATCTGCCACCTCAGCTGCTCCAGCCAAGCCCCTGATCTACACCACAGGCTACAGAGCCATCTCTCCATGTTGCCAGCTGGAGAATTTTTTCCCAGTGATCTCAAAACATCTCAAATGTTTAATATCCAAGAGTAGCTATTGTTGGGCCCTAAAACATACACATAACAATTCTTTACTTAAGGAAAAATTATGCAGCCTAACTGAGTTTTATTTTCTCCTTGGCTTCCTCATCTCCATCTTTAGGTCCTAGGCAGAGGACAGCCAGGGGTGTAGGGTAAAGCCAGGGTCCCTGGGATGGCACATGAGTTCAGTCAGAATTTATGGGTGACAACTGTTGCATTTTGATTGTCTTCTGATACAGAATCAGAGCAGTGAAGCCTAAGGCTTGGAAGGGGAAGAGAAAACCACCCCACCGAAATGAGTAGACAATCTGGAAGAATGCTACCCAAACAACAAATAGTGCAAGAAAGGACAGTCTTTCTTCCCATCCTTCCATCCTTACTCACCACAGGGCCAATAAATAGGGATGGCTGGGAAGGAAGGAGGCAGAAAGGATGGAAAATAAGGTTCACATTCTGCTGTCTCCAAATGGAACCCACCTTACTGTTCTCCCATTTTACCCTTTCTTGAGTCTAGGAATGAAAAAATGAGGCTGTTTTCTCAGAACTGCCTTAGAGGCAAGTCTCACCTCCTGTGGTCTGTGTCAAGGATGCATCTTGGATAAAGGGGTTAGCTTTAGCCCTGAACTGACTTGCTTTTATGATATGGTTTGAGGATGCCCCCAGGGTTCCCTATGTTGGAATTTAGTACTCACCAGAAAGTATTTAAAATAGCCAGGGGAAGGGGGCAGTGTCAGAATCATCATAAGGAAATCAAAGAAGCAACTGTCCTGCTCATGAGAACTCACAGACTATGGACCAATGGCTAGGAAGCCTGCATGGCATCAGCTTAGGGCCTCTGCATATGTGTGACAATTATGTGGCTTAGTCTGCTTATGGGACTTCTGGCAGTGGGAGCAGGACCTGTCCCTAATGCTTTGGCTGTCTTTTGGGAACCTGTTCCTAATGCTGGGTTGCCTTGACCAGCCTTAATACAAGGGGAGGAACTTAGTCCTACCTCAATGTGGTATGCACACTTTGTTGGCACCCATGGGAGGCCTACCCCTTTCTGGACAGAGGTAGAGGAGAGGTGGGTTGGGGAGGGGGCAGAGGAGAGTGTAAAGAGGGTAAGAGGAGGGGAAGCTGTGGTTGTAAAATAAATGAAAAAATTAATTAATAAAAAATAAAAAATAGTATTTAGAAGATTGAAACTCAATCCAACTGTGGTGTTTAGAAGCAGGGCCTTTGGAAGGTGATAGCATTAGTTAGGTTTCTGCTGCTGTGATGAAACACTAACCAAAAACTACTTGGGGAAGAAAGAGTTCATTGTCTCTTACAGCTTACTGTCCATCCATAAGGGAAGTCCATCAGTGCAGGAACTCAAGGCAGGAACCTGGAGGCAGGAACTGAAGCAAAGGCCATGGAAGAATGCTGCTTCCTGACTTGCTTCTCATGGCTCATTCAGCCTGCTTTCTCTAGATCCAGGAACAACTTTCCAGAGGTAGCGCTGCCCACAGTTTGGTGGACCCTCCCATATCAATGATTAACCAAGAAAACACCCCCAAGACATCTCTACAGGCCAGTCTGATGCAGATACCTTCTCAGTTAAAGTTACCTCTTTGGTGATGACCCCAGGAGCCTTCTAACAAAATACTAAGACTCTAGAAGGTCTCATTGGTCTCAGAAATGAGAGATGCTCTGGGTGGGCTGGCTCCCTAACTTTGAAGTTTTCTAACTCTTCGTTGTTCACGGTTGGCCTAAACTTCAGCAGTGTTGAATTCTGAGTAATGGATTCATAGATAGTGTCTACTTTACTGGTATGGTCATTCTACCTTTTTTTCCCCTTAGATTTGCTTATTTTATGTGTATGAATATTTTGCCTGCATATATGGATATGTACTATATGCATGTCTGGTGCCCACAGAGATGAGAAGAGAGTGTCTAAGGCCTTGAATTGGGGTTTGGGACCATTTGGTGCTGGGAAGTAAACCTGGGCCCTTTGCAAGAGTAACATGTGTTCTTAACCACTGAGCCATCTCTCCAGCCTTGATTTAGTCATTCTTAACTTAATTGTTTGATAAACTGACCCAACAAGTACTCTTAGTTTTTAAAAAAGTTACATAGATATCCTTAAATCTAGCAGTCAGCTTCTAGAATTGTGTAAAGAAAAGTACAAATTGCTATGTCAGGATGGCAATTTGGGAGAATGTTAATAATTCTTATTGGAGGCAGAAGCTGGGAGATACACAGACCTTCCACATATACCCTCAGCCTTTGGTTCAGGCTGTCCACATGCACCTGTCTTTTCCATTCTGATACTCCTGTGTCTCAATGCAGAGGAGACTCTGAGCTCCCTAAGAACAGCAAGTATGCTTTTTTCACCTCCCACATTCTGGCAATCAGCGTGTAAAGAGGTACACAAGGTGTTTGATGAACTGAGAGAATTTGCTGCTCCTTCATAGAAATTGTGTCCCCTGAATATATGGTTATTACGGCCCTATAAAGAGTCAGTGAGCCCACATAAAACTTTACAAGACTCCTGTGTCTCCCTCCAAAGATACTCAAAAGTAAGCTTCCATACTGGAACAACAGATAATAGACCTAAGAACAAGTATGTGGGAATTGAGAGACCGGGTTTGAGGGACTGCCCCCATTGCTTAGTGACTGCATGACCTTAGATGCATTGCATGAGATAGGTATTCCCATCTCTGAGAAATGGAGAAATACTGTTCTCTTTGTCACCTCCACACATGTGCCAGAAGGTAATCATCATAGCATTCATGCTATCATAAGTGTAGGCTGTACCAATGAATGACTAAGCAGCTCCGTGTGGCAGAGGCTCTGGGGATCACTTCTTGACATTATTTCAGTCCATGGAGTCTTCCTATTTTTCTGTGAAGATCAATGATGAGTAAAGAAAGATTGGAAATACAGACGAGCGAAGACTGGTCATGAGTTGATAGTTATAGACGTTACACTCCAACTAGACTCTTTCCTGCGTTTTCACATTTGTTTGACCAGCTCCTGAGGAAACACATATTTAAAACAATCCTCTCAGCAGTGATGAGAGGTGGGACTTCTCAGTCTCATTTTACCCACAGGATATTGAGGCTAAAGGCTATAGGAACCTACAGGTTCCACTGAAGGTTAAACACAGAGTTGGTCTAGAGGGCAGCTTCCTACCACCATACAGCTTCTTCCAACATAGCCTGGGAAGATGACTACCACGTGTGGCTTGTACCTGCCCACTCAGAATCACACTTGATCTCTGAAAAGGGCCCTTCCAATGTCTAGGTTTGTTCCCAGAGGTAGTAGATCAACGAAAAAATGTGAAGGAGTCTGGAAAAAACAGATCTGCACCTCTTTTCTGTGCCATGGATACCACTCTCCCCATCATTCTTTAATCTTTAAGGGCTAGGGCAGCTCCTCAGTTCACCACTGTCATCTATAAACTTCTGCTAAAGTCCCAAAGGAGGAGCGTTGCTAGAGGTATAAAAGTATGTTCAAAACACAGAGCTACCAAATGGTACAAAGACAGAAAGATGATCACAATAAAGTCTTTGCCCTCAAGAAATTGCTCAACAGTGGGGAAAGGGGAGGAGGGGGGAGGGTGAGAGTTGGAGAGAGATTTGTCTTTCTCTTTTGCAAGAAAAAGAACTGTGTGTGTGCTCACACTTACACACATGTGTATACTGTGCACGCCAGCAGATGGAACTGGTAAAGGATAAATCTACATTTCTCTGAGGCACCTTAAAGATGCGCCCACCCACAGTCCAAAGGCTGACTGAAGATCACATGCTTTTGCAAGTTCAACTCCAGCATGTGTATTTCACTTACATAGCCCCTTAAAGGGATAAAGTAATAGTTCAAGCCATACTAGTAACACATGAAAGCCTGGAGACATCTTCAGCCATTTTCTTTTATGATAATTTTGCCAAGACAGGTGTCTTGGAATCCCTACCCATCCATTGATGGGAAGTCACAAATGGTCTGATTTCTGTGTGTTGACTTTTTCTTAAGGACTTGAGGAGGCATATCAACTGGTCAGAATATCCCAGGGCATCTGAAAAACACTGACCAGGCCCGACACCAATGCAAGAAACTGTCACAGGTGCCTGTACTGTGACATGTCACATCCACACACATCTCCACATTAGGTGCTCCAAGAATCTCACTCTGGCCACATCTGGAAGGGGCAGCTCCTAATTCTCACCCAAGTCTCCCCCTTAAATTATCTCTTGATCTCTAGGTCATTTAAGTTTTCCAGCTAGGCCCCATAGCATCTCCAGGTCTGCCACTGAGCCAAAAGAACAGCCAGCAGAGCAAGAGCTATACCCCCAAAACATGTCCCCTGTTGTCAATCTAAGGGCCTATGAAAATATACCCTACATTTCCAGCCTAAGGCACTGAAAAGAGGTAAGCCTGACTGGGCTTATACTTGTCATCCATGCCCCAGGAATGTTGAGATGTCAGTACATTCTCAGTGAGTGTGTCGGATTCTCCTGCAGGCAGGAATGTGCTGATGACAATACATCCTTGTAATGTCCAGCAGTCTGTGACCTTCTGAATACACTTGATGGACAAAACAGAGACCTTGAGTTGAAGAACTAAGTTCATAATACTTTCTTAGACTCATTTTCTTTCTGGGCAACTTTGTGTGTACATGAGAGGACACATGGGAACTGTTATCTGCTTCAAGAGAGTTGGCTTACATTAGTGTGCATGTATGCACAACACGTGTGTGCATGTGCCCATATGTACATACAAATATCTTTAGGAATAAGAAAGTAGAGAAAAACAGGACCAAATGCATTCAAAAATCTCTTCTCACATACACCATACATTGAGGCAAGAACCTAGACATGGGCAGTCTAAGAAAGATCAGCGACACCGTAAAAACAGAAGTACAATCACAAAGAGCCGACACCGGTGTGTTAGAACAGGTCAATGCCATGGTAACTTCCCTTTTCCTTGGAAGGTTCATGTGGTACAATCATGTCTGAATTTCAGAAAGTCCTTCCTATAAACCTAATTTCTAAATATTACTATCGTTCAAAAATATAATATACTCATTGTGAAAAGAATTTCCTACCATCTGTGCTCTACTTTCTCAATTCTCTCTCACGCCTCTTCCTTCCCCTAGGTAGACTGTTACTAATTGTTTGGACAGGCTTATAGGCTATCTTATTAATATGTAAATAGAATACATGTATCTATTTTTCCCTCTCCCCTTTACACAGAGAGGTACACACTACACACTTCGTTGAGCAAGGTAGCTCTTTTCTTGTCCTCTTCCTTCTCCTCCTTCTCTTTCTCCTCCTCCTCTTCCTTCTCATCTTGTTTTTGGTGCTGGGCATTAAACCCATAACCTCACACTCCATAGTCAGGCATTCTATGAGAGAGCAATATCCCTAACCCTTTTCTATACTTCTTATTTTGATACAGGGTCTTCTTAGGTCCTTGAACTCACTCTAGGCAGACCTTAGACTTGCAACCACCCTGCCTCTGCCTCTTGAGTAGCTGGGATGAATGGCTGTACCACCAGGCTTAGCTTCAGTGAGATTTATGCTGTCTTTATCCACAAGATAAAGAGATGGGGATTGGCTACCACTGCAGTGACAGGGACACAGTAAGGTCATATCAAAGCAGATGTGGAGTGTAGTAATATCAGCAAGCAATACCAGCCTTTTGTTTGGAGCTGTTCCTGCTGCATGGCCTTGTCTCCTGGCCACATACAGATGCTGTGGGAAGCACAGACAGTCTTCTGGGGAAATGGCCTGTCATCTTAAGTACTTTCCAATCTCCCCTGGCAATCTTGCACACCACACATATTTGCTTAGCAAACCTGTTCCCTCGTAGATCATGCAAAAATAAATTTGAGCCCTTCACTCTTCAGATGACTAATGCACCATCCTCTGCAGAAGCCTTTGCCCAGGGCTCTGCTCAAAGTAGCCACTTCAGAAGATAAACATCAGTCGAGCCTGACTGATCTCTAAATTTCAGTTTAATAGTACCTGGATTAAAGGAATTCCTTACAAAGCGACAGAAAATTGGCACATTTCAGAGACAGCCCAGTTGCAGCTTCCTTGGGTAGCACAAGCATTTCCTAAGCCAGTGACCACCTCCTACTCTCCTGCCAGAGAATGAGCAGTCACAGCCTTCTGGTGTTGGAGCATCTTCCTGGAGATCTGTGGGTTCTATTGATTGGAGCCTGGCAGCCCATTGAGAGGGCTAGACAGGAAGACAGGGGGTCACATGGGGGTCAAGTGACAGCCAAGTTTAGGAAAGGAATGAGAAAGCCACCTTGCATAGTTCACTTCTGGTCCTCCTGGAACAATCCTCCTCCCCTTGCCGCCCCTGAGGAGTCCTCACCAATCAGAGCCCCTCTAATTTGCAATGAGACCGAGTCTCATGTGGCACATTTCTTCAAAACATGCCTGGGTCACAGGCAAATAGGAGATTCCAGAGAAAACACAACAGACAGACAAAGAAAACGAAACCATGATCTCCAAATGAAAGAACTTGTGGGAATTTGTTTGATTTTATTTATTTACATCCTTTGGAGGCACGGTTTTACTATGCAGCCTAGGATAGGCTGGAACTCACTATGTTTCCCAGGCTGGCTTGCAAGTCAGAGCCATCGGCCTGCCTCAGCCTCCAGTGCTGAGATTGCAGGTAGGCGCCACCACTCCCGTCCTTGTCATTTGAGACGGGGACTATTGCTATTGCCTACTCTACTGTCATAGCTCATAGCAGTTTATGGTAAGCAAGGGAAAGAAGAAGTCAGCAAATCTGTATAGAATAGTAACTTTGTCAACAGACTGGCAAAGTATAAATCCTTACTAGGCGTCCCTGAGGATCGCAGGTCAAGTCCCCTGAACAGTGAACTGGGCTTCTATCCTAATCTTTCCGTAGGGAGCCAACACAGTCATTACCTCCACATAAACATGTCAGCCCTACCCACACGGATCCTAGGGAATCTCTCCCAGCCGGCCAGCCTTGGAGCAACTTGGCTGCTTCTGGCAAGCAGCTCCGTCTCAAACACAGAATGGCTGGCATGAGACTCCCTCCCGGGTCACACAGCCTTCTGTTAGCAACGGAAGCCAGCCATATCTTCTGAGAAGACACAGTCCCTGAGACCAGTGCAGGAGTCTGGCTAGTCACAGAGTCTCACTTTCGTTATCGGTTAACCCCTGCCCCCTGGGGAAGTTCTAAGGAATCAGTGAAATTAGCCTTACAGAAAGTGTAGCGGGCTGCTGGATTGTTAGTGTTGGATAAATATTTCATAGCTTGGCATCGTTGTTTCGGCTCTCAGGAACTCACAGCCTGTGATGTGGGGACAGTACTTGAAAGTGGTGGGATGGATGCTTGAGTTGCCAGAGTTTAATTTGCAGCCTTAATGGAAGGTAGTTTCAGGTTGCCTGATGGTTTCTGTTGCATTTTAAACCTAGGATGGTTCCTGGCCCTCAATAAATACTGATTCGCCCTCTCTATAGCCATTAATGCCTTGTAGCTGTTTGTCTAAGGTAGGGTCTTGTGAGTTTTCCCACATCCATATCGACATGCCAACTGCTGTTGTCCTTTGTAGGTCTAGTTTAGGCCGCCATGTTGTAGTTCCATGGGTACAGCTTCCTTGTCATACATAGAAGGCACTATCTCAGCCGACTTCCGGTCCTCTGGATGTGACAATCTTTACTTCCGCTCTCCTGCAATGCTCCCTGAGTGTTGGCTGGAGGAGCTGTGTTGTAGCTGTCGTAACTGGGGACTGGACATCCGACAGTCAAGTATGTTCTCTGCATTCTGACCGGTTGTGGATTTCTGTAATGGGCTCTGTCTGCTGCAAAGAGAAACTGCTCTGATGAGGGATGAGAGCTGCACTTGGCTGTATGCATAAGGGTAAGTATAATGCAGTAGAAACTACACTGGTCTAGGGAAGCGGTGGTACTGCTCTTCTCTAGGGTCCATGGCCTCACCAGCCATAGGAAGTAGGCTAGGTTCACAGTACCAGACATAGATTCTGTCCTATTAAGCTGGCTTTAAGTCCAACTAGAGGGTTATTGGTTACCTCCAGGATGTAAGTGCCACAGTTGTACCTTTTAGGATGTCTTGACATTCTGGCCATTGCTGTGGCTCACAAGTGTTACAGCTGGGTAGGACTATTGATTGCCTTTCTTCTTTGACAGCCTGCGTAGCTCCTTCCGGTACTGTGAGAGCTAATTCTCGGGGAGAAGTATTCCAGGTCAGACCTGGTTCAGTTTCTCCAAGTTCTATGCCAAAAGTGTGTGATGTCTCCAGCAATCTTACCTTCAGTTTCTGGGAGTACGGTTTCTGTTAACCCCAATAGGTGATCCAACCCCAAGTGATCAGCCCTAAATGTGTGTGGTGAATGTGTGTGTGAATGAATGTATGTGTGAGGGTATGTAAGTGTGTGTGTATGTATGCATTTGGCAATAATAATTAAAGAGTAAGAGTTCATAAATTCGAAAGGGTGTATAGGGGACATGGGAGAATTTGGAGGGGTGGAGAGGGTAAGGAAAATGATAATGTAAATACAGTACTCATATGTGAAATTCTCAATAAACTTATATTTCAAAAACTTACCAGTCTAGCTGTCTACTTAGCAATCTACATATGTATATGAGAGAACTGGAAAATGTATACCAAAATTAGTTAAAAAAACAAATACTAAATGAGTGTAATATAATAAAGAAAGTAGGATTTGAGCCTACCTAAGGGCAATTCCAAGTCAGATGTCATACTTCCACATACAGAGTTGGCCCTCCCTGTCTGTGGGTTCTCCATTCACAGATTCAACTAACCTGGGATTGTATGCATGTATGTACACATGTATGTATGTGAACATGTGTACCACAATGCATATCTGGAAGTCTGAGAACAGCTTGCAGGAGTGAGTTCTCTCCTTTGACCTTATGGCTCTCAGGGATAGAACTCAGGTCACCAGGCTTGGTGACAAGCATCTAAACCTGTTGAATTGTCTGACTGGCCAAAACGTACATTTAAAATGCATCTGTATTAAATATGTTCAAATACTTTTCCTGTCCTCATCCCCTGGATAATTTGGAATAGCAGCTATTTGATTAACACTCACATTTTTATAGGTATTATATGAAATTTAAAGTATACAAGGAGATGTGGGTGGGTTTTATGAAAATACCATGCCAATTTACAAAAAGGATGTCTGTGGATTTTGATATCTTTAGGAATCCTGGTTCCAGCCAGAGCTCATCAGACCCATCTCTTTCTATTGTGATTCCATGGCTTGCAAAGCCTTTGACACTCAATATAGCAACTCATTAGATCTTAAACCACTGGAATTCTTAGATTTGCTCTCAAGTCAGGCACTTTAGAGAGGCTTGCTAGCTGACTGGCTTTTCTGGGGTTGCAGGAATACTGGTCATCACTTTCTCCAAGCCCCATATTTCCAAACCTTCAAGTTTGTGATATGAAAGAGGATGAGAACGAAATGTCACTTTTTATTTGTGTGTGTGTGTGCATGTGCGTGTGCATGTGTGTGTTCGTGTGTGTGTGTGTTACACATGCTCTTATGGAGGCCAGAGGTCAAGGTTCAGGTATCATTCCTCAGATGCTATTCACCTTGTTTTATGTTGTTTGATTTTTGTTTGTTTGTTTGTTTGTTTTGAGACAGAACCTCTCACTGGCCTGGAGTTCACTGAGTAAGCAAGTCAGTCAGCCCACAGGATCTGCCTTCCCAACACTAGAGCTACAAGTATACGTCCATGCCTCATATTTTTAACAGGTCTCGGGGATCCCCCTTGTACAGCCAGCACTTTAACAGCTGAGCTAGAGCCCCAAGTCCCTTGATGTTTTTATTGCCACTTCTTACATTTACCCTAAGTTTGTGCTACAACAATAATTCTGTTCTAGCAATCACGAGATGAGGCCCTAAGACTACATTTGTCATTACATTACTTGCTTTAAGAAAAACCCAGTTCTGAGATTCAGTTTTCCCATCATGATAACCTCTTTATCCACTTGGACTACTTACACAACTCATTTGTAGTAGACCCTAAGGTAAGGGCATGGAGAATAGGATTTTGTTTCATTTATTGAAAATAGATTTTTTATATACAGTATATTCTGATTATAGTTTCCTGTGCCCCTATTCCTCCCTACCTTCCTTCCCATCCAGATCCATGCCTATCCTATCTCTTAGTTAAAAAATACTTTTACTTGCATTTAAATGACTGTGAAATTTGGGAAATTTGTAGATATATTATCTTAGCTTTCCTTTTCCTTTGTTATCACACTCACTTCTCTACATCCTCTCCTGGACACAAGGCGCTTGAGCCAAGAGCCACAATTTTTTTTTAGGATGGCACCTCTATGCAATGCTTTGCCCCCTTCACATCTGGGTCTCTTTCTCATCAAGGAAGAAAGAGATTAGTCCTCTCAGTTGCAGGGTCCAGGTAGGACAGGAGGAAAGTGGAACTGTTGGCACGAGTCACCAATGACTTCTGGGAGGGAAGGTGACCTCTGAGCATCCTGACACCATTGTAGGCAGCATGCTTTAGCAAGAAAGATGATCCCATGGACATATAGAGAGACAATCAAAGCCCCTCAGGCATGGCTCTGCTAAGAGGTAAACACACTGGGCAGTTCCTGTGTGCTGCTGGAATAAATACATAAGGGCAACACTTTGTTTTAGAAGCCAAACAGTGAGGCTAAGTATGGCTCAGTGTTCACAGTAATTATTGGGTGAAAAACTCAGGCCACAAAATGTACAGCACATCCCACTTCATCTGCACACATAGACACAGAGACGCACATAGAGAAAAGAAGGAATTCTACCAGATTGTTAACAGTGATCAAATTAGGAATAGTTGTTGGTTTTGCTTTTTCTTTTCCCCTAAAACACTTATCTTTAGCTTTATTTTCCCCCTCCAGTGAAGGATTGTTTTTTAGGGAGAAAAACTCTATTATTGTTAAATGTCCCTCACAAGATTTTGCAAACAAAAACTCTAAAAGTAAAAAGGGGTTCCCCTTTAAAAAGTCCTGCCAAGGCAACACTGTGTCAGTTACTTTTCTTAACCACTGTGACAAAGTACATGTTACAGAAACTGCTGAGGATGGAGGGCATCTTGGAGCACAGTTTCAGAGGTACTGGGTGCCATGGCAGCAGTGGGGCAGGGGCATGGGGAAGTGGCTCAGGGTCAAAGGAGTCTATTGTGGAGAGTCTCTCACGTGGCAGCCAGCCCTGGATGCAGGGATCTCAGATGGAACTAGAAACAATTATAACCTTTAAGGCCTGACCTCAGTGATTCACTTCTGCTACTTAGGGCACATGTCCCAAAGATTCCACAACCTTCCAAAACAGTGTGACCAACTGGGAGCAAGTGTTCAAGCTCATGAGCTTGTGGGGTCATTTTACATCCAAACCACAAGAGACATCAGCTCAAAGGGGAAACATGAACTTCAGGCACAAGAGAGGAGGTGGGAGCAACACTCTCAGGACTGGGGAACAGTGTACAAAGGGGCTCCCTGGGACATTCAGGAAGATCTTGGGGTGTGCTGGGGAGGCCTTTGGCACCTGCTGGTAAAGAGAAAGCAGTGAACTAATCTGAGGACTAATTTGAGGCGAACAGAAAAGGAAACCACGATGCCATTAAAGAGTGCAAAATCAAGCCTTCCCTCTTCAGAACACAGTGGAAACAGGACCCTTTCCCTAGAGTCTAGAGATGTGAAAAGGGGAATAGACATCACAATCCATGAGATGCTCAGAGGAAGAAGGTTCACAGCATCCATTCTCCTCTTCCAGCCCCTCTTCTCCCCTTAAATGAGAAAATAGCAATAGACATCTCAGTTCCACCAAGTCCCTTGACTAAAGTGCTTGTGAGAGACTTAGGACACTTTTCCATGTCATTTCTTCCTCTGGTGGGCAAGGTTATGAGAACCCCACCCACCTTCATCTCTCACCAAATTACTGGTCCTACTAATGTCCCCTTGTGGCATACGAGCAGGGGAAGGCTCAGATACCCAACCCCAAAGCAATGGCTACAGAGAGGTTTTATACCTTTGAAAGGTGCCCCACTCAGGATTAAAACACCTCCCTCCCAGCTTCTCCTCAATAGAAATAGGGTTCTAGTCTCTGGTGCTTCATAGGTATCAAAATAGCCATCTCCTAGGTGACCCCCATGTCTCTCATAGTTGATGAGAGCACCTTGGGAAGGGGTGTAGAAAGGGGGTTCTTGATAGAGCGAACCCTTAGCTTGTGAGAGGCCCTGGGTTCTATCTCTAGCAGAAATAGAGAGAGGAGGGTTGAGAGATAGGAGAATGAGCAGCATTTCAGAATGAATGAAGGGCTTTGAAAACAAATTGAGCCAGATAAGCAAGAGAGAAAAATGGGGGTAAGGAGAAAAAAATCCCGGCAGGTAGGCCTGTGGCAGTGGCCCACAGAGGTAGACGGGCCCGGCAGCGGTGGCCAACAGGGACATTCAGGCCCCGCGGCAGCTGGCAGAGACATACAGGCCCAGCGGCGGCCCACAGAGGTAGACAGGCCCAGCGGCGGAGACAAGCAGACGCAGGTAGGCCCGCGGGGGCGGCCCGCAGAGGTAGACGGCGGCCAACAGGGACACACAGGCCCGGCGGCAGCTGGCAGAGACATACAGGCCCAGTGGTGGCCTGCAGAGGTTGACAGGCCCGGCAGCATTGACAAGCAGAGGTAAGTAGGCCGGCGGCTGCAGCCGGCAGAGACATACAGGCCCAGCGGCAGCTGGCAGAGACATACAGGCCCAGGGACGGACACAAGCAGACGCAGCTTGGAACAGGGATGCCTCTAACCCCAACACCTGGGGAAGAAGCTATCTCCATGGGACGGAACCAGAACGAATCTGAACACTCCGTCTGAGGCCAACCCAGGGCCCAGCTGCTGATCCTGTGAAACCCAACAACTTAGAGGTGTTGGTGAGACTACCCCACTCAGCTGAAACCCATCTGGGAGAGGATTCAGATGCCTACAGTTTGAAGTCTGAATAAACAAGATCAGCTGAGGAGTTGACAAATGAACAAAACGTGACCTGGGAACACAGAAGAAGGCGCTACCCAGCCACCAAACCAGATCACCAGAATCATAAGTATATACTTCATCGACTGAAATCAGCTGCCCCTGAAGAAATAGCCCAATAGCACCAATTTAACCAAGAACCCCTACTAAACCAAGACTAAAAATTAGAACAAGAGAGGCACTCTCAGACACAGATACCACTTGCACCGCACAGAGGAAGAGATGAGTAGATGCCAGTGCAAAAATACAGGCAACAACATAAAGACCTATATGACAACATCAGAACTTAGTGATTCTACACCTGCAAGACCTGAACATACCAAGACAGAAGAAACAGAAGAAATCAACCCTAAAAATGACTTTAAGAAGATGATAGAGGCCCTTAAAGAAGAAATAAAACATTCCTCAAAGAGGAAATAAAAACTTTCCTTAAAGAGGAAATGAAAAACTCCATTAAAGAGGAAATAAAAAACTCCCTTAAAGAAATGGAAGAAAAAACAAACAAAAAATGGGAAGAAATCAAATCAAGCCAAGAAAAAGCAATTAAACAGATGAAAGAAACATTCCAAGATCTGAAAAATGAATTTGAGACAATAAAGAAAACACATGCTGAGGGAATGCTGGAAATAGAAATCCTGACAAAACGAACAGGAACTACAGAAACAAGCATAACCAACCGATTGCAAGAGATGGAACAGAGAATCTCTGACACTGAAGACACGATAGAGAAAATAGATGTGTCAGTCAAAGAAAACATTAAAGACAAAAAAGTCATAACACAAAACGTCCAGGAAATTTGGGACACCATGAAAAGACCAAACCTAAGAATAATAGGGATAAAAGAAGGAGAAGAATACCAACACAAAGGCACAGAAAATATATATTCAACAAAATCATAGAAGAAAACTTTCCTAACCTAAAGAAAGAAATACCTATGAAGATACAAGAAGCTTACAGAACACCAAATAGGCTGGATCCAAAAAAAAAAAAAAAAGTCCCCTCGCCACATAATAATCAAAACACTAAACACAAAGAACAAAGAAAAAATATTAAGAACCGCAAAGGAAAAAGACCAAGTAACATATAAAGGCAAACCCATCAGAATAACACCAGACTACTCAATAGAGACTATGAAAGCTAGAAGATCATGGACAAATCTCATGCAGACACTAAGAGACCACAGATGCCAACCCAGACTATTATACCCAGCAAAACTCTCAATCACCATAGGCGGAGTAAACAAAATATTCCAGGATAAAACCAGATTTAATCAATACCTGTCCACAAACCCAGCCCTACAGAAAGCACTAGAAGGGAAAATCCAACCAAAGAAGCTAAACACATCCATGAAAAATCAAGCAATAGATAATCCTACACCAACATACACCACAGAAGGACAACACAACACAACCACAAAAAATAACAGGAATTAACAATCACTGGTCATTAATATCCATCAATATCAATGGTCTCAACTCACCTATAAAAAGACACAGGCTAACAGAATGGATAAGAAAACAGGACCCATCCATTTGCTGCATACAAGAAACACACCTTAACTTCAAAGACAGACACTACCTCCGAGTAAAGGGCTGGGAAAAGGCTTTCCAAGCAAATAGACCTAAGAAACAAGCTGGTGTAGCTATCCTAATATCTAATAAAATAGACTTCAAACTAAAATCAATCAAAAGAGATCAGGATGGACATTACATATTTATCACGGGAAAAACCACCAAGATGAAGTCTCGATTCTAAACATTTATGCTCCAAATACAAAAGCACCCACATTCATAAAAGAAATACTACTAAAGTTTAAAACGCACATCAAACCCCACACATTAGTAGTGGGAGATTTTAACACACCACTCTCACCAAAAGATAGATCTACCAGACTGAAACTTAACACAGAAATAAAGGACCTAACAGATGTTATGACTCAAATGGACCTAATAGATATCTACAGAATATTCCATCCTAACACAAAAGAATATACCTTCTTCTCAGCACCCCATGGAACCTTCT